>NC_091985.1:18858355-19210018 GCF_044704955.1 Pristiophorus japonicus
GGGGAGAGAGGGAAAGGGGGGAGAAAGAGGAAAGGATGGCGAGAAAGGAGGGAGTGAGGAAAGCAACAAAGAAAAGGTGTCTGAGTAGATTTGGAATAAGTGAGAAACAATGTTAGTGAAACATTGAAGAGTGAGAAAATGAGGAAGGGCAAGCGAGGAAGAGGGTGAATGTTTGAGGAAGAGTGAGCATTAGAAACTGAGGCAAAGCAATGGAAAGAGGGAAAAAGTGAAAGAAAAACTGAGAAAGGGAGAAAACTGAGTGAGGAAAGCAGGACGAGGGAGAAAGAAAAGTGTACAACAAGAAAAGCAAATGAAGACAGTGTGTGAGAGACAGGGAAACAGTGAAAGAGGAAACCTGTGAGGGAGGGAGAGAAAAAACAATGAGAAAATGAAAAAAACAGGAAAAAGTGAGTGAAAGATGAAGAGACAAAGTGAGACGAAAAATACTGAGAAACAGAAAAATAAAGGTAAAGATTTTGTCCATGAGAGAGAGAGAGAGAGAGAGAGGGAGAAACAGACAGGAGTGAGTGTGAAACAAAGCGACTGAGAAATTGATGACTGTTCATTTCCATCTTTGTTCTCACTAAGAGTGAACGGGAGAGAAAAAAGTGAGGGAGAGAGTGAAAAGGAGAGCAAGGGAACAGTAGAACAGACGGTGTGAAAAAGAGGGAGAGAGGGAGAGAAAAAAGAAATCGGGAGCGAAAAGAAAAGAGATGGGAAGAAACAAATAGAGTGTGTATAGCTAAAAGGGAGCACAAGTGATTTTACAGTGCCAAGTTTTATTGATCTTGTCTCAGGAGAACGATCCTGCGTTGCTCTCATGTTATTTTATCAATTGAATGTAAGACGTGTTGTTTATCCCTGTGCTCGCTGACCTACATTGGCTCCTGGTTATGCAACGCATTGATTTCAACATCCTTGTGTTCAAAACCCTCCATGGCCACGCCCCTCCCTATCTCTGTAATCTCCTCCAGCCCCACAACCCTCCGGGATGCCTGCGCTCCTCCAATTCTGCCCTCTTGAGCATGCCTGATTATAATCGCTCAACCATTGGTGGCCGTACCTTCTGTTGCCTAGACCCCCAAGCTCTGGAACTTCCGGCCTAAACCTCTCTACCTCTCTTTCCTTCTTCAAGACACTCCTTAAAACCTACCTCCTTGACCGAGCTTTTGGTCACCTGCCCTAATTTCTCCTTATGCGGCTCGGTGTCAAATTTTTTGTTGTCTCATAATATTCCTGTGAAGCACCTTGGGACATTTTGCTACATTAATGGCGCTATATAAATGCAAGTTTTAATGCAGCAATCTTGACTGTCCCGCGAAGTCGAGGAAGACTTGCTTCCACTCTTGGGTGACTGAACAGTCCAATATGGGAATGACAGTCTCTGTCACAGGTGGGACAGACAGTGGTTGAAGGAAAGAGTGGGTGGGGAGTCTGGTTTGCCGCACGCTCCTTCCGCTGCCTGCGCTTGTTTTCTGCATGCTCTCGGCGACGAGACTCGAGGTGCTCAGCGCCCTCCCTCCACTTAGGGGAGCTCTTTCTCCACTTGGGGCGGCCTTTGGCCAAGGACTGCCAGGTGCCGGTGGGGATGTTGCATTTTATCAGGGAGGCTTTGAGGGTGTCCTTGAAACGTTTCCTCTGCCCACCTGGGGCTCGCTTGCTGTGTAGGAGTTCCGAGTTGAGCGCTTGCTTTGGGAGTCTCGTGTCTTATGTCATTGCAGTCATGGACAACTGACTGCCCGTGCCTCTAATACATCAGAACATTCTTCGGCGCACACCATGATTCCCCAGGTGACAGAGTTGAATTACAGCGGACCGATCTCCCACCATTGGCTGTACTCATAACGGAAAACCCTACAACAAGTTAGAAAAAATGGGATAGTGAGGAGAGGGAGGGAGGGAGGGAAATCTGGGGAGGAGTTTGAATGCACAGCCAGAAGGAGGGGAGAGGGCAAGTGAAGTGGTCTTGGGAGAGGGTTAGAGCGGGTAGGAGTGAATGAAAGATGGGCCCGGAAGTGTGCGGGCAGGTAGCAGATCACTCGGATAGGGCGGGACAAGAGCATCGGGCCAATTTGAAGATGCGGATGGTGAAGTCTGTTGGCTAGGGTACTGGGAGCCAGCGGTGCCTCGCAACTGGAGGGAGAGCGCAGGGAAAGAGGGAGAAAAAGGAGCCTAGCGACAGAGGGAAGAAAAAAATAAACGAGGGAGATAAAGAGGAGGAGAAAAAATAAAAAGAGCTAGGAAAAAGCAAAAAAAAAACAGAGGACACAGATTTAAGGCAATTGGCAGAAAAACCAAAGGCGACTTCAGGAAAAACGTTTTTATACGCAGCGAGAGTTTAGGGTTGGGAATGCACTGTCTGAAAGGGTGGTGGAGGCAGATCCAATCGTGGCTTTCAAAAGGGAGTTGGATAAGTATCTAAAGGAAAAGAAATTGCAGGGCTACGGGGAAAGGGCGGAGGAGTGGGACTAGCTGAGGTGCTCTTTGAGAGCCAGCACGGGCTCGATGGGCCGAATGGCCGCCTCCTGTGCTGTAACCATTCTATGATTCTAAGTATCTGATAAGTGGGATCCATCCCGAGGGATTATTTGAAGTCAGTACAAGTTATTCCAAAATTCACTTGGGTCACATTTGGAGCGCATGGGGCTGTTCTGGGAACTCTGGCTTTGCAGGAACAATGCCAGGAAAGAGTGGAGGACAATCTGGGGGCAGCAGATGGAGAAAGAGTAGAATTTGGGTGGCGGGGATGCATGATGGAAGACAAACTGGAAAGAAACAGTAAGAGAAAGAAAACATGAAAAGAGAGGGAGAGCCACGATAAAATTGCAGCAGTCAGCAGTATCCACTCACAATGCAGCCCTGGTAAACAAGTTGTTACCTGTGGGCCCAGCAACCAGATTGAAAGATGTGGTGTGTTTGTTTTTGGACAATGGATTTCTAAGTTTATGTCACAGCTAGCAAGAAGAGAATTTTTTTTTTTAAAAAACCTAAAGCTGTTGCTTACTGGATCTTTGTGTTCGAAGCAGTGTCCTTTTCACAGGGTATCAGCTGCAGCATTTCCTGCACTGCGGCTGTGAAAGGCACTATATAAATGCAATTTCTATCTTTCATTTCACCTCTCCGTTCCTGATCATGTGCTTTTGATGTCCTACGCAGCTGTGAGGGAGGTGACCATGCATAATTAGACCCGTTCCTCAAGGATTGGGCGTTATGTGGACACTCCTGGGGCAGCGCATAAATCTAGGCTGACTCTCCAGAGCAGTGCTGAGGGAGTGCTGCACTGTCAGACGCACTGTCTTTCGGATGAGCCGTTAAACCGAGGCCCCGTCTGCTCTCTCAGGTGGACATAAAAGATCCCATGGCACTATTTCGAAAAAGAGCAGGGGAGTTATCCCCGGTGTCCTGGCCAAGAGTTATCCCTCAATCAACATCACTAAAACAGATTATCTGCTCACTATCACACTGCTGTTTGTGGGAGCTTGCTGTGCGCAAATTGGCTGCTGCGTTTCCCACGTTACAACAGTGACTGCACTTCAAAAGTACTTCATTGGTCGTAGAGTGCTTGGAGACGTCCGGTGGTTGTGAAAGGCGCTATATAAATGCAAGTCTTTTTTTCTTTTACCCGCATTCACTGCTCAACTAAATGAAAGTGAGGAATTTCTACTTGGCTGCTGTAAAAGGTTTATTTTTTTTGTTTTGTTTACAAAACTCCAGTCCTAGCGAAGCACTTGACAAGGTGGAACAGTGTCATCATAGAGAATCATAGAATGATATAGCACAGGAGGCCGCCATTCGGCCCATCACGCTTGTGCCATACTTTCATTGCGATGTGCATCAATTCCTCCCCGACTACATTAGTCATTTACACTGCCTGATAAGTGGTGCTGAGTTTAACAGACTGGCAAGGCCCTGAATTCATTCTCTTCACTTGTTTTTGACCTGCATTTAATTGTAGTGAAAACAACAAATATTTGCCTCTGACTAATATGGCAGGAACATTTAAGTGACGTGTGTTTAGTGTGCAAGCTTTGTGTGTAGTGAAAGGATGACTTGGTTATCTAAAACCGAGATTGTCAAAGATGGCGTCCCACTGGTAACTTGTCCAAGTGGCTACTGGTCAAATGTGAGCCTGGACAGTGACTGCTGGACCTTGCTTGATGGTTGTCTACCTCGGAGGGCGTCATCATCATTGGTGGTCTCTCGTATCAAGGGTGACTTGCTTCCACGCCAAAAAGGGATGAGTTCACAGGTGTTTCAATGAAGGACCTGACATTCCAAGTCCCGAACTACATTGCCTGTGCGTGGATTTTTTTAACGTGGGGTGACTGTTGCACGCCAGCCACCACACGGGCTTGACAGAGCTAGGTCTTGGTCCAGTGGCAAGGATTAACCAAGACGACTGGAGACCAGCTCTGCTGCACGGACCTCTCCTGGGCTCCGATCACGTCGCTCCACGATCTCTCGTCGCTCCTCTGCCCTGACCTCGCCACTCCTGCTGTACCTGCCCGTGCTCCAATCACCGACCTGGATTATGGTGATGTCCAATCCAGTGGCCCTTTTCACAGCCCTCGCTCTCCTGCACCAGCACGTGTTGTACCTTGAAGTGGTATGCCTTCGCATGCTGCTCCTTTTTGAAGGCCCCGACCTGGGTGATTACCCAGGGCAGATGGGGCCTCACAATCGTCTCCTCTGAAAGAAGGCACTGTTAATTGTATATTAATTGGGTGTTAGTTGTATTCAGGTGGCGGGTATTAATTGGGTACCCCCTCTTGTGTTTCTATCTATGGGAGCAGGCTCGGGAATGGTTCAAGCTTGGAGGATGCATAGTATGTAATGTGTGTCTGTAAATAAAGGCTTGTTCGCATCGAAAGATTAGGCTCCAGTACTCTATCCTTCACCTCCTGGCTATCTGACTTTTTACAGGCAACTCTCCCTCAGCACTGCACCCAAATGTCAGCCTTAATGATGTGGTCAAGTCTCTGGAGTGGATCTTGAACCCACGACCTTCTGGCTCGGAGGCCAGAGTGCTGCCCAGTGAGCCTAGTCCCACAGTCTAAAGTTCACTGTTGGAGAGCCTGTTTAAATGGATCGCATTGAAACCTGTACTAACCACCAATGTTCCCGCTAAGCTGCAGGGCCGCGTGGTCATCTGCAAGGTCCCGTGCAGGCCCACTCACCGGCGCTTACATCATGGAAACCGCATGTGCAGAAATCTAAAGGGGCGGCGTACTGGGGGAGCCAGGCCGTGCAGGAGGCAGTGCCACTTACAGGGAACATTCATAACCAACCCATTGGATCCACATTGTCGGTGATGGCACGATGCAAGTTGCAATTTTCGTATTGTATGCACTTGACATAAGGCCTCTTATTAATATATTTAAGGGCCCTAACACCTGTTGGTGGCCGCCTAAGTTAGCAGTGGGACCAATGCCTGCGCAGGTTGGGCGCCCGAAAATGGGCGAAAAGCACACTGATTTGCACCTCAACGTTCCATTTAAATCTGCCACTCCAGTCCATTTCAACCTGGCTCCGAAAATACAAGTTTGGCATTTTGCCAATAAAAACATGCTCCCAGGCTAAATTCATTATTTTGAGGGCCGTGTTCTTTTGGAAATGCCACAAAGTTGGGTTAGAATTCCTGTCTGCTCAAACATGCTCTTACAATAGGTTTATTGTGGATTTCAGTTTGTATTTCGTTTTTTTTTATATCACTGACAAACCCTCTGTGACCCCCCCCCCCTACTGAGCATGCACGTGTACAGATGTCATTTTAGGACCGAATCAGATCTTGAGTGCAGCTTTCCCTGTTTCTCCGCTCGCTTCCCTCCCTCTATACTTAAGTAACCCGCTGTCCTGTAATGTCTGGGCTCGCTCCTGAGGAGCAGCTGCTTGGGAATACAAACACCGAATGGTCTGCTCCTATGCTGTAAATTCGATGTAAGGAGATAATACTGTAAATGGCAACAATTGCAATGGAGCGGCGGATCTCTCTAAAGGTGGCAAGTAGATACAGCCAAAAGATTGTGTAACGATAACAACTTGCACTTGTATAGTACTTTTAACGTAGCAGAATATTCCATGGCTCTTCACAGGAACGTAATCAGACAAACAATGACATTGAGCCAAAAAAAGGAGATATTCGAACAGTGGCAGGTATTTAGAGGTATGGAATACAAAAACAAGGAGGTAACATTGAATTTGTAGAAGGCTCTTGTTTGAGAGTATTGTGTACAGCTTTGGGCATTTCTTGCAAGAAGAATGTAAAGCAATTGGAAAGTGAAGCATCAATTCACTAAGGCTTGGCAGGAGTGAGAAGTTGGGTTTTGTTCACTAGAGCTGTGCAAGTTAAGGGTTGACCTGATGGAGAGCTTTACAACTAAAGAGTTGTGATAGGGTAAATAGTGACAGATTGATTCCACAGGTTGGTGAGAGAGTACAACTTGGAAATAATCACAAAAAGAATTCATGGGGAACTTAGAAAAACCTTCCTTTCACAGAGAGTGATTAGTGTGTCGAATTTTCTGCCTCTACCTGTTTCATAAGAACATAAGAAATAGGAGCAGGAGTAGGCCATTTGGCCCCTCGAGCCTGCTCCACCATTTAATAAGATCATGGCTGATCTAATCTTGGCCACAACTCCACTTCCCCACCCGCTCCCCGTAACCCTTGACTCCTTTATCATTCAAAAATCTGTCTATCTCCACCTTTAAATATATTCAAAAACCTTGGTTAATAAGAAATTAAGGAACCAAAGGTTAATTTCTTAACCTCTCTGCCTATTTACCGCTCTCTCCTCCTTTTAAGATACTCCTTAAAACCTATCTCTTCTACCCTAATATCTCCTCAGTGTCAAATTTTGTTTGCTAACTCTCCTGTGAATCATCTTGGGATGTTTTACTATGTTAAAGGTGCCATATAAATGCAAGTTGTTGTTGTTGAACCAGAGCTTGTAAATAAATTATTTTAAAAGGGATCGAGTACTTGCTTGAAAAAGTATATAAAGACACTATACTGGGAGTGAGCAAGAGAGTGGGATAAGACTCATTATTGTGCAAGAAAACACATTGTGGACCCGACGGGGCAAATGGCCTACTTCTGTGCTGTTATATTCTATGTTAATCCCATTAGTGAAGGAGAGAACACAACCACCTGGAAGGAGATTACTGCCCTTGTGAGAGGGTATAGAGCGGCGCAACAAAGGTGATTCTGGGTATCAGGAATTAAACTTTTATTTAGAAACATTGAGATTTCAATGTGCGCGGCTGCGTAGCTTAAAAACAGTACTGAATGTGACCGACATTCATCACGAGCTGCGCTGCCACGTGGCTGTCTCGAGGTCCCAGTGAGCCAGCTTCACAATGCAAAAAAAACTGTGCGTGCGCAGAATTCTGAAAGGGCCTGCAGCCCGTTAAAGGGTCTGCACAGCCAGAAAGAAAATTCGGGGAACATTGAATGTAACCTGATTGATGTTTTCAAGATTGTGAAAGAATTGGCGACATTGGCAAGGCAAATTGCTCGCTCTGGTGAGTGTTCAAATACCAGGGAATGCAAGTTAAGCCATTAGAAAACTGGGAGTAGAAAGGGAGACTAGGTGAAACTTTTCCACCCAAAGGTAGTAAGAGTTTTGTGGCACAAATTACCAGGGAAGAAAACCAAAGCATTTGGGTTCACAAGCTTATTTGATTCATTTGGGAGAGAGCAAGACTTGGGGTTTGTGGCGAAAAGCTGGGGTTTGCATCTATCAAAATGGGATAGACTAGTTTGGCCTTATGGCCTTTTCTTCACATTGATGATCTTCTGAGGGATGAGTACTTTAGACAAGTTCTACAGTCTTTCACAGGTGGAATAACCTTAAATATATTCAGGAACTTGCATACTGTTCTATTTATATACAGAATCTTTCTAGTAATATATTACTGCAAAGCATGTACTTCCTGTAGGTGCCACACCTACTTCCTATCACAGTTTCCCCATAATACATTGCTGATGCCATCTCAATTGTTATAAAACATTATATCCTCTGACTCATTGCAATGCTACATGAGCTTTGCATATTGTTATCTTTCAGTAGAAAGAACGTACATTTATACAGGGCCTTTCACAACATCAGGACGTCCCAAAGTGCAGTACAGCCAATAAAATACTTTTGAAGGGTCGGCACTGTGTAATGTAGGAAACAAAAAGAAAGTCTGGAAATTAAAAGCTAGCGTCAGTAATGGTGACCATGAAACTACCAGATTGTCCTAAAAACCCATCTGGTTCACTAATGTCCTTTAGGGAAGGAAATCTGCCGTCCTTACCCGTCTGGCCTATACGTGACTCCAGACCCACAGCAATGTGGTTGACTCTTAACTGCCCTCTGAAATGGCCCAGCAAGCCACTCAGTTTTACCAAACCGCTGTGACAAAGTCAGCATTGTGGGAGCACCTTCACCACACGGACTGCAGCGGTTCAACAAGGCAGCTCACCACCACCTTCTCAAGGTGCAATTAGGGATGGGCAATAAATGCCAGACTAGCCAGCGACGCCCACATCCTGTAACCGAATAAATAACTAAAAACAATCCACATTGTAAACTGTTAAAACTTCTGTTTTTTTACAGAATTTGACTTATTTGGTCACTAAACTAGAGGTAGTGACATTTCTAGTGTTCGCAATCTCTACCAACATGTTTGTTTCATTGGCAAAGACATGAAAAAGTATTGTTGTCACAATCAAGTCTCTTCTCCAAATTGGTGCCAGGATAAACGCATTGGTTTCCTGTCACCACCAATTCAGACAATGGCAGTATATTCTGATGGCAGACCGGCACTGAACACCTCCATTTGCAACCAGTGAATCTCCCCCAGCTATTCCCCCCTTCAAATCTTGAAGTTGATTCACCTATGCTACTAATGCAAGGAATGTGCTTCCGGATAAACTAGTTGGAAAAAAAACATTTTTGGAATCATTCAAGAAGCCAATAGATACTGCATTGGGGGTGGGGGGGCGGGAGTGGGAGGAGAGGGGGGATGTAGATGGATGAACAAAGATGGGCTGAAAGACTCTCCTCCTCCATAATCATCTTGTGAACCTGTTTCGTACGTGTGGAATACCCGCACGGACATGCTCAAACAATGACACAAAGGAAGGAGAGTGAAAGACAAACAGACCTTCTGCAAGCTTTACCTAACAATGCTTTCCAGTCCCTGTGTAAAAATACTTGCATTTATAAAGCGCCTTTCACAACCTCAGGACACCAAAGCGCTTTACAGGCAGTGAAGCACTTTTTTTTTGAAGCGTGGTTGCTGTTGTAATGTAGGAAATACACCAGCCAAGTTGCACACAGCAAGCTCCCGCAAACAGCAATGTGACAATGACCAGATAATCTGGTTTTAGCGATTGTGGGGTTGAGGGATAAATATTGGGCAGGTCACCGGTGGAGAAGCTGAAATAATGTATAACCAGGATAGCTCAGCTCAAGCTGCCCACGTGAACTCCCAACTTCTGACCCTGGTTCCAGCCTCCGTATGACTGCAGTGCATAAGGGTGTGCAGATCAAAGCCAGAAACCCAACCGGCAGTTATACGTTTAGAGAGATCTGGTGAATTTTGGAGATGGTCCCTTAGCACGGCCCAAGGTCAGGGCGAGTCAGACTTTAGTCTGATTCCAGGTTCTTTTTGCCCGAGTGTTCGGTGCAGACTGTCTGTCCCCAGTGTGTTGTGCATCTGCCATCCTTCTATAGTTAACTCTGTAGCTATAGGCTGATAATTACCCCCCTGTATTTTTTTACAAACACTCACGGGTTTTTATTACAATAGAGGAAAATATCAAGGCTAGCGTACTGCAAAAAAACCCACTTTTTTTTTTAAATATAAAAGATTAAACCACAGGCTTGAGTGGGTTAAACTTTTTCTGCAATTTACAAGTAGACAGCAGCAGTCAGGTTAGGAACAGGAGGGTGGAGTCAGGGAATGAAATCTAATGAGACTTTATTAGTAAGTAACATCATAAAGTAAAGGGGAAACACTGAAAGTTGCATTTTAAATGGGTGGGGAGGGGGGAGAGTGGGATTAAGGGGATAGCTCTTTCACAGGCACCATCAGCTCAATGACCTCCTTCTGTCCTGTAAGGTTCCCTGGACAAGTTTCTGTTTGAGAAAGCTCTCCATCGCCAACTGAAAAGCTAGAACTTGGGTGAGCGGGAGCTCTCGTCTCTCAGTGGCTGGCACTTTGCGACCATTTCCAACAGAGACCTAGCAATAGAACATTATTAGAACACACCCACACACCATCGTGTCCTTATTTGGGGAGGGGAGAGGCACCAGAAGAGGAGGTGGAGGGAGGAAATATTCAGGGAATGTGTATCTCTGCTCCTGAGCAAACATTGGTATCGGGTGTCGGTGGGGAGGAGGAGGAGGAGGAGGAGGGTGGGGGGGGGGGGGAGGGAAAGGAAAGGAAAGGAAGGGGGGAGGAGAAGACACATGGGGAGGAGGAATTCGATGCTGGCTGACCCCTGAGCGGGCATGCTGTGGGAATAATCATCTTTTCCTGTCGACTAACCCGGAGTAGGCAGTGTGCAGTTCCACCTCGTCTTGTGATTAAAGTGGTCTTGGGTGCCCGTCCTTTCCTGTTTGTAGATGTTTTCTGGCTGAAAGCTGATTTTTTTTTTTGTATTAATGTAACTTCAGGGTACCTTGATTATTTCCCCCCCCCCCCCCCTCCCCTCCATTTTTGCACCCCTGAAAGCACTGGCTCTCGTTGGGGGCAGTCCCCCAGTAAGAGGGCTGCACTATATTTGCCTGCAGTCCAGTCACTGTTATAATGCAGACAAATAGTGTGTCTCCTCACATTGGGAAAAACCCCATAGTCACCCTGTAGGACCCATTACTGTCTCCTACATAAAACAATCCTACGTTGCCATGGTTCCCGTGGCCCATTTTAACAACAAAGATTTTTTTGTTTGCCCTATTTTAAGAAAGGACAGACGCCATTGTTTTTACAGCCCGTCAAAATTTAATTGTGCCATTTCTTGCGTGCTTCAGCAAGGACCTTTCGATTGTTTAGAAATAAGGTTTGTCCAACAAAAGGGTCTCTGTCTCTAAGAGGTCATGTCCCACGTATCTAAGACGTGCAGGGAATTAATTTGGAGTGTCTTTTTCTCTACCAGAAAATAATCACTTTTTTCCCCAATTACATTGTTAGTCCCACATTTATCACAACAAGCCCGAGGCTTAATCACACTCACTGAGGCCTGCTTTCACACTCCCCACACTCCATTATTTTAGCCACATTCTTTATCCCCATATTTGGATGTTCTATGCAACCCTCCCCACTACCCCACTCCATTTCTTTGATGCAATGACTTGACATGGGGCTGCTTTTGATCCTTGCATACAGCCTCTTGCCCTTTACACCTGATGTATATTAAACACATGAAAATAACAGCCTGCCCCACACTCATGATATCGCCACACGAGTCTCCTCCCATTTCACCTACCTCACCTCAGCCTTTCAGCATATCTTTCTCTTCTACATTACAACAGTGACTACACTCCAAAAAGTACTTCATTGGCATCTGGTGGTCGTGAAAGAAGCTATATAACTGTGAATCTTTCTATTCCCTTTTCTCTCATGGACTCGTTTAGATTTCTTTTGAAAAGCATCTAAGGTTTCTTAAACAATAAGGGGTTATGGGGAGCGGGCGGGGAAGTGGAGCTGAGTCCATGATCAGATCAGCCATGATCTTATTGAATGGCGGAGCAGGCTCCAGGGGCCGTATAACCTACTCCTGTTCCTATTTGTTATGTTCTTATGTATTTGCCTCAACCACTTCCTGTGGTAGTGAGTGCCACATTCTAACCGCCCTCTGAGTGAAGAAATGTCTCCGTATTTCCCGATTGGATTTATTAGTGACTATCTTGTATTTGTGGCCCACAAGTTGGAGTCAGTCTCTCCACCTGTCCAACCCATTCATAATTTTAAAGACTTCCAACGGGTCTCCTTTAAGCCATCTGTAAGGATCCAGTGAACGCACCCCCTGGCAGAGGCACTGCTTCTCGGTGAGAGAGCTGCCTTGTGTACAGGATGACTTACGATTATGTCATTGGGTGTGGGTAAGAGAGACAATGGTTGCATTATTTACAGTTTCAATGGGCGGCGGCACCGTGTGAGGGAATTTTCAGGTCGACGCAGCTGCTGTACCTTACTATTGTGACGCCGCCCTTTTAAGTCTGTATGATCAGTGCCGATCATGGGAGATTGTCTTACATTGGTGTACACCTCCTCCTAGCTTTTATTAACCGTGTTTTCCAGTCCTTTAAAAGACATGCATTTATATAGCGCCTTTCATGACCTCGGGATGTCCCAAAGTGCTTTATAGCCAATGAAGTACTTTTTGGGAGCGTAGTCACTATTGTAATGTAGGAAACGTGCTTATTTATGAACAGCAAGATCCCATTAACAGCAATGTGATCATGGCCAGATTGTTTGTTTTGTTGATTGAGGGATCAGTGTTGGCCAGGACACTGGGGACAACTCCTGCTCTTCGAATGGTGCAGTGGGATCTGTTACGTCCACCTGAGAGGACAGACGGGGCCTCGGCTTGACATCTCATCCGAAAGGCGGCCCCTCCAACAGTGCAGTAGTCCCTCCACGCTGCACTGGGAGTGTCGGGCCAGATGACGTTGTCAAGTCTCAGCAGTGGGCCGTGACCACCTAATTCAAGGGCGAGAATGCGACTCACTGAGCCGCAGTTGCCACCTGACCATGCAGCGCAGTTAGTTATAATATGGCCTGGGGTCACCGGCGGGCCCCCCCCCCCTCAGCAAAACTGGTCCGTGAGTCTCGGTCTCCGTTCACAGCCTGCCCATAGAAACATAGAAAATAGGTGCAGGAGTAGGCCAGCTGTGGAATGTCTCGCTTACTGTTTAGTGAGCGGAAGCAGAGGAGAGAGGTTAGGAAAGGGGACCTGTCCAGCGGGGGGAAAGGCCTGTCCTCCAATCTGCAGCTCTTATTCGAAGAAGAGCAGGCAAGTTCCTACTTTGCTATCGACCGTGACTACACTTCAGAAAAGTACTTCGTTGGCTGTGAGGCACTTTGGGACGTCTCCTGAAAAGCATTATACAAATGCAAGTTCTTTCTCCTCCTCTTCAAACTTGTGGTGACCAAGGCAGGGCAGTCATTGCAACAGCTGAATAATCCGTGGACAGAGCAGAGGAGAGGAGAGGTTGTGTTTAGTCAGGTACTCTGGTTAGGTGGCACCACACTTGGCTTTTAAAAGCAGGAAGCTTTGAAGAGATGTCGGGGGAATTAAGGAGTTCCGCAATTTCTGGGGGGGGTGGGGGGAGGGAGAGAAAGGCAATGAACGGGAGATGGTCCAGAGAATGTGGATTCTAACACAGCGAGGAAAGAAGTCGTCCTATTTGCAGCTAAGGGAAATAGAAAAGAAGGACTTGCATTTCTACAGCACCTTTCACAACTAACAGACTTCCCAAGGCGCTTTACAGCCAATTAAGTACTTTTGGGGTATAGTCACTGTTGTAATGTCATGTAAACGTGACAACCAATTTGTGCACAGCAAGCTCCCACAGACAGCAAAGTGATAATGACCAGATAATCATTTTTTTTTAGTGATGTTGATTGAGGGATAAATATTGACTATGACACCAGAGAGAACTCAATGTTGTAGAAACATAAAAACATAGAAAATAGGTGCAGGAGTAGGCCATTCGGCTCTTCGAGCCTACACCACTATTCAATAAGATCATGGCTGATCATTCACTTCAGTACCTCTTTCCTGGTTTCACTCCATACTCCTTGATCTCTTTAGCCATAAGGGTCATATCTAACTCCCTCTTGAATATATCTAACGAACTGGCATCAACAACTCTCTGCAGTAGAGAATTCCACAGGTTAACAACTCTGAGTGAAGAGGTTTCGCCTCATCTCGGTCCTTATCCTTAGACTGTGACTCCTGGTTCTGGACTTCTCCAACATCGGGAACATTCTTCCTGCATCTAACCTGTCCAGTCCCGTCAGAATTTTATATGTTTCTGAGATCCCCTCTCCTCCTTCTTAACTCCAGTGAATACAGGCCCAGTCAATCCAGTCTCTCCTCATATGTCAGTCCTGCCATCCTGGGAATCAGTCTGGTGAACCTTCGCTGCACTCCCTCAATAGCAAGAATGTCCTTCCTCAGATTAGGAGACCAAAACTGAACACACTATTTCATGTGAGGCCTCACCCAAGGCCCTGTACAACTGCAGTCAGACCTCCCTGCTCCTATACTCTCATCCCCTAGCTATGAAGGCCAACATACCATTTGCCGCCTTCACCGCCTGCTGTACCTGTATGCCAACTTTCAATGACTGATGTACCATGATACCCAGGTCTTGTTGCACCTCCCCTTTTCCTAATCTGCCGCCATTCAGATAATAATCTGCCTTCATGTTTTTGCCCAAAGTGAATAACCTCACATTTATCCACATTATACTGCATCTGCCATGCATTTGCCCACTCACCTAACCTGTCCAAGTCACCCTGCAGCCTCTTAGCATCCTCCTTCTAGCTCATATCGCCAACCAGCTTAGTGTTATCTGCAAACTTGGAGATATTACATTCAATTCCTTCATCTAAATCATTGATGTATATTGTAAATAGCTGGGGTCCCAGCACTGAGCCCTGCGGCACTCCACTAGTCACTGCCTGCCATTCTGAATAGGACCCGTTTATCCCGACTCTCTGCTTCCTGTCTGCCAACCAGTTCTCTATCCACGTTAGTACGTTACCCCCAATACCACGTGCTTTAATTTTGCACACCAATCTCTTGTGTGGGACCTTGTCAAAGTCCAAATACACCACATCCACTGATTCTCCCGTGTCCACTCTACTAGTTACATCCTCAAAAAATTCTAGAAGATTTGTCAAGCATGATTTCCCTTTCATAAATCCATGCTGACTTGGACCGATCCTGTCACTGCTTTCCAAATGAGCTGCTATTTCATCTTTAATAATTGATTCCAACATTTTCCCCACTACTGATGTCAGGCTAACTGGTCTATAATTCCCCTTTTTCTCTCCCTCCTTTTTTAAAAAGTGGTGTTACATTAGCTACCCTCCAATCCATAGGAACTGATCCAGAGTCGATAGGCTGTGCATCCACTATTTCTAGGGCCACTTCCTTAACTACTCTGGGATGCAGACTATCAGACTCTGGATTTATTGGCCTTCAATCACATCAATTTCCCTAACACCATTTCCTGACTAATAAGGATTTCCTTCAGTTCCTCCTTCTCGCTAGACCCTCGGTCCCCTAGTATTTCGTGAAGACAGAACCAAAGTATTTGTTCAGTTGGTCTACCATTTCTTTGTTCCCCATTATAAATTCACCTGAATCTGACTGTAAGGGACCTACGTTTGTCTTCACTAATCTTTTTCTCTTCACATATCTATAGAAGCTTTTGCAGTCAGTTTTTATGTTCCCAGCAAGCTCCCTCTCATACTCAATTTCCCCCCTCCTAATTAAACCTTTTGTCCTCTTCTGCTGAATTCTAAATTTCTCCCAGTCCTCAGGTTTGCTGCTGGTCCAATGCATATGCCTTTTCCTTGGATTTAATACTATCCTTAATTTCCCTTGTTAGCCACGGTTGAGCCACCTTCCCCGTTTTATTTTTACTCCAGACAGGGATGTACAATTATTGAAGTTCATCCCTGTGATCTTTAAATGTTTGCCATTGCTTATCCACCGTCAACCCTTTAAGTATTATTCTAGCCAATTCATGTCTCATATCATTGAAGTTACCTTTCCTTAAGTTCAGGACCCTTGCGGGTATGATGGCATAGCGGTTATGTTACTGGACTAGTAATCTAGAGGCTTGGGGCTAATGATTCAGAGACATGATTCCAAATTCCACCACAGGAGCTGGAGAATTTAAATTCAGTTAGTTAAAAAAATATGGACTAAAAAGCTAGTATCAGCAAAGAAGTCCATGAAACTGTTGTGTTGCCCAAAACTCACTAGGTTTGTAGACGGTTTACTCGGTGGGTATTTAGTCACTACAGTCGCAACAATTTAGTGGGACTTCGAGTATTGAAAGAAAGTCGTCGACAAATGTTACGTTTAAGCCAAATAAACTTTAATTCCCAAAGTAGAATTAAAGCACAAGCAATGTATAAAATAGCACATAAGCGTCACTACTTATGCTTGTATTACCCGTTACAGAGGTGATCAATCTCCGCCACTGGTGTCCTGATTTAAGCTCCTACGGTCCGGCTTCTCTCGTGTCCTGCTTTAAGCTTCCAGCTTAAGGTCCAATTTCTCTCGGGTGGGGCCGAGGGTCTCGCTGCCTCGGTGGGGTTCCCCCTCCTGGTTTATACTATTCTATAATCTGTCCCATCTCCTTTGATTACACATTCGTCTGTGCCCTGGTGATTAGTTCATACTATTATTATTTTCCATGATTAGTTTATAATTGTTACTGGCTATGCTAAGGAAGGATTGACAAACTTCAGTTTCAATTGGTAATTCATTTGTATGTTCAAGGCACCTTAACCTTACTCTCGAGTCTTCCCATAGCCTGCATATTTCTACAGTTGTAAAAACCCCAACTGGTTCACTAATGCCCTTTTAGAGCAGGAAACCTGCAGTCTTTACCCGGTCTGGCCGATATGTGACTCCAGAACGACAGCAATGCGGTTAACTCTTGATTGCCTTCTGAAATTGCCTAGCAAGCCACTCCGTTATATCAAAAACTGCTATGACAAAGTATATTGAGAATAAACTGGATGGACCACCCGGCATCGACCTAGGCTTTGGACTGGGACACAACAAAGGCACGTCCAACCTCATTGACCCTGCAAAGTCCTCCTCACTAACATCTGAGGATGTGCCAAAATTGAGAGTGCTGTCCCACAGAGTAGTCCGTCAATAGCCTGATATCATCATACTTGCGACAGGTATGAGAGAACCAACACGAGGGGGGAAAAAACAATATTTGACCGTGTCCTTACCAATCTACCTATTGCAGATATATCTGCCCATGACAGTGTTGGTAGGAGTGACCACCACTGTTCCCCCTCATTTTTTTTGGTGTGTGTGTGTGGTCCCTTTAAATTTGCTGCGAAGCATCTGCCAGTGACAACAGCTTGTGAGTGGCCTACAATGGACCTCCTGATTGATGTGCGCCCATGCACCTTAGGGGGTGCATTGGTGACCACCGTACAGTCCTTGTGGAGACCAAGTCCTGTATTCACACTGAGGACACCCTCCATTATGATGTGTAGCACTACCACTCGTGCTAAATGGGATAGATTAAGAACAGATCTAGCAGCTCAAAACTAGGCATCCATGAATGCTGCAGCAGGATTGTATTCCACCATCATCTGTAAAACCTCGTGGAACGGCAAATTCAGCCATTATTATCATCATCATCACATCATAGGGATGAGTTCGCAGGTGTTTCAATGAAGGACTAAATATTCCAGATCCCGAACTACATATTGAAGGGTGGAAGATGCCTGTGTGTGGATTTTTTTTTACATGTGGTGGCCGATGCACACCAGCCATCACACAGGTTTGGCAGAGCTAGGTCTTGGTCCAGTGGCGAGGGTTAGTCAAGACGACTGGAGACCAGCTCTGCTGCACGGACCTAGTGCGCACATATTGTCGTGTGGGCTGGCCCGTGCTGCCCCTGGGCCCTCGCCTCTTCTGGGCCGTGTAACGCACGCCTCTCCTGGGCCCCTATCACGTCGATCTACAATCTCTCGCTGCTCCTTCGCCCCGACCTTGCCGCTCCTGCTGTACCTACCCACGCTCCAATCAGCGACCTGGACCTTGGTGACGTCCAATCTAGTCACCCTCTTTACAGCCGTCGCCCTCCTGAACCGGCTCACGCTGTAACTTGAAGTGATATGCTCCACACTGCTCCTTTGAAGGCCCCGACCTGCTGATGGTCCTTGCAGGTCGGGGCTGCCGCACTGAATGCCGGGTCGGACTCAAACCAGCTGATAAGCCTGGTTCAATGAAGAGTGTCGAAGAGCACGCCAAGAGCAGCATCAGGTGTACTTAAAATTGAGGTGCCAACCTGGTGAGACTACAGCACAGGATTACATGCATGTTACACAGTGGAGGCAGCATGCTATAGATAGAGTTAAGCAATCCCACACCAACGATCAGATCAAAGCTCCGCAGTCCTGCTAGAACCAGTCGTGAAGAATGGGGGACAATTAAACAAATAACGGAGGAGGAGGCTCCATGAACATCCCGATCCTCAAAGATGACGGAGCCCAGCATGTGAGAGCAAAAATAAGGCTGAAGCATTCAGGACCATCTTCAGCCAGAAGTGCCAAGTGGATGATCCACCTCGTCCTCCTCCTGAGGTCTCTTCCATCACCGATGCCAGTATTCAGCCATTCAATTCATTCTACGTGATATCAAGAAATGGCTGAGCACACCGGCAAAAGCCCCAACAACATCCCAGCTGTTGTGCTAAAGACTTGTGCTCCAGAACTAGCCGTGCCTCTAGTCAAGCTGTTCCTGTACAGTTACAACACTTCATCTACCCGACAATGTGGAAAACTATCCAGGTATGTCTCAAAAAAACAGAACAAATCCAATCCTGCCAATTACTGCGCTATCAGCCGACTCGCAATCATCAGCAAATTGATGGAAGATATTGTGGACACTGCTATCAAACTGTACTTGCTCACCAATAACTTGCTACCACATGCTCAGTATGAATTCCATCAGGATCATTTTGCTCCATACCTCATTACAGTCTTGGTCCAAAGATGGACAAAAGAGCTGCATTCCAGATTTGAGGTGAGAGTGACTGCCCTTGATATCAAGCAGCATTTGACTGTGTGTCACCAAGGAGCTCTAGTAAAACTGAAGTTAATGGGAATCGGAGGGAAAACTCTCCACTGACTCGAGGCATACCTAGCACAAGGTAGTTGTTGAAGGCCAATCATCTCAGCCCAGGACATTGCTGCAGGAGTTCCTCAGGCAGTATCTCCTAGGCCCAACCATCTTCCACTCCTTCATCAATGACCTTCCCTCCATCATAAGGTCAGAGGTGAGGATATTCGGTAATAATTGTAGTGTTCAATTCCATTCGCAATTCTTCAGATAATGAAGCAGTCTGTGCCCATATGCAGCAAGACCTGGACAACATTCAGGTTTGGGCTGAAAAGTGGCAAGTAACTTTGCGCCAGGCAATGACTATCTCTAACAATTTCAAAGTGCTGCAGTACACAGAGGCCTGGGGGTCCTTGTGCACAAAACACAAAAAGTGAGTACGCAGGTACAGCATGTAATCAGGAAGGCAAATGGAATGTTGGCCTTTATTGTAAGGGGGATGGAGTATAAAAACAGAGAAGTCCTGCTACAACTGTACAGGGTATTGGTGAGACCACACCTGGAGTACTGCGTACAGTTTTGGTCTCTATTTCAGGAAGGATATGCTTGCATTGGAGGCTGATTCTGGAGATGAGGGGGTTGACTGATGAAGATAGGTTGAGTAGGTTGGGCCTATAAACATTGGAGTTCAGAAGAATGAGAGGTGATCTTATTGAAACATATAAGATAATGAGGGGGCTCGACAAGGTGGATGCAGAGAGGATATTTCCACTCATAGGGGAAACTAAAACTAGAGGACATCGTCTTAAAATAAGGGGCCGCCACTTAAAACTGAGATGAGGAGGAATTTCTTCTGAGGGTTGTAAATCTGTGGAATTCTCTGCCCCAGAGAGCTGTGGAGGCTGGATCATTGAATATATTCAAGGTGCAGACAGACAGACTTTTGAGCGATAAGGGAATAAAAAGTTACGTGGAGCGGGCAGGGAAGTGGAGCTGAGTCCATGATCAGATCAGCCATGATATTGAATGGTGGAGCAAGCTTGAGGGGCCAAATGTCCTGCTCCTGCTCCTATTTCTTATGTTATGTTAACAAGAGAAACTCTAACCACCTCCCCTTGACATTCAATGGCATTACCATCATCGACTGGTAACATGGTGACTTGGACAGGTTAGGTGAGTGGGCAAATGCATGGCAGATGCAGTATAATGTGGATAAATGTGAGATTATCCATTTTGGGGGCAAAAACACAAAGGCAGAATATTATCTGAATGGCGGCAGATTAGGAAACGGGGAGGTGCAACGAGACCTGGGTGTCATGGTTCATCAGTCATTGAAAGTTGGCATGCAGGTACAGCAGGCGGTGAAGGCAAATGGTATGTTGGCCTTCATAGCTAGGGGATTTGAGTATAGGAGCACGGAGGTCTTGCTGCAGTTGTACAGGGCCTTAGTGAGGCCTCACCTGGAATATTGTGTTCAGTTTTGGTCTCCTAATCTGAGGAAGGACGTTCTTGCTATTGAGGGAGTGCAGCGAAGGTTCACTAGACTGATTCCAGGGATGGCTGGACTGTCATATGAGGAGAGATTGGATCAACTGGGCCTTTATTCACTGGAGTTTAGAAGGATGAGAGGGGATCTCAGAAATGTATAAGATTCTGACGGGAGTGGATAGGTTAGATGTGGAAAGAATGTTCCCGATGTTGGGGAAGTCCAGAACCAGGGGACAGAGTCTTAGCATAAGGGGTAGGCCATTTAGGACTGAGATGAAGAGAAACTTCTTCACTCAGAGCGTTGTTAACCTGTGGAATTCCCTGCCGCAGAGAGTTGTTGATGCCAGTTCACTGGATATATTCAAGGGGGAGTTAGATATGGCCCTTACGGCCAAGAGGATCAAGGGGTATGGAGAGAAAGCAGGAAAGGGGTACTGAGGTGAATGATCAGCCATGATCTTATTGAAGCAAGCTCGAAGGGCCAAATGGCCTACTCCTGCACCTATTTTCTATGTTTCTATGTAACTCCTCTGCTCCTCAAAGCAGTGCCATGGGATCTTTTGCATCCACCCGAGAGAGCAGGCGGGGCCTCGGTTTAACGTCTCATCTGACAGTGCAGCACTCCGCTGGGGTGTCAGTCTAGAGTTTTTGTGCTCAAGTTTCTGGAGTGGGACTTGAACCCACAACCTTCTGACACAGAGGCGAGAGTGCTACTCACTGAGCCACAGCTGACACAAGGAGAGAGGAAAGATCACCCTACTATTGACAACGATGTAACTGATCTCACAGTAACTTGCCATGGCCGAATACAAATGGGGAAAAATGATGACCTGGGAGAGCACCCTCTGTCTATCGTGACTGTCTGGAATGCCCCGCCATCCACTGAGCAGTACGGAAGATTGTCTCCCAGCCCCGTGCAGGGAGCACTAAGAGCTATCCAGTTACTAATCTGCCGTGCGATCCACACCTTTTTGTCTTAATCGGCCACTTACTTTAAAATGTGGGCATGTGCCATTTATAGATTCAGAGCTACGGAATATTTGATTGAGAGCTGGTGTAAGGCTTCCCATCAAGAAACGCCATTTTGTGAAGTGGTGGTTCTGCTCTCCAGTGTCTTTCCAGAGAAAATATAACCTTCCCATTCCTTAAAACAGCCGGTTCTTTTCCCTCGGATGTGACATTAAGCCGACATTAAGGTCTGCTCCTTCAGGTGAACGTAAAAGATCCCAAGGCACTATTTCGAAGAAGAGCAGGGGAGTTCTCCTGGCTGCCCTGGCCAATATTGATCCCTCAATCAGCATCACTAACACAGATTATCGGGTCATTATCACATTGCGGTTTGTGGGATCTTGCTGTGTGCAAGTTAGCTGCTGCGTTTCCAGCATTACTATAAAGTACTTTGTTGGCTGTAAATCACCGTGAAAGGTGCTATATAAGAACATAATTAGGAGCAGGGGTTGGCCATACGGCCCCTCGAGCCTGCTCCGCCATTCAATAAGTCCGGTCTGATCTTCGACCTCAACTCCACCTTTCTGCCTGATCCCCAGATCCCTTGATTCCCCTAGAGTCCAAAAATCAATCTATCTCGGCCTTGAATATACTCAACGACTGAGCCTCCGCAGCTCTCTGTGGTAGAGAATTCCAAAGATTCACAACCCTCTGAGTGAAGAAATTTTTCCTCATCTCAGTCTTAAATGGCCGACCCCTTATCCTTAGACTGTGACCCGTAGGTCTAGACTCTACAGCCAGGGAAAACAACCTCTCATCATCTACCCTGTCAATCCCCTTCAGAATCCTACATATTTCAATAAGATCACCCCTCATTCTTCTAAACTCGAGAGTATAGGCCCAGTGATGATATAAAATGCAAGTATCTCTTTATTAAACGGGCTTGCGCGGGCTACCTATATATGAGCAACTAACTTCTGGGCTGTTCTGACAGCGACTCTTTCATCATAGGCAGTCCCTCAAATCGAGGAAGACTTGCTTCCACTCAAAGTGAGTTCTCAGGTGACTCTACTGTCCAATATGGGAATTATAGTCTCTGTCACAGGTGGGACAGACACTGGGTGAAGGAACGGGTGGGTGGGACTTGTTTGCCACGCGCTCCAAGAGCTGGAAAGTGGGATTAGGCTAGATAGCCTCTTGTTGGCCGGCATGGACACGATGGGCCGAAATGGCCTCCTACCGTGCTGTAAATTTCTATGATTATAGTGACTACACCCCAAAAGTACTTCATTGGCTGTAAAGCATTTTGAGACGTCCGGTGGTTGTGAAGGGCGCTATATAAATGCAAGTATTTTTCTTTCTTTCAGGTTGGGCAAAAACTACTGCAGCCTTGTTGATTATCGGCTGCATCCTGGCTATCATCTGTTTCATTCTGTCCTTCCTGGCTCTTTGCAAACAACAACCGGGCCTGCTGAGATTGATTGGATTAATCCTCTTTGTTGCTGGTAAGCATTACTTTTTAATGTCTGTATGGCAAATGCCCTCCTCCCTAAAACCCTGACCACCTCCCCATCAGTCCAACGCAAGAGGGGAGACAGCAAAGAATGACCAAGAAAGCAATAAAGAAAGGAAAGATAGATTACGAAAGTAAACTTGCGCAAAATATAAAAACAGATAGTAAAAGCTTTTACCGATATATAAAACGGAAAAGAGTGACTAAAGTAAATGTTGGTCCCTTCGAAGATGAGAAGGGAGATTTAATAATGGGAAATGTGGAAATGGCTGAGACCTTAAACAATTATTTTGCTTCGGTCTTCACAGTGGAAGACACAAAAACCATGCCAAAAATTGCTGGTCACAGGAATGTGGGAAGGGAGGACCATGAGACAATCACTATCACTAGGGGGGGGTAGTGCTGGACAGGCTAATGGGACTCAAGGTAGACAAGTCCCCTGGTCCTGATGAAATGCGTCCCAGGGTATTAAAAGAGATGGCGGAAGTTATAGCAGATGCATTCGTTATAATCTACCAAAATTCTCTGGACTCTGGGGAGGTACCAGCGGATTGGAAAGCAGCTAATGTAACGCCTCTGTTTAAAAAAGGGGGCAGGCAAAAGGCAGGTAACTATAGGCCGGTTAGTTTAACATCTTTAGTGGGGAAAATGCTTGAAGCTATCATTAAGGAAGAAATAGTGGGACATCTAGATAGGAATAGTGCAATCAAGCAGACGCAACTTGGATTCATGAAGGGGAAATCATGTTGAACTAATTTACTGGAATTCTTTGAGGATATAACGAGCATGGTGGATAGAGGTGTACCGATAGATGTGTATTTAGATTTCCAAAAGGCATTCGATAAGGTGCCACACAAAAGGTTACTGAAGAAGATAAAGTTACGCGGAGTCAGAGGAAATGTATTAGCTGGCTAACAGAAAGCAGAGAGTCGGGATAAATGGGTCCTTTTCGGGTTGGAAATCGGTGGTTAGTGGTGTGCCACAGGGATCGGTGCTGGGACCGCAATTGTTTACAATATACATAGATGACCTAGAAGAGGAGACAGAATGTAGTGTAACAAAATTTGCAGATGACACAAAGATTAGTGGGAAAGCGGGTTGTGTTGAGGACACAGAGAGGCTACAAGGAGATTTGGATAGGTTAAACGAATGGGCTAAGGTTTGGCAGATGGAATACCATGTCGGAAAATGTGAAGTCATCCACCTTGGGGGGGAAAAAAACACAGTAAAAGGGAATATTATTTGAATGGGGAGAAATTACAACGTGTTGGGGGGCAGAGGGACCTGGGGGTCCTTGTGCATGAATCCTAAAAAGTTAGTTTGCAGGTGCAGCAGGTAATCAGGACTGCGAATGGAATGTTGGCCTTCATTGCGAGAGGGATGGAGTACAAAAGCAGGGAGGTCCTGCTGCAACTGTACAGGGTATTGGTGAGGCCGCACCTAGAGTACTGCGTGCAGTTTTGGTCACCTTACTTAAGGAAGGATATGCTAGCTTTGGAGGGGGTACAGAGACGATTCACTAGGCTGATTCCAGAGATGAGGGGGTTACCTTATGATGATAGATTGAGTAGACTGGGTCTTTACTCGTTGGAGTTCAGAAGGATGAGGGGTGATCTTATAGAGACATTTAAAATAATGAAAGAGATAGACAAGATAGAGGCAGAGATGTTGTTTCCACTGGTCGGGGAGACTAGAACTAGGGGGCACAGCCTCAAAATACGGGGGAGCCAATTTAAAACCGAGTTGAGAAGGAATTTCTTCTCCCAGAGGGTTGTGAATCTGTGGAATTCTCTGCCCAGGGAAGCAGTTGAGGCTAGCTCATTAAATGTATTCAAATCACAGATAGATAGATTTTTAACCAATAAGGGAATTAAGGGTTATGGGGAGCGGGCGGGTAAGTGGAGCTGAGTCCACGGCCAGATCAGCCATGATCTTGTTGAATGGCGGAGCAGGCTCGAGGGGCTAGATGGCCTACTCCTGTTCCTAATTCTTATGTTCTTATAAATGAGGTGCCATTTCTCTGACCCTTGTTCCCAGGTAACTCTTAATTCTTGAGGCACAAAGTTCAGGGTTGATTCTGGAGATTGGGGGGGTTGACTTATGAGGAAAGGTTGAGTAGGTTGGGCCTTAATTCAATGGAGTTCAGAAGAATGAGAGGTGATCTTATCGAAAACTATAAGATTATGAGGGGACTTGACAAGGTGGATGCAGAGAGACTAGATAGGGGAGTCTAGAACTAGAGGACATTGGGCCCAAGTTTCCCCAGGAGTTGGTCTTTTTTTTTCTGGACTATCGTTTTAGTTGCAATTCTGGCCATTTAATTTGCGCCAATGTAAGTGAGTTAATTGGGGTTTTTTTTAAGTTCAGTTTTTTTTTTCCAAAAGGGGGCATTCCCAGCCACTTACCCCTGTATTAGGCGTTTGGCCAGTAAATAGTTGCTCCAAACTAACTTAGGCCAGTGTATGTTGCCACTTCTGTCCACACAGAAAAACCTTACCTAGAGTTAAGGAATTGGCGCAAGTAACTACATTTAAAGCACCACCAAGCACCAAACAAAGCACAAAAAGTAATAAGCAATTAATTAACAAATAAAATAAAAGGAACCCTTCCCCTTAATTACCAAGATCAAATCAGTAAATAACAAACAAAAAAAAATAGAAGTCCTACCTTGGGGAACGCAGCAGGCGGCTGATGAGAGAGTCCATTTGGCCAGGGATGGCGCGCTTTCGGGCCCCTCCCACACAGCCTGTAGCGCGCGTTTGCAGAAATGGCCTGCCAGGAGCTACTGCACATGCTCGCAGACTGTTTTCAGTGCCGGGACCTGGCTCCGCACCCAATCCATTTGGCCACGCTGTGCCACGACCGAGGAGAGGCCGGGGAGCGGCCAGAACACGGGCGTCTTTTTTCGGCGCGCTTGGCGACAGACAAAAGCGGCACACCCTCAGGTGAGGCGCCAGAAAATCAGGTTAGGGAAACTCTAGCCCATAGTCTTAGAATAAGGGGCCGCCCGTTTAAAACTGAGATGAGGAGGAATTTCTTCTGAGGGTTGTAAATCTGTGGAATTCTCTGCCTCACAGAGCTGTGGAAGTTGGGACATTGAATACATTTCAGACAGAGATAGACAGTTTTTTAACCAATAAGGGAATAAGGGGTTATGGGAGCGGGCAGGGAGGATCAGCCATGATATTAAATGGCGGAGCAGGCTCAAGGGGCCATCTGGCCTACTCCTGCTCCTATTTCTTATGTTAACATAAAATTAGGAGCAGGAGTAGGCAATACGGCCCCTCGAGCCTGCTCCGGTCATGGCCGATCTTCTATCTCAATTCCACTTTCCCACCCGATTCCAATATCCCTTGGTGTCCAAAAATCTATTGACCTCTGAATATACTCTATAACTGACCATCCACAGCTCGCTGGGGTAAAGAATCCCAAAGATTCACAACCCTCTGAGTGAAGAAATTTCTCCTCATCTCAGTCCTAAAAGGGGCGGTGACTGATTTCACCCAGTCTCCTCCCCCTTTACGATGCCCTGAGATTAGTGTGTCTTCCTTGACGGGTTCCAGAGGATCGATCTGCAAAAGATCCCCTTGGGGGACAACCCAGTGAGAAATGAGAAGGGCAAGATGCGTTATTGCTGAGACCTCCTGGGATGATCTTAAAGACTTGGAAACGGGATCTGGGGTCATGGAATCGCAGTGCTGAGCGCTGCTCCTATCCATAGCCTGGGCAGAGTTGAGCCAAGAACATTACCCCTAAATTACTTGAAAGTGTGTATCTGGAGTACTACGCTCAGGATGGATATTGGCCGAGGAGGGGTGAAATTTGAATTTCACGGTTAGCTGCAAGCGTGGAGCTCTGCAGGCAAGCGGGTAGTTGGCAGTATGTTGCTTTTTTACCGTTAAATAATTGAATAATGCTCTCCTGATCAGCGAGGATTTTGTTTACCAGTGGCCTCAAGCCAGGAGGTTTATACGCAACACAGAACCAACTGTGCACAGGAACCAGCCAGGAAATCGTGAGGAGGAGGATAATAACTACTTTTAAATGAAGGAGAGAATTTAAACTGAAGTATTTTCAGGGTGCTTGTTAGAAAGAAAGACGTAAGAATTGCTAGATGGAAAAAGACCACGGTCCATCTAGTTCGCCTTCTACCATCCTGGTAGATGCATAACACAACAATAATGGATTGTTGACTGATCTCAGCAGTCAATCTCTCTCAATAAGTCACCAGCATGAGTTGAGGAAAATCTCCATTGGTGGAGAGCTTTGGGAAGCACAGGTCCAAAGTCACTTGTTCCTCCCAAAATGCTACATTCGTCGCACGTCATTTCTCTAATTACTCATATGCTGGACCCCAAAATGTTGTTTTCTGAAAGAAATGTAATTTGCATTTGAATGAGTCAATACTCTGCTTCCACCTACAGAGCCTGTTCCGTAGACTGACTACTCGGTCACTGTTTCCGCGGATTAGTTTTGACATCCCTCAGAAGTGCCCCAAAGATGCTTCACATCCAATGAATAAGGTTGTTGGTCATGGTTATTATGTGGGCAAACATGGCAGCCATTTGGCGCACAGCAAGCCCCCACAAAGAAAGCAGCTAGTTATTGGCACCAGTGGTCGAAGAGGAAAACCCCTGCCAGGATACAGAGGGAACCCACTTTCCCTCAACTAGTGACCCAAGGTGCACCCCATGTTACCCATAGCATCATCATTCATCCAGCAAGTTCTGATTAACACTGGGGGGCATTCTGAATCAGAACATAAGAAATAGAAGCAGGAGTAGGCCGTATGACCCCTCGAGCCTGTTCCGCCATTCAATAAGATCACGACTGATCTGATCCTGGCCACAATTCCACTTTCCTGCCTGATCCCCATACCCTTTGACTCCCCTGTCGTTCAAGAATCTGTCTATCTCAGCCTTGAATAAATTCACTGACTCAGCCTTCTCAGCTCACTGGGGCAGAGAATTCCAAAGATTCATGACCCTCTGAGAGAAGAAATTACTCCTCATCTCCATCTTAAATGGGTGGCCCCTATCCTGAAACTATGCCCCCGGTTCTAGATTCCCGCACAAGGGGAAACATCCTCTCGGCATCTATCCTCAGAATCTTATATGCTTGAGCAGACTCGAGGGACCGTACGGCCTACTCCTACTCCTATCTCTCATGTTCTTATTTAGCAAGCCCAGAACTTGGCGAATATGGGTGCCTGTGTTCTGTTGGTCTTGCTCCGCAATATTTTATACAAGTTGGCGCTTATGCCTCTGACCTGTGCTGTTTGCCGCTTGGTTCGGTGATTGGCGTAACCGTGGGGTCAAAGTGCAGAGGTCAGTGGCACCAGCATTTCCCTCCCACCACCTCTATTCGACATATTGGCGTTAAGTGCACCAGATTTCAGAATGCCAAAGTTTCCTCCAATTAAATTGTGCTTGCGAGTGAATTTATTTTACCAATGATGCGGTGCTCTTCTTGCTTCTCTCTGCAGTCCTGTTCCAGTTCATCGCACTCATCGTTTACCCAGTCAAGTTCACCGATACCCTGATCCGCAATGGCGACTATGAATACAGCTGGAGCTATGGTTTCGGGTGGGGAGCGACAATCCTGATGATCGGCTGTGGAATATTCTTCTGTTGCCTTCCCAAGTACGAGGACGAACTCTACGGCCAGGCCAAGCCCATGTACATTTACGAATCCCCTTGACTCCGGTGCCTTGCGCACGTGGCCATTTGTTGTTTTAAGATGCACGAGGAAGGACGTGTTCCTTTTTTAAGCTCATGTACATTTTATTATACGCAAGTACTGGATCTGACTAAGCTCTTTTTTTTCATGTTAAACTAGTTTTTTTTTAAAAAGAGTTTTGGCTTCAAATAGAACTGCGGGTGATGGGGGAGCGAGCGGTGAGATTGCAATTTAATTGGGAGGGTGGGATTTAGACTGCAACAGACACAACATCACCAAACGCAATTTATAGCCGCTGTCGTCTGAATCTAAAGGTTAAAATTACAACTCTTTTCTCTTCCCTTTCTGGCATCCACTCCTTTAATAATATAGATTACGGTCTGCATCGGGATGAGACAAGTGCTGGTGATTGCAGGTAGCAGGAGAGGTTGGAATGATGATGATTGTGGGGCTGAGTGAGACTATTGTTCTCAGGATGGAATGGAATAAGATGGGAATTAATTCCAGTTGGGAAAGTACAGAGTAGCTTTTCTATTTGAAAGGACCATACTATATATAGGAGGATAAGTGCTGCCGTTCAAGTTACGCTCGTTTTATATTTTTATCTTTGACCAAGAAAAATGTTACTCATTCAATTTGGGGGGGAAAAAAAGTTTGTCCTTTAAAGTAACATTGTACAAAAATAAAAATCAGGCATTGAAGTTTCAAGTACGACCGTTTTATTAAACAGTACACAATCTACTCATTGCCTCCGAATTATTTCCACTCAGAAATGTGAAGCCGGGGTTGTTCTCCTTGGAGCAGAGAAGGATAAGGGGGAGATTTACTAGAGGTGTTCAAAATTCTGAAGGGTTTTGAAAGAGTAGATGGGGTCGATAACTAGAGGACATCGATTTAAGCTGACGGAGTGACTCCTGCCAACGAACAGAAGCATTCTGCCCATAACCTGTCACCCCCCCCCCACCCAAATTTAAAAGATAAGGTTCACCTCAACGGTCGCAGGGTCCCCAGCATCCACTGTAGTTTGATTTTCGTTTCACCTAACGTCAGTATGGCTGCAGGAACAAACCCTGGCAGATTACTTACACACCTTAATATCTGAAATATCCACTAATCATTCAGTTCGTCATTGTCTCCTTTCCCACCATCTCCAGTTCTGCATTAGTGACACTGCTTCTAATGGTTGGGATAGGATTACCAGGATACGTTTACATTCTCTCACAATGCTCAGTAGGTCAGATTTCAAGACATTTATTTCCCATTTTTGCTTTGAATTTACAATTAAGCCCCATGCCAGACTGTCACAGTTCATTGCATCTCTCGCTTCCAATTTGATTTAAAATTAACGGTTCTAATAAAGCAAACTTATAAAAGCAAATAAACTCTCGGTTTGAATTTTATTTAAAATTAACAGTTCCAGCAGAATTCTCCAGATCCACTTCTTTTTTTCCTCTATTTGGGAAGTCCGGCGACAGCAAATAAAACACAAAC
The DNA here is from genome assembly GCF_044704955.1 of Pristiophorus japonicus. Lineage (NCBI taxonomy): Eukaryota > Metazoa > Chordata > Chondrichthyes > Pristiophoridae > Pristiophorus > Pristiophorus japonicus. The sequence continues at coordinate 18,888,309 of NC_091985.1, forward strand.
ATTGGAACTGCGCAAACGCAACGACTTCCGGTTCGTTGGCAGCAGTCACTTCACTTGATAATTGGCAAATGAGCCAGAGGGAAGATGAGATTTTTTTACCGCAGTGAGTTATGATCGGGACTGTACTACCTGAAAGGGGGGTGGAGTGGGGGGAAAGACGACTACGCTTAAAGAGCTGGTATAGGCACGATGGGCCGAATGGCTACCTTCTGTGCTGCATCATTCTACGATGCTTTATGTAATACATTTTCACAGCTTTTCCCTCGGGCTCTATTTCTGCTCCAGATTGGTTGAAACATAGAAACATAGAAAATAGGTGCAGGAGTAGGCCATTCGGCCCTTCGAGCCTGCACCGTCATGTCTGATCAATCCCTCAGTACCCCTTTCCTGCTTTCTCTCCATACCCCTTGATCCCCTTTAGCCGTAAGCGCCATATCTAACTCCCTCGTGAATATATCCAATGAACTGGCATCAGCAACTCTCTGCAGCAGGGAATTCCACAGGTTAACAACTCTGAGTGAAGAAGTTTCTCCTCATTTCAGTCCTAAATGGCCTACCCCTTATCCTTAAACTATGTCCCCTGGTTCTGGACTTCCCCAACATCAGGAACATTCTTCCTGTATCTAACCTGTTCAGTCCCGTCAGAATTTTATATGTTTCTATGAGATCCCCTCTCATCCTTCTAAACTCCAGTGAAAACAGGCCAAGTTGATTCAGTCTCTCATGTCAGTCTTGCCATCCCGGGAATCAGTCTGGTGAACCTTCGTTGCACTCCCTGAATAGCAAGAACGTCCTTCCTCAGATTAGGAGACCAAAAATGAACACAATATTCCAGGTGAGGCCTCACCAAGGCCCTGTACAAATGCAGTAAGACCTCCCTGCTCCTATACTCAAATACCCTAGCTATGAAGGCCAATATACCTTTTGCCTTCTTCACCGCCTGCTGTACCTGCATGCCAACTTTCAATGACTGATGTACCATGACACCCAGGTCTCGTTGCACCTCCCCTTTTCCTAATCTGCCTCCATTCAGATAATATTCTGCCTTTGTGTTTTTGCCACTAAAGTGGATGACCTTACATTTATCCACATTATACTGCATCTGCCATGCATTTGCCCACTCACCTAACCTGTCCAAGTCATCCTCACAGCTCACACCGCCACCCAGCTTAGTGTCATCCACAAACTTGGAGATATTACATTCAATTCCTTCATTTAAATAATTAATGTATATTGTAAATAGTTGGGGTCCCAGCACTGAGTCCTGCGGACCCCACTAGTCATTTCCTGACATTCTGAAAAGGACCTGTTTATCCCGAGACTCTGCTTTCTGTCTGCCTATCCACCTCAGTACATTACCCCCAATACCATGTGCTTTAATTTTGCACACCAATCTCTTGTGTGGGACCTTGTCAAAAGTCTTTTGAATGTCCAAATACACCACATCCACTGGTTCTCCCTTGTCCACTCTACTAGTTACATCCTCAAAAAATTCTAGAAGATTTGTCAAGCATGATTTTCCATTCATAAATCTATGCTGATTTGGACCGATCCTGTCACTGCTTTCCAAATGCGCTGCTATTTCATCTTTAATAATTGATTCCAACATTTTCCCCACTACTGATGTCAGGCTAACCGGTCTATAATTACCCGTTTCTCTCCCTCCTTTTTTTAAAAAGTGGTTTTACATTAGCTACCCTCCAGTCCATAGGAACTGATCCACAATCGATAGACTGTTGGAAAATGATCACCAATGCATCCACTATTTCTAGGGCCACTTCCTTAAGTACTCTGGGATGCAGCCTATCAGGCCCTGGGGATTTATTGGCCTTCAATCCCATCAATTTCCCGAACACAATTTTCCGCCAAATAAGGATTTCCTTCAGTTCCTCCTTCTCACTAGACCCTCGGTCTCCTAGTATCTCCGGAAGGTTATTTGTGTCTTCCTTCGTGAAGACAGAACCAAAGTATTTGTTCAACTGGTCTGCCATTTCTTTGTTCCCCATTATAAATTCACATGAATCTGACTGCAAGGGACCTATGTTTCTTCACTAATCTTTTTCTCTTCACATATCTATAAAAGCTTTTGCAGTCAGTTTTTATGTTTCCATCAAGCTTCCTTTCATACTCTTTTTTTTTTTCCCCCTCCTAATTAAATCATTTGTCCTCCTCTGCTGAATTATAAAATTCTCCCAGTCCTTAGGTTTGCTGCTTTTTCTGGCCAATTTATATGCCTCTTCCTTGGATTTAACACTATCCTTAATTTCCCTTGTTAGCCACAGTTGAGCCACCTTCCCTGTTTTATTTTTACTCCAGACAGGGATGTACAATTGTTGAAGTTCATCCATGTGATCTTTAAATGTTTGCCATTGCCTATCCACCGTCAACCCTTTAAGTATCATTCACCAGTCTATTCTAGCCAATTCACGTCTCATACCATCAAAGTTACCTTTCCTTAAGTTCAGGACCATAGTCTCTGAATTAACTATGTCACACTCCATCTTAATAAAGAATTCGACCATATTATGGTCATCTTCCCCAAGGGGCCTCGCAGAACAAGGTTGCTAATTAGTCCTTTCTCATTACACATCACCCAGTCTAGGATGGCCAGCCCTCCAGTTGGTTCCTCGACATATTGGTCTAGAAAACCATCCCTAATACACTCCAGGAAATCCTTCTCCACCGCATTGCTACCAGTTTGGTTAGCCCAATCTATATGTAGATTAACGTCACCCATGATAACTGCTGTATCTTTATTGCGTGCACCCCTAATTTCTTGTTTGATGCTGTCGCCAACCTCCCTACTACTGTTTGGTGGTCTGTACACAACTCCCACTAGCATTTTCTGCCCTTTGGTATTCCGTAGCTCCACCCATACCGATTCCACATCATCCAAGCTAATGTCCTTCCTTACTATTGCGTTAATTTCCTCTTTAAACAGCAACACCACCTTTTCCTTTCTGTCTATCCTTCCTGAATGTTGAATACCTCTGGATGTTGAGTTCCCAGCCTTGGTCACCCTGGAGCCATGTCTCCGTGATGCCAATTATATCATATTCGTTACTTGCTGCCTGCGCAGTTAATTCGTCCACCTTATTACGAATACTCCTCGCATTGAGGCACAGAGCGTTCAGGCTTGTCTTTTTAACACACTTAGCCTCTTTAGAATTTTGCTATAATGTGGCCCTTTTTGCTTTTTGGCTTGGGTTTCTCTGCCCTCCACTTTTACTTTTCTTCTTTGTATCTTTTGCTTCTGTCCTCATTCTACTTCCCTCTATCTCCCTGCATAGGTTCCCATCCATCTGCCATATTAGTTTAACCCTTCCCCAACAGCACGAGCAAACAGTCCCCTAGGACATTGGTTCAGGTCCTGCCCAGGTGCAGACCGTCTGGTTTGTACTGGTCCCACCTCCCCCAGAACCGGTTCCAATGTCCCAGGAATTTGAATCCTTTCCTTCTGCACCATTCCTTTGTGAAGACAGAACCAAAATATTTGTTCAACTGGTCTGCCATTTCTTTGTTCCCCATTATAAATTCACCGGAGGCATTTGTAGTCGGTTAAGAAGACTACGAGGAGATCCGATGAAGATGTTGCAAATCGTGAGGGGTTTTGATGAGCTAAATAGGTCAGTGAGTCGGTAACTGGAGTGCATAAACTTAAAAGTCATCAAAAGAACAAGGGGGGAGGTTAGAAAAAAAATTACTTTACGCACAGGGTTGTTAAGGCATGGGATGACAGCAGAATCCATAATAACTTGTACAAGTGAAGTGAAAACGAACATTTAAAAGAGGTATGGTTGTAAATGGTGCTTTCAGAGAATCAGCACCGGTACGATGGGCTTTCTGAGCTGTTAACTTCTATAATTCTACATTTATGTGTTGGCTTGGCTCAGTCAGTAGCACTCTTGTCTGAGTCATCAATTCCAATTATGAAATGCATTTATCATCATCATCCTCATAGGCAGTCCCTTGAAACGAGAATGACTTGCTTCCACGCCAAAAACAGGTCAAGTTCACAGGTGTTTAAATGAAGAACCCGAACTACATCCTGAAGGGTGGAAGATGCCTGTGCGCGGATTTTTGTTGCACACCAGTCACCACATGGGCTTGGCAGAGCTAAGTCTTGGTCTAGTGGCGAGGATTACCCAAGACAACTGGAGATCTGCTCTGCTGCACGGGCCTAGTCCGCACACATATCGCAGTGTGGGCTGGCCTGTGCTGCCCCTGGCCCCAACTCACGCCTCCCCTGGGCGCCGATCATATCCCTCCACAGTCTCTCGCAGCTCCTTTGCCCTGACCTCGCCACTCCTGCTGTATCTGCCCACCCTCCAATCACCGACCTGGACCTTGATACAGCACCTTGCATGACCTCAGGGACATCTCAAAGAGCTTTACTTTTGACGTGTAGTCACTGTTGTAAATATAGGAAACGCAGCAACCAATCTGCGCACAGCAAGATCTCACAAACAACAAAGTGATAATGCCCAGGTAATGCGTTTTGGTGATGTGAGGACACTGGGGAGAAATCTCCTTGCTCTTCTTCAAAATAGCCACCATAGGATCTTTCACAACCACCCTGAGAAAATAAACCGGGCTTCGATTTAATACCTCATCCCAAAAACAGCACCTTCGACAGTGCAGCACTCCCTCAGCACTGCACTCTGTGCGTGTCTCTGCAACGGGGTTTGAACCCATGACTCAGAGGCGAGAGTGCTATTCGCCGAGCACCCGCTGACGCAAATGGCAATTTGAGCTGGAAAGCCCTTCCGAAAAAGTGAGAGAGTTCGAGCTGAACTCGCCCGGCAGCTTTCAGACACATGATGTTTCTGCCTTTGTTTCAAAGGGAGGGGCCGCGGGGGAGGGGCGGGAACAAACTGAGTTGGGCTCCCACAGAAGGTAAACAGCTACAGGCAGAGATGACTAACTCCGGGTGTAACCCGCCTTGGGCTGTGCAATGCATCACCTGATGATCCACCTCAAACTGTTTCACACTGGAAAGCTGCGTCCCTCCCACTGCGCTCGAATCATTGATGCGGCAGGATGTCGCCTCATTCACCATTAGCTCTCTTGAGCACCGAACACATTCTGAGATTCATTTACTTGTGTTTCTGACGCCTAAAGATGGCAGGTTAGAAATTGGTTTTGGCCGGTATTGCATAGGCCTCTGGTTACACTGCCCGCTTGATATTCAGCCCTATTGAATCTACAGATTCAATCCTGCTGGCTTTGTGCTGCCCCCGCCCCAGGTCGAATTTCTATCCCCAAATCTCTCTTGTATGCTCCGGGTTCCAGTTTTACCTTCTCTCCTGAAGGCGCTGACTCCTTGCTGGCAGAGCAGTTCGGCGGTCGCCCGAGGGCCCACTCTTCACGCACGCGTACCCCAGTCACTGGGTTTCCGCAGGGGCAATTCAACCACGGAGGGCATCACAAGCAAGCCCGATCCTGCCTTCGCGCGGCTGAACAGGGGCTATCATCTCCAGCAGGGTTCACTGGATGCCGATCAGGAATGGGAACTCTTGCTGTTTTTTCTTTTCCCCGTTCCCTTACCCAATGGCGTTGAATCACAGCCACCCGACTTAAGATCGACGAAGTTAGCATGGACCAGGAATCCAACCTGTCCTTTATGGCTCCGTATTCTTTGAATTTCTACTGATGAACCTGTTACAGAAATGCAATGTTAGCGAATTACAGCTCATTGAGTAACGTAAGGTTACATAGGACAAACGGCTCAGAAACAGGCCATTCGGCTCAACCAGTCCATGCCGGCGTTTATGCTCCACTCGATTCTCCCGTCTTCTCATCTAAATCTATCAGCCTAACACTCTAGTCCCTTCTCCCTCATATGCGTGTCTAGCCTCCCCTTAAATACATCGATACTATTCGCTTCAACCACTCCCTGTGGTAGCGAGTTCCACATTCTCACCACTCTCTGGGTAAAGAAGTTTCTTCTGAATTCCGTATTGAATTTCTTGGTGACAATCTTATATTGATGGTATAAGGGAATAAAATACGGTCACTAAAGTGGGAGACAGACAAATTAATGGTCACTAACGTGGATACTGAAGGTAGTGAATTGATCTGACACATGGTCCAGATTATAGGGCTTAGCAGTATTAGGAGGTTCTGAGGAATCGGGAGTTCCTCTACCTTACGGTAGGCATTATAATTGACAGATTGTATAAAAAACTCACTTATGTATGTAAAGCACGCTTATAGCATGCTTGAATGGGTTTTAAGAAGGGGCAACAGCAAAGCTTGATGGTTAATGAGCCATCATAAGTAGCCAACGCTGCATTGACCCTTAGCACAGACACTCAGTACTGTATAACAAATCCGCCAAGGGAAGTGAAGAGTCAACAAGCAGAAACATAGCAAACCCTGGGAAACAAGGTTACATCACACGTCATGAGGAGCTGAGGCAAAGTTGACACCACTGAATAACACATTCCAGAAGGGTGACGTGTGATGGGAGATGGACAGGTGGGGGAAACCACTCCGAGCCAGTCTGATAAGGGTCAACAAATCAATGTAACTTCGCTGATAGCAATCGGCCAATCGGTAGTTTGGTAGCAGGGTCGCACACCTCGAAAAACTGAATAATTGTAATTGTAAAACCTCTGATCGGAGAAGTGTTCATTGGAACCATTCCCGAGCATGCTTGAATAAAAACCGGTTAACCGAGATTTTGTCTGAGTGACTCCGTGGTCGCTATACGAGAGGGTGGGTGTCAATTCTTTATATCAGGGAGTCCACCTTAAGGAAGAGAAGTCTTTTTACCCCAACAGAGGGCCTCTAGTTATGCTCTTCCCCACAAGTGGAAACATTCTCTCTGTATCCACTTTATTAAAACCTTTCATAATTATAAAGACCTCTATTAGGCCACCCCTCAGCCTTCTTTTCTCATGAGTAATCTAACAAAGTAATACTTTTAGCTCCCACTCCGCTCCCCCACCTCCCACTCGGTCTGCTAGAAGCTCTGTGTCTGTGGGGGGGTGGGGGGGAGCAGTTCAGTTTTTACTGTACTTACTATTTTATACCTTTGTATTCATGGGGGCTCCTTCCTCCCTCCTCGAGATAGAGAGAGAGAGAGAGAGTCTCCCAGGTATCGGATTACTGCCACTGTGAGAGGGGATCACTGAGAGGAGATCAATGTGAGTGGATCACTTTCAGAAGGTGTCACTGTGAGGCTGGATATCTGTGTGAAGATCACTGTGAGTAGAGATCACAGTGAGAGAGGATCACTCTGAGAGGGATTCATTGTGAGGAGATCATGGTGAGAAGATATCACTGGTAGTGGATTACTGAGAGGGGATTGCTGAGAGAGTGGATCACTGACAGGGATCACTTAGAGGGGATCACTGAGGGGGATAACTATGGTGATGGATCACTGTTAGAGGGGATCAATGTGAGAGGAAATCGGTGAGAGAATCACTGAGAGGAGATCACTATTAGAGTAGATCACTATGAGAGTGGATCACTGAGGGGATAATTGCGAGGAGATCGCTGAGAATATATTATTGTGAGAGTGGATCAGTGAAAGGGAGATCACTGTGAGTGAATCACAGTCAGAAGGCATCACTGTGAGGGTGGATCACTATGAGAAGAGGATCACTATGAGAGGGGATTCCTATGAGGGTGAATCACTGTGAGAGAGGATCACTCTTGAGATGGATTCATTGTGTGGCTAACTAAGGAAATAAGGGAGGGTATCAAATTGAAAACAAGGGCATACAATGTGGCCAAGACTAGTGGGAGGCCAGAGAATTGGGAAAATTTTAAAAGCCAGCAAAGAATGAAGAAACAAATGATCGAGGGAAGATAGATTATGAAAGTAAACTAGCACAAAATATAAAAACAGATAGTAAGAGTTTCTACAGGTACATAAAAAGGAAAAGAGTGGCTAAAGTAAATATTGGTCCCCTAGAGGATGAGACTGGGGAATTAATAATGGCAGAGACATCGAACAAATATTTTGTATCGGTCCTCAAGGTAGAAGACACTAAAAACATCCCAATAGTGGAGGGAGGAGCTTAATACAATCACTATCACGAAAGTAATAGTAACTGGGGAATAGGGGAGGGGCACCAGTAACTGGGGAATAGGTGGAGGCACCTGTAAATGGGGGATAGGGAGGGGCACCAGTAAATGGGGGATAGGGAGGGGCACCAGTAAATGGGGGATAGGGGAGGGGCACCAGTAAATGGGGAATAGGGGAGAGGCACCAGTAACTGGGGGATAGGGGAGGGGCATCAGTAAATGGGGGATAGGGGAGGGGCACCAGTAACTGGGGGATAGGGAGGGGCACCAGTAAATGGGGGATAGGGGAGGGGCACCTGTAAATGGGGGATAGGGGAGGGGCACCAGTAAATGGGGGATAGGGAGGGGCACCAGTAAATGGGGAATAGGGGAGGGGCACCAGTAACTGGGGGATAGGGGAGGGGCATCAGTAAATGGGGGATAGGGGAGGGGCACCAGTAAATGGGGGATAGGGAGGAGCACCAGTAAATGGGGAATAGGGAGGGGCACCAGTAAATGGGGGATAGAGGAGGGGCACCAGTAAATGGGGGATAGGGGAGGGGCACCTGTAAATGGGGGATAGGGGAGTGGCACCAGTAAATGGGGGATAGGGGAGGGGCACCAGTAAATGGGGGATAGGGAGGGGCACCTGTAAATGGGGGGGATAGGGGAGGGGCACCAGTAAATGGGGGATAGGGGAGGGGCACCAGTAAATGGGGGATAGGGGAGGGGCACCTGTAAATGGGGGATAGGGAGGGGCACCTGTAAATGGGGGGGATAGGGGAGGGGCACCAGTAAATGGGGGATAGGGGAGGGGCACCAGTAAATGGGGGATAGGGGAGGGGCACCTGTAAATGGGGGATAGGGAGGGGCACCAGTAAATGGGGGATAGGGGAGGGGCATCAGTAAATGGGGGATAGGGAGGGGCACCAGTAAATGGGGGATAGGGGAGGGGCACCTGTAAATGGGGGATAGGGAGGGACACCTGTAAATGGGGGATTTGGGAACCAGCCCACACTGCGATATGTGCAGCAGAGCAGGTCTCCAGTCGTCCTGGTTCAACCCTTGGCACTGGATAAAAGCCTAGCTCTGTCGAGCCCGTGTGGTGGCTGATGAGCAACGGTCAACACACGTTAAAACAAATCCACGCCACCCCCTCAGTTGGAGTTCAGGACTGGACCATCGGGTCCTTCCTTGAAACATCTGTGTACTCTTGTGGAAGCAAGTCATCCTCGTTCGAGGGACCGCCTATGATGATGATGAGTACTCGGTAAAATAATGTGACTAAAGGCGGACAAGTTCCCTGGACTTGATGGCTTACATTCTAGGGTCTTAAAAGAAGTGGCTGCAGAGATAGTGGATTACTGCCACTGTGAGAGGGGATCACTGAGAGGAGATCAATGTGAGTTGTAATCTACCAAAATTCCCTAGATTCTAGGGGGATTCCAGTAGATTGGAAAACCGCAAATGTAACGCCCCTATTTAAAAAAGGAGGGAGACAGAAAGCAGGCAACTATAGACCAGTTAGCCTAACATCTGTCATTGGGAAAATGCTGGAGTCCATTATTAAGGAAGCAGTAGCAGGACATTTGGAAAAGCATAATTTAATCGAGCAGAGTCAGCATGGTTTTATGAAAGGGAAATCATTTATGCCAAATTTGCTGGAGTTCTTTGAGGATGTAACGAGCAGGATGGATAAGGGGCAACCAGTGGATGTGGTGTATTTGGATTTTCAGAAGGCATTTGATAAGATGTCACATAAAAGGTTACTGCACAAGATAAAAGTTCACGGGGTTGACGGTAAAATATTAGCAAGGATAGAGGATTGACTAACTAATAGAAAACAGAGAGTCAGGATAAATGGGTCATTTTCCGGTTAGCAAACAGTGACGAGTGAAGTGCCGCAGGGATCGGTGCTGGGGCCTCAACTATTTACAATCTATATTAATGACTTGGATGAAGGGACTGAGTGTAATGTAGCCAAGTTTGCTGATGATACAAAGATGGGTGGGAAAGCAAATTGTAAGGAGGACAGGCTAAATGAGTGGGCAAAAATTTGGCAGATGGAGTATAATGTGGGAAAATGTGAGGTTACCCACTTTGGCAGAAAAAATAGAAAAGCAAATTATAATTTAAATGGAGAAAAATTGCAAAGTGCTGCTGTACAGAGGGACCTGGAGGTCCTTGTGCATGAAACACAAAAAGTTAGTATGCAGATACAGCAAGTGATCAAAGGCAAATGGAATCTTGGCCTTTATTGCAAGGGGGATAGAGTATAAAAGCAGAGAAGTCCTGCTATAACTGTACAGGCCACACCTAGAGGACTGCGTACACTTTTGGTCTCCATATTTAAGGAAGGATATACTTGCATTGGAGGCTGTTCAGAGAAGGTTCACTAGGTTGATTCTGGAGATGAGGGGGTTGACTTATGAGGAAAGGTTGAGTAGGTTGGGCCTCTACTCATTGGAGTTCAGAAGAATGAGAGGTGATCCTATCAAAATATATAAGGTAATGAGGGGGCTCGACAAGAGGGATGCAGAGAGGATATTTCCACTCAGAGGAGACTAAAACTAGGGGACATAGTCTCAGAATAAGGGGCCACCTATTTAAAACTGAGATGAGGAGGAATGTTTTCACTCAGTGGATTGTAAATCTGTGGAATTCTCTGCTGTGGAGGCTGGGTCATTGAATATATTTAAGGCAGAGATAGACAGATTTTTGAGCGATAGGGAATAAGGGGTTATGGGGAGTGGGCAGAGAAGTGGAGCTGAGTCCATGATCAGATCAGCCATGATCTTACTGAATGGCGGAGCAGGCTCGAAGGGCCAAATAGCCTACTCCTGCTCCTATTTCTTATGTTCTTATGTGTCCTGTGTCGCTAATGGGATCAACGGTGTCAGGTGACATTGATTCATGTGGCAACAGGAAGTGGCAAAGTCCAACCTGAGCGGACTGTTAGGGACTTAGTGCAATGCAATCAACTCGGAAGTTCATCATCATCATAGGCAGTCCCTAGAAATGAGTGCTCAGGGGACTGAAGAGTCCAATGTGGGACCTAGAGTCTCTGTCACAGGTGGGGCAAATGGTGGTTGAAGGGATGGGTGGGTGGGGTGCCTGGGTTGTCGTACGCTCCTTCAGCTATTTGTGCTTGGCTTCAGCTTGCTCTCGGCGATGAGAGTCGAGGTATTCAGTGCCTTCCCGGATGCTTTTCCTCCACTTTGGGCGGTCTTGGGCCAGGGATTCCCAGGTGTCGGTGGGGATGTTGCAGTTTATCAAGGAGGCTTTGAGGGTGTCCTTGAAGCGTTTCCTCTGCCCACCTGGAGTTCGCTTGCTGTGTCGGAGCTCCAAGTAGAGCGCTTGCTTTGGGAGTCTCGTGTCAGGCATGCTGACGATGTGGCCCGTCCAGCGGAGCTGTTCGAGTGTGGTCAGTGCTTCGATGCTGGGGATATGGGCCTAAGCTGATGTTGGTGCGCCTATCCTGCCAATTAATTTGCAGGATTTTGCGGAGGCACTGTTTTGAGGTGCCTGCTGTACATAGTCCATGTCTCTGAGCCGTATAGGAGGGCGGGTATCACCACTGCTCTGTAGACCATGATCTTGGTTCCGGATAAAGGAGTAGCTGGTGGGGGGGGCCCGCACTGGCTGCGAGGGTCCAGTATCACTGAGTTAACCGGTCTCAGCTACGGTGCTCCTAGGAGGGCCGCAACTGGCCTCCGGGGCATTGGTTTACAGGGCAACAAATCAACCAGCCTTCACAGTTCTGAATACTGTCCAACAACAACGCGATTGTATACCACCTTTAACGTAGTTAAATGTACCAAGGCACTTCACAGGAGCAGTATCAGACAGAAGTTGACGCCAGGTCACACAAGGAGATTTTTGGCCGGGTGATTAGTCTGTGAGCACCCACTGTCCAGTTTAACACCCAAGAAATGGCCATTTAACAACAGCAACTTGCATTATACGGCATCTTTAATGCAGTCCAAGTGGTCCAAAGTGCTTCACAGCAGCCTTATCACACAACTTTTGACAACGAGACATGTCAGGAGATGTTGGGACAGGTGATCTAAAGCTTGGTCAAAGAGGTGGTTTTAAGGAGGAGAGAGAGGTTTAGGCAAGGAGTTCCAGAGCTTGGGACCTAGGCAACAGAAGGCATGGCCGCCAATGTAACACCCCTATTTAAAAAAGGAGGCAGACAAAAAGCAGGAAACTATAGACCAGTTAGCCTAACACCTGTCGTTGGGAAAATGTTGGAGTCCATTTTTAAAGAAGCAGTAGCAGGACATTTGGAAAAGCAAAATTCGGTCAGGCAGAGTCAGCATGGATTTATGAAGGGGAAGTCATGTTTGACAAATTTGTTGGAATTCTTTCAGGATGTAACGAACAGGATGGATAAAGGGGAACCAGTGGATGTGGTGTATTTGGATTTCCAGAAGGCATTTGACAAGGTACCACATAAAAGGTTACTGGTTGGGGGTAATATATTAGCATGGATAGGGGATTGGCTAACTAACAGAAAACAGAGAGTCAGGATAAATGGTTCATTCTCGGGTTGGCAACCAGTAACTAGTGGGGTGCCGCAGGGATCAGTGCTGGGACCCCAACTATTTACAATCTATATTAACGATTTGGAAGAAGGGACCGAGTGTAAAGTAGCCAAATTTGCTGACGATACAAAGATGGGAGGAAAAGCAATGTGTGAGGAGGATACAAAAAATCTGCAAAAGCACATAGACAGGCTAAGTGAGTGGGCAAATATTTGGCAGATGGAGTATAATGTTGGAAAGTGTGAAGTCATGAACTTTGGCAGAAAAAAATCAAAGAGCAAGTTATTATTTAAATGGAGAAAACTTGCAAAGTGCTGCAGTACAGCGGGACCTGGGGGTCCTGGTGCATGAAACACAAAAGGATAGTATGCAGATACAGCGAGTGATCAGGGAGGCCAATGGAATCTTAGCCTTTATTACAAAGGAGATGGAGTATAAAAGCAGGGGAGTCTTGCTGCAGTTATACAGGGTATTGGTGAGGCCACACCTGGAATATAGCGTGCAGTTTTGGTTTCCATATTTACGAAAGGATGTACTTGCTTTGGAGGCAGTTCAGAGAAGGTTCATAAGGTTGATTCCGGAGATGAAGGGGTTGACTTATGAGGAAAGGTTGAGTCGGTTGGGCCTCTACTCATTGGAGTTCAGAAGAATGAGAGGTGGTCTTATCGAAACATATAAGATTATGAGGGGGCTTGACAGGGTGGATGCAGAGAGGATGTTTCCACTGATAGGGGAGACTAGAACTAGGGGGCATAATCTTAGAATAAGGGGCCGCCCATTTAAAACTGAGATGAGGAGAAATTTTTTCTCTCAGAGGGTTGTGGATCTGTGGAATTCGCTGCCTCAGAGAGCTGTGGAAGCTGGGACATTGAATAAATTTAAGACAGAGATAGACAGCTTCTTAACATAAGGGAATATGTTATTTCAATTATTGAATGGCGGAGCAGGCTCAAGGGCCATAGGGCCTACTCCTGATCTTATTTCTTATGTTCTTATGTTCTTATAATCAGGGATGCTCAAGAGGGCAGAATTAAAAGAGCGCAGATATCTCGGGTGGTCGGGGGGGGGGGGGGGGGTTGTGGGGCTGCAGGAGATTACAGAGATAGGGAAGGGCGAGGCCATGGAGGGATTTGAAAAGAAGGATGATAGTTTTGAAACGGAGGTGTTATTGGACCGAGAGCCAATGTAGGTCAGCGAGCACAGCCTATGGTGGAGCGATGAAAATCAGGGATGTACAAGAGGCCAGAATTGGAGCAACGCTCCAGTGCACCTACCATCGGATAAGATGTTAAACCTGAGCTCTATCTGAATCTTCAGCTGGATTCAAAAGATCCCGTTTGGTGCTGTTCGTGGGAGCTTGCTGTGCACAAATTGGCTGTCATGTTGCCTACATTACAACAGTGACTGTACCTCAAAAGTATTTAATTGGTTGTAAAGTGTCTTGCCAAGTGCTGATGTGCTTTATAAATGCAAATCTCTCATTCCTTTTGTAAGCAACACAGACCTATTTGAAACTTTATACTTCTGGGACAGGAATAAGAACGTTTGAGACAGTCCCTAGGTTATCATTGGATAAAGGCAGTGCAGTGTGGTTTTCGTGACAACCTGGACTTTGGAGTCTGTATAATGGAGCGATAAGGGTGAGATTATAAATCACTATGAGGCTTGTCTCTGTTTAATCGTTACACGAGTTACTGCAGGGTCACCAATGCTGTTGTGCTATAAGTGTTTCTCTTTGCCATTGCTCATAACACAAACTCATTTTTACGAAGCACGTTTCTCATTCCCCTCTCCAGTGGAACCAGGGCCCCTCAATTATTCATTAACCAAGTCTCACTGTGTGAGCCCAACTGTTCGCTTCTGCCCAGAGAGCGTATCACCGAGGCGGCGATTATCTATTATGGAAATTCAACCATGCACTAAAACTAAAAGGCACTTTGATTAAAGGGCAGTTTAATAATACATGTAATTCAGAGTGTATGCAATTACAAGGCATGTCAATTAAAAAAAAAATTGTTCCTGGGACGTGGGCGTCTCTGGCAAAGCAGGTATTTATTGCCCATCCCTAGTTGGCCTTGAGAAGGTGGTGGTGAGCCGCCTTCTTGAACCGCTGCAGTCCGTGTGGTGAAGGTACTCCCACAGTGCTGTTAGGGAGGGAGTTCCAGGATTTTGACCCAGCGAAGATAAAGGAATGGAATTTCCCAGTCAGGATGGTGTTTGACTTGGAGGTGGTGGTGTTCCCATGCACCTGCTGCCCTTGTCCTTCTAGGTGGTAGAGGTCGCGGCTTTGGGAGGTGCTGCCGAAGAAACCTTGGCGAGTTGCTGCAGTGCATCTTGCAGATGGTGCACACTGCAGCCACGGTGCGCCGGTGGTGGAGGGAGTGACTGTTGAAGGTAGTGGATGGGGTGCCAATCAAGCGGCCTGCTTTGTCCTGGATGGTGTCGAGCTTCTTGAGTGTTGTTGGAGCTGCACTCAACCAGGCAAGTGGAGATTATTCGTGACGTGCAAGGATACAGTCTGTAACATCAACAGATTGCGTCAGTTGTCACTGGCCCCACTAACACTTTTCAAAACAGTTACGCAAGAACTAGGAATTGGTAAAGTCCATCAGATCCCCCTCTTTCTGAAAGGTCGCGAACCCTACAGACTCCCCAGGTACTTGAATCTGTTCGTCTGTGATACCTTCAAGCGCGTCCCGGACCTGTTCTGTGCTGAGGTCTGTGCTGCGTAGAATTATTCCATTGTGTCCTCATCTCTGGTGAGTCTGCCCTGTTAGTGGGACAGAACATAACCAACAATAAAAAAGCAAAGTACTGTGGATGCTGGAATCTGAAATAAAGAACAGAAAATGCTGGAAATACTCAGCAGGTCAGGCAGCATCTGTGGAGAGAGAAACAGGAGCCCGAGTGACCTATTGGAGTGGTTTTGATTGCCAAAACGGGGGTCAGAGAGAAATTTCCCCGAGTTGGCCTGGGTTCTTATCGTCTGATTTTCCGGGGGCGGGAGGGTGTATATCGTGATGCACAAGCTGTCACAGATTGTGTGGGACAGGCCGGATGGACCAAAGGGCCTTTACCTGTCCTTGTTCATCTATTTGCGATCATTCATTACTGTGACTCAGTGGGTAGCACTCTCAGCTCTAGCTTCAGAAAATTATGGGTTCAAGTTCCACTCCAGGAATTTGAGCACATAATTCTAGACCGACACTTTAGTGGAGTACTGCACTGTCGGAGGTGCTGCCTTTTGGATGAGACGTTAAACCGAGGTCCCGTCTGCTCCCTCAGGTGGACGTAACAGATCTCACGGCCACTATTTCGAAGAAGAACAGGGGAGTTATCCCCTGGTGTCCTGGCCAATATTTATTCCTCAATCAACATCACTAATGCAGATTACCTGGTCATTATCACATTGCTGTTTGTGGGAGCTTGCTGTGCGCAAATTGGCTGCTGCATTTACCACATTACAACAGTGACTGCACTCCAAAAAGTATTTCACTGGCTGTAAAGTGCTTTGAGATGCCCTGAGGTCGTGAAAGGTGCTATATAAATACAAGTCTTTCTTTTATGATAGATTAGGAGAATGTCTGTCACACTTCAGATGTCAGTCTGGAAAATGCCAAAAATGTGATTATGCTTAAAAATTTAAAAATCAGTAAATGGCGGAAATAGCCACCAGGGCAGTGAACACCTCAAAGAGCCAATACACTCTTGGTGGGTCCTTTCTTACTGTTTAACTTACAGAAATCACTTTTTCCCCCTCAATGGCTTTTTTTCAGTTGAGCTGTGAGTGGTTGTAACCGAAGGAAGGGAGGCAACAATGACGTCAGCAGACCTATTCTGGGTTTCAGACACTGCCCCCTATTGGTGAACATAAGAACATAAGAATTAGGAGCAGGAATTAGGGGCATTCGGTCCCTCGAGCCTGCTCTGCCATTCAATAAGATCATGGCTGATCTTCTACCTCAACTCCACTATCCTGCACTATCCCCATATCCCTTGATTCCCCCGAGAGTCCAAACATCCGTTTTACTGCGGTCGCCTAGCAACTGATCCCAACATTAGCAATAGAAGGCTGAGTCAGACCTGAAGGGTGCGGCTCGGGCTGGGGGCTGGGCGTGGTGCTTGGGTTTCAAATCCTGTCTGAGCTCAGCAACAATCTCAGCCTCCGAGATAATCGCACGCACACAATGTTTGTCAAGTAAACCGGCTGCATTGCCACAAGCAGGTTCTACCCGTTCTACAAAACCCCGTCCCTTAAAGCTCCATCTCCCTCCAGGCATACGCTCCTCCCAACCCAGTATTTCCGACCACCGCATGTCCCAAAGCGCTTTACAGCCAATGAAGTACTTTTTGAAATGCGGTCACTGTTGTAATGTAGGAAAGGAGGCAGCCAATTTGCGCACAGCAAGCTCCCACAAACAGCAATGTGACAATGACTAGATAATCTGTTTTTAGTGATGTTGGTTGAGGGATAAATATTGGGCCAGGACACACGGGATAATTTCCCTGCTCTTTTTTGATTTGTTGCTTTTGATCTTTTACGTCCACCTGAGAGGGCAGACGGGAGCTCGGTTTAACGTCCAGGTGAAAAGCAAACCAATGTCTTTATAGCTGGGGTGATCCATCTGGAAGCTTCTGGTAGGCTGCCCACTGTTAGCTGGTCAAAGGTCAGCAGTACCACTGTGCTCAATTGTGAAGTGTCAGCCATGGCTCAGTGGGCAGCACCCTCACCTCTGAGCCAGAAAGTCGTGGGTTCCAGTCCCACTCCCGAGACTTGAGCACAAAAATCTAAGCTGACACTCCAGTGCTGAAGGAATGCTGCATTGTCAGAGGTGCCATCTTTCAGATGACACATTAAAAGCGAGGCCTTGTCTGCACTCTCATAAAAGAGCCCATGGCACTATTGCGAAGGAGAGCAGGAGTGTGCGTTGAGCTTCATTGGAACAGCGCAGGAGTCCGAGGACGGAGAGGTCAGAGTGGGAATGCAATGGAGAATTAAAGTGACAGGCGATTGGAAGCTCAGGGTCACACTGCGGACTGAACGGAGGTGTTCCGCAAAGCGGTCACCCAATCTGCGTTTGGTCTCCCCGATGTAGAGGAGACCGCATCGTGAGCAGCGAATACTAAATTGAAAGAAGTACAAGTAAATCGCTCTTTCACCTAGAAGGAGTATTTGGGACCCTGGATAATGGGAAGGGAGAGGTAAAAGGGCAGGTGTTGCATCTCCTGCGCTTGTTAGAAAGGTGCCACGGGAAGGGCTGGGGGTGCCTGCGGAATGGACCAGGGTGTCGCGGAGGGAGCGGTCCCTTCGGAATGCTGGGAGGAGAGGGGAAGATATGATTGGTGGTGGGATCACGCTGGAGGTGGTGGAAATGGCGGAGGTTGATCCAGTGCTGTTGGTGGATGAGTCTGAAGTTTCACTTTCATGGTATGGCAGCGCCATCTGGTGACAGAATGGCAGCAGTGCAAGTGCACAGAAATATTTTTAAAAATGGCAAATGCTGAAAATCTTTAAATAAAAACAGAAAATGCTGGGATTCATGTCAGGTTCCGCCATCAGTTAGTACCTGAAAAGAGAAAAGACGGGTTATTGCACTGGGTAAAGAACCTTGGCTCAGTGGGTAGCACTCTTTCCTCTGAGTCGGAAGGTTGTGGGTTCAAGTCTCATTCCAGAGATTTGAGCACAAAATCTAGGCTTACAGTCCAGTGCAGCACTGAGGGAGTGCTGCACTGTTGAAGGCACCATCTTTCGAAGAGATGTTTATACAAGGCCCCATCTGTTCTTTCAGGTGAACATAAAAGATCACACATAAGAACATAAGAATTAGGAACAGGAGTAGGCCATCAGCTCCACTTACCCGCCAGCTCCCCGTAATCCTTAATTCACTTGTTGGTTAAAAATCTATCTATCTTTGACTTGAACACATTCAATGAGCTAGCCTCAACTGCTTCCTTGGGCAGAGAATTCCACAGATTCACAACCCTCTGGGAGAAGAAATTCCTTCTCAACTCGGTTTTAAATTGGCTGCCCCGTATTTTGAGGCTGTGCCCCCTAGTTCTAGTCTAACACGACCAGTGGAAACAACCTCTCTGCCTCTATCTTGTCTATCCCTTTCATTATTTTAAATGTTTCTATAAGATCACCCCTCATCCTTCTGAACTCCAACGAGTAAAGACCCAGTCTACTCAATCTATCATCATAAGGTAACCCCCTCATCTCCGGAATCAGTCTAGTGAATCGTCTCTGCACCCCCTCCAAAGCTAGTATATCCTTCCTTAAGTAAGGTGACCAAAACTGCATGCAGTACTCCAGGTGCGGCCTCACCAATACCCTATACAGTTGCAGCAAGACCTCCCTGCTTTTGTACTCCATCCCTCTCGCAATGAAGGCCAACATTCCATTCGCCTTCCTGATTACCTGCTGTACCTGCAAACTAACTTTTTGGGATTCATGCACAAAGACCCCCAGGTCCCTCTGCACCGCAGCAGGTTGTAATTTCTCCCCATTCAAATAATATTCCCTTTTACTGTTTTTTTTCCCAAGGTGGATGACCTCACACTTTCCGACATTGTATTCCATCTGCCAAACCTTAGCCCATTCGCTTAACCTATCCAAATCTCTTTGCAGCCTCTCTGTGTCCTCTACACAACCCGCTTTCCCACTAATCTTTGTGTCATCTGCAAATTTTGTTACACTACACTCTGTCCCCTCTTCCAGGTCATCTATGTATATTGTAAACAGTTGTGATCCCAGCACCGATCCCTGTGGCACACCACTAACCACCGATTTCCAACCCGAAAAGGACCCATTTATCCCGACTCTCTGCTTTCTGTTCGCCAGCCAATTCTCTATCCATGCTAATACATTTCCTCTGACTCCGCGTACCTCTGTCTTCTGCAGTTAACCTTTTGTGTGGCACCTTATCGAATGCCTTTTGGAAATCTAAATACCCACATCCATCGGTACACCTCTATCCACCATGCTCGTTATATCCTCAAAGAATTTCAATAAATTAGTTAAACATGATTTCCCCTTCATGAATCCATGTTGCGTCTGCTTGATTGTACTATTCCTATCTAGATGTCCCACTATTTCTTCCTTAATGATAGTTTCAAGCATTTTCCCCACTACAGATGTTAAACTAACCGGCCTATAGTTACCTGCCTTTTGTCTGCCCCCTTTTTTAAACAGAGGCGTTACATTAGCTGCTTTCCAATCCGCTGGTACCTCCCCAGAGTCCAGAGAAATTTGGCAGATTATAACCAATGCATCTGCTATAACTTCCGCCATCTCTTTTAATACCCTGGGATGCATTTCATCAGGACCAGGGGACTTGTCTACCTTGAGTCCCATTAGCCTGTCCAGCACTACCTCCCTAGTGATAGTGATTATCTCAAGGTCCTCCCTTCCCACATTCCTGTGACCAGCAATTTTTGGCATGGTATTTGTGTCTTCCACTGTGAAGACCGAAGCAAAATAATTGTTTAAGGTCTCAGCCATTTCCACATTTCCCATTATTAAAGCCCCACAGGGCTCTATTTCAAAGAAGAGCTGGAGAGTTACCCCCGTTGATCTGGCTTGCTGTGTGCAAATTGTAAGCCATGTTTCCTACATTACAACAGTGACTACATTTCAAAAGTATTTCATTGGCTGTAATGCGCTTTGGGACGTCCTGGTCACTTTGCAACCACGTCTCCGTAATAGCTATTAGATCAAATCTATTCATTTCAATCTGCGCGATGAATTCATCTATTTTGTTGCGAATGCTTCGCACATGCAGATATAATGCCTTTAGATTTGACTTTTTTCTATTTTTCCCTGATGTCACCTTAGTCACTGATGCCCTATTACCTTTGTTACTCTCTCTGTCCCTTCTTGATCACTCTGTTTATTTTTATCCCAAACCCTGCTCTGCTCTAGTGCCTTGACATTTCTCGCTGCTTTTAAACCTACTCTTTCCTGAATCCTGCCTGCCCAACCCCTGTAAGGTTTACACATTTTCACAAAAGGCACAGAAAGAGACCACAAACTAAAAATGGCTTAAAGAAACTTTTGGGACTGCTTGGGCGGGAAAAAGGGCACCAGCCTGGGGCAGATGGTGTCTCATCACCGATCGATACAATCTCTGCGGTCAGGAGCTAGGCCTGATTATACATCGAGACAAAGGGTTTGATACAATCGTGCAGAGGAGCCCCTAGATTGATTGGCCGGAGGGGAAAAAACAGTTCCCTAGGGAGACTACAAGTCTGCAAAAAAACCAGGACAACAAAGGGTCCCACAAGATGTGCATTCTTGGATAATGGGGCACCAAAGATAACGAGTTGTCTTTTGCTCTGTCGACTCCGTGTGCAAATTGTGGCCACCCAAACCGACCATCACAGCAGTCCAAATTGATCACCACAAACATCGAGACCAATCCAGACGCATTACTGGAAAACCCAGCCCAGCAGGAGATTTATTCATAAAATGGATATATATGTACAAGCTGAAAGCAGCTCAACAGAATGGAAGAAAACAATGGAACAGGCAGAACGGAGTAGACCAGAAGGACAAACAGGATGAGAAGTCTATTCATCAGTCACTGAAAATGGGCATGCAGGCGGTGAAGAAGGCAAATGGTATGTTGGCCTTCATAGCTCGGGGATTTGAGTATAGGAGCAGGGTGGTCTTGCTGCAGTTGTACAGGGCCTTAGTGAGGCCTCACCTGGAATATTGTGTTCAGTTTTGGTCTCCTAATGTGAGGAAGGACGTTCTTGCTATTGAGGGAGTGCAGCAAAGGTTCACCAGACTGATTCCAGGGATGGCTGGACTGTCATAGGGGGAGAGACTGGATCAACTGGGCCTTTATTCACTGGACTTTAGAAGGATGAGAGGGGATCTCATAGAAACGTATAAGATTCTGACGGGACTGGACAGGTTAGATGCGGGAAGAATGTTCCCGATGTTGGGGAAGTCCAGAACCAGGGGACATAGTCTTAGGATAAGGGGTAGGCCATTTAGGACTGAGATGAGGAGAAACTTCTTCACTCAAAGAGTTGTTAACCTGTGGAATTCCCTACCGCAGAGAGTTGTTGATGCCAGTTCATTGGATATATTCAAGCGGGAGTTAGATATGGCCCTTACGGCTAAGGGGATCAAGGGGTATGGAGAGAAAGCAGGAAAGGGGTACTGAGGGAATGATCAGCCATGATCTTATTGAATGGTGGAGCAGGCTCGAAGGGCCGAATGGCCTACTCCTGCACCTATTTTCTATGTTTCTATGTCTATGTTTCTATGAGAAGGAGGGAACATCGGAGAGGAACAACCAGTCAAGGAACAAACGACCACGAGCCTACTATTGACAACAACAGCAACTAACTGGATGGGTGATTGTATGTCTTCGATCAATTCTCTCAGAAGTCTTGTTCTGTAATTTTTAGTTGTTTTTTGCGTAATAAAACTAACAGTTGGGTTAAGCCTAAACTTTGCGTTACTGTGGAGTCCTTTCCCGAGGTCTATGAATCAAAGTAGAGTGGAAAACGAACACCCTACACCTCCTTCATTAATACCCTGTCTACTGCCCTAGTTATTCGATTCGCCAGGACACTGGTTCCAGCCCGTCCCAACGGAACAGCTCCCTCTTTCCCCAATACTGGTGCAAGTGCCTCATGAAGCTAAATCTCTGCCTCCCACACCACTCTATGAGCCAAGCATTTAACCTTCTATTCTGCTTATCCCGTTGCCAATTGCCGCATGGCTCAGGTAACAATCCAGAGATTATTACCCTTTGAGGTTCTGCTTTTTCATTTGGACCCCAACTCCTCAAACTCTCTCAGCAGAACCTCATTCCTAGCTCTACCCATGTCGTCGGTTCCTACGTGGACCGCAACAACTGGATCCTCCCCTTCCCACTCCAAGTTCTTCTCCAGCTGTGAGGAGATGTCTTTAACCCTGGCACCGGGCAGGCAACACAACCTCCGGAATTCCCGGTCGCGTCTGCAGAGAACAGTATCTATCCCTCTGACTATACTGTCCCATCCACGACGACATTCCCTTTCACTCCGCTCATTTGAATTGCCTCCTGTACCATGGTGCCTTGGTCAGCCTGCTCATCCATCCTGCAGGCTTTTCCCTCATCCACACAGGCAGCAAGTACCTCTGACCTGTTGGATAGGGACATATGCCGACGCTCCTCCAGCACCGTACCTTGGGACTTCAAAAGGGCGGCGGCAGTCGGAGGAGTAGCATTTCGGGAGGAGCGAGCTGCAGCAGCGACAAAAAGTTTTTAAAAATCGAAATCAAAGTGTGATGTCACAGCCAAGCAGGTAAATGATTGGCTGGTGGATTGGTGAGGATTTCTCTTTTCTTTAAAAAATCTTGGGCATTGGTGTAAGTTAGGAACTGCAATTAAATAGATAAGTGATCTTTATTATCGAAGGAAAACTAATTAATTAGCTATTTGGTGAGTAGCGGCTGGGTGTGTTTTGCTAAGATTTAGAGTTTAGTTCCACTCGACAGTTGCGAGTGTAACTCGAGGGATGGCAGGGCAGCTCAGTCCCAAGGATTGCACATCCTGTGGCACGTGGGAAATCCGGGATGCTTTGCGCAGCCGGGACGACCACGTGTGCAGGAGGTGTCGCCAGCTGCACCAACTCGAGCTCCGCGTTTCGGAGCTTTGAGCAGCGGCTGGAGTCTGAGAGCTACGTGCATAGCAGGTTTCCAGAGTACACCCCGCGGCTTAAGAGTGTGCAGGCAGAGAGGGAGTGGGTGACCGCCAGACAGAAGAGGAGGACGAGGCAGGTAGTGCAGGAGTCCCCCGGGTCCGTCTCGCTCTCCAACCGGCACTCTGTTCCGAGTACCGGTGGGGGTGATGGTGCCTCTGGGGAGTGCAGCCAGAGCCAAGTCCACGACACCACGGGTGGCTCAGCTGCACAAGGAGGGAGGAAGAAGAATGGAAGAGCTATAGTGGTAGGTAATTCGCTAGTCTGGGGAGCAGACAGGTGTTTCTGCAACCCCAGACGTGACTCCGGGATAGTATGTTGCCTCCCTGGTGCCAGGGTCAAGGATGGCACCGAACCGAACGGCATTCTGGGGGGAGAGGGTGAAGAGCCAGAGGTCGTGGTCCATATCAGGACCGATGACATAGGTAGAAAGAGGGATGAGGTCCTGCAGGCAGAGTTTAGGGAGCGAGGCGAGAAATTAAAAAGCAGGACCTCAAAGGTAGTAATCTCTAGATTACTCCGGTGCCACAAGCTAGTGAGTACAGAAACAGGAGGATGGAGCAGATGAATGCGTGGCTGAAGAAATGGTGCAGGAGGGAGGGCTTTAGTTTCCTGAGGCCTTGGGACCGCTTCTGGGGGAGGTGGGACCTCCGGACAGGTTGCACCTCAACAGAGCCGGGACCAATATCCTCGCAGGGGAGGCTTGCTAGTACTGTTGGGGAGGGTTTAAACTAGCTTGGCAGGGGGATAGAAACCTAAAAATAGATTCAGTAGGGAGGGGAGTAAAGCTGGAATTAGAAAGCAAAAATAAAGAAAGTGAGTTTGAAGGAGAGAGGAAACAAGCAGGAGAAAAGGGTAAAAAAACAAATTTAAAGGTCCTTTGTCTAAATGCACGTAGCATTCGTAACAAAATAGATGAGTTGATGGCTCAAATAGATACAAATGGGTCTGATCTGATAGCCATTACAGAGACGTGGTTGCAAGGTGACCAGGGCTGGGAACTAAATATTCAGGGGTTCTTGACAATCCGGAAGGGCAAACAGAAAGGAAAAGGAGGTGGGGTAGCTCTGTTGATAAAGGATGGAATCACTGCAATAGTGAGAAATGATATTGGCTCAAATGATCAGGATGTTGAAACAATTTGGGTGGAGATAAGGAATAATACGGGGAAAAAGTCACTGGTGGACGTAGTCTATAGGCCCCCTAACAGTAGCAACTCTGTTGGTCAGAGTATAAACCAGGAAATAGTGAGGGCTTGTAAAGAGGGAACAGCAATAATCATGGGTGATTTTAACCTCCACATTGATTGGACAAATCAAATTGGTCTGGGTAGCCTTGAGGAAGAGTTCACAGAGTGCATAAGGGATGGATTCCTTGAGCATGTAACGGAACCAACCAGGGGGCAGGCTATCTTAGATCTGGTCTTGTGCAATGAGACAGGATTAATAAATAATCTCCTGGTAAAGGATTCCCTTGGAATGGGTGATCATAGCAGGATTGAATTTCAAATACAGATGGAGGGTGAGAACCAAACCAGCGTACTAAGCTTAAATAAAGGAGACTACAAAGGTATGAGGGCACAGTTGGGTAAAGTGGACTGCAAAAATAGATTAAAGTGTAGGACAGATGATGAACAGTGGTGTACATTTAAGGAGATATTTCAAAACTCTCAAGAAAAATATATTCCAGTGAGGAGGAAAGGGTGTAAGAGAAAAGATAGTCATCCGTGGCTAACTAAAGAAATAAAGGACAGCATCCAATTAAAACCAAGGGCATACAAAGTGGCCAAAAACTAATGGGAGGACAGAAGATTGAGAAGCTTTTAAAAGCCAGCAAAGAATGACTAAAAAAATGATAAAGAAAGGGAAGATTAGACTATGAAAGTAAACTAGCATGAAATATAAAAACAGATAGCAAGAGTTTCTACAGGTATATAAAAAGGAAAAGAGTGGCTAAAGTAAATGTTGGTCCCTTAGAGGACGAGACCAGGGAATTAGTAATGGGGAACATGGAGATAGCAGAAACTCTGAACAAATATTTTGTATCAGTCTTTACGTAGAGGACACTAACAATATCCCAACAGTGGATAGTCAAGGGGCTATAGGGGGGGAGGAACGTAACACAATCACAATCACTAAGGAGGTGGTACTCAGTAACATAATGGGATTAAAAGCAGATAAATCCCCTGGACCTGATGCCTTGCATCCTAGAGTCTTAAGAGAAGTAGCGGCAGGGATTGTGGATGCATTGGTCGTAATTTATCAAAATTCCCTGGATTCTGGGGAGGTCCATGCAGATTGGAAAACTGCAAATGTAACGGCTCGATTAAAAAAATTAATTCATTTAAGTTCCCAAAGGAAAAAGTAAAGCAGGTAAAATATAAAACACTTAATAAATAGGAATCTTACTTTGCGAATCTACTGTATCACAATAAACGTGATATTACATCAGCTCGGGTCACAATATAGATGCTGAGGCATGGACACTGCAAGGCTTCCAGTGTCCTAGTGCCTCTGTGTCTCTGTGTCCCAGTGTCTCAGTGTCCCAGTGTCTCAGTGTCCCAGTGTCTCAGTGCCCCAGTGTCCCAGTGTCTCAGTGTCTCAGTGACTCAGTGACTCAGTGTCTCCGTGCCTCCATGCCTCCGTGTCCCAGTGTCCCAGTGCACCAGTGTCTCAGTGTCTCAGTGTCTCCATATCCCAGTGTCCCAGTGTAACAGTGTCCCAGTGTCCCAGTGTCCCAGTGTCTCCGTGTCCCAGTGTCTCAGTGTCCCAGAGTCCCAGTGTCCCAGTGTCACATTGTCTCCGTGTCTCAGAGACACAGTGTCCCACTGTCTCAGTGTCTCAGCGTCTCAGCGTCCCGGTGTCCCGGTGTCTCTGTGTCTCAGTTTCTCAGTGTCCGAGTGTCCCAGTGTCTCTGTGTCTCAGTGTCTCAATGTCCCAGTGTTCCAGCGTCTCTGTGTCCCAGTGTCTCTGTGTCTCAGTGTCCCAGTGTCCCCATGTCTCTGTGTCTCTGTGTCTCAGTGTCTCCGTGACCCAGTGTCCCAGTGTCTCAGTATCCCAGTGTCCCAGTGTCTCAGTGTCTCAGTGTCCCAGTGTCCCAGTGTCCCCATGTCTCAGTGTCTCAGTGTCCCAGGGTCCCAGTGTCCCAGTGTCTCAGTGTCCCAGTGTCTCAGTGTCCCAGTGTCCCAGTGTCTCTGTGTCTCAGTGTCCCAGTGTCTCAGTGTCTCAGTGTCTCAGTTCCCAGCATCCCTGTGTCTCTGTGTCTCTGTGTATCTGTGTCTATGTGTCCCAGTGTCTCAGTGTCCCAGTGTCTCAGTGTACCTGTGTCCCTGTGTCTCTCTGTTCCAGTGTCCCAGTGTCCCTGTGCCCCTGAGTCTCTGTATCCACGTGTCTCTGGGTCTCAGTGTCCCAGTGTCCCAGTGTCTCAGTGTCTCAGTGTATCAGTGTCCCAGTGTCCCAGTGTCCCAGTGCCTCAGTGTCTCAGTGTCCCAGTGTCCCCATGTCCCAGTGTCCCAGTGCCTCTGTGTCTCAGTGTCCCACTGTCTCAGTCTCTCAGTGTCCCAGAGTCCCAGTGTCATTGTGTCTCAGTTTCTCAGTGTCCCAGTGTCTCTGTGTCTCAGTGTGTCAGTGTCTCAATGTCCCAGTGTCCCAGTGTCTCTGTGTCTCAGTGTCCCAGTGTCCCAGTGTCACCATGTCTCAGTATCTCAGTGTCTCAGTGTCTCAGTGTCTCAGTGTCTCAGTGTCCCAGGGTCCCAGTGTCCCAGTGTCCCAGTGTCTCAGTGTTCCAGTGTCTCAGTGTCTCAGTGTCCCAGTGTCTCAGTGTCCCAGTGTCTCTGTGTCTCAGTGTTCCAGTGTCTCAGTGTCTCAGTGTCCCAGTGTCTCAGTGTCTCAGTTCCCAGCTTCCCTGTGTCTCTGTGTCTCTGTGTATCTGTGTCTCTGTGCCCCTGAGTCTCTGTATCCATGTGTCTCTGGGTCTCAGTGTCCCAGTGTCCCAGTGTCTCAGTGTCTCAGTGTATCAGTGTCCCAGTGTCTCAGTGTCTCAGTGACCCAGTGTCCCAGTGCCTCAGTGTCTCAGTGTCCCAGTGTCCCCATGACCCAGTGTCCCAGTGCCTCTGTGTCTCAGTGTCTCAATGTCCCAGTGTCCAAGTGTCTCTGTGACTCAGTGTCTCAGTTCCCAGTGCCCCAGTGTCCCCGTGTCTCAGTGCCTCAGTGTCTCTGTGTCCCAGTGTCTCAGTGTCTCAATCTCTCTATGTCCCTGTGTCCCAGTGTCTCTGTGTCCCAGTGTCCCAGTGTCTCAGTGTCTCAGTGTCTCAGTGTCCCAGTGTCTCTGTGTCCTTGTGTCTCTGTGTCCCAGTGTCCCATTGTCCCTGTACCCCTGTGTCTCTGTCTCCCAGTGTCCGTGTCTCCATGTCTCTGTGTCCCAGTGCCCCAGTGTCTCTGTGTCTCAGTGTGTCAGTGTCCCAGTGCCCCAGTGTCTCAGTGTACCAGTGTCTCAGTGTCTCAGTGCCCCAGTATTTCTGTGTCTCAGTGTGTCAGTGTCCCAGTGCCCCAGTGTCTCAGTGTACCAGTGTCTCAGTGTCTTAGTGTTCCAGCGTCCAGTGTATCAGAGTCCCACGGTCTCTGTGTCTCAGTGTCCCAGTGTCCCAGTGTCTCAGTTCCCAACATCCCTGTGTCCCTGTGTCTCAGTATCTCAGTGTCTCAGTGTCTCTGTGTCTCAGTGTCCCAGTGTCTCAGTGTCTCAGTGTCCCAGTGTCCCAGTGTCTCAGTGTCCCAGTGTCCCAGTGTCTCAGTGTCTCAGAGACACAGTGTCCCAGTGTCCCACTGTCTCAGTGTCTCAGTGTCTCAGTGTCCCAGTGTCCCAGTGTCGCTGTGTCTCAGTTTCTCAGTGTCCCAGTGTCCCAGTGTCTCTGTGTCTTAGTGTCTCAGTGTCTCAGTGTCTCAATGTCCAATGTCCCAGTGTCTCAGTGTCTCAGTGTCTCAATGTCCAATGTCCCAGTGTCTCAGTGTCCCAGAGTCCCAGTGTCCCAGTGTCACATTGTCTCCGTGTCTCAGAGACACAGTGTCCCACTGTCTCAGTGTCTCAGCGTCTCAGCGTCCCGGTGTCCCGGTGTCTCTGTGTCTCAGTTTCTCAGTGTCCGAGTGTCCCAGTGTCTCTGTGTCTCAGTGTCTCAATGTCCCAGTGTTCCAGCGTCTCTGTGTCCCAGTGTCTCTGTGTCTCAGTGTCCCAGTGTCCCCATGTCTCTGTGTCTCTGTGTCTCAGTGTCTCTGTGACCCAGTGTCCCAGTGTCTCAGTATCCCAGTGTCCCAGTGTCTCAGTGTCTCAGTGTCCCAGTGTCCCAGTGTCCCCATGTCTCAGTGTCTCAGTGTCCCAGGGTCCCAGTGTCCCAGTGTCTCAGTGTCCCAGTGTCTCAGTGTCCCAGTGTCCCAATGTCTCTGTGTCTCAGTGTCCCAGTGTCTCAGTGTCTCAGTGTCTCAGTTCCCAGCATCCCTGTGTCTCTGTGTCTCTGTGTATCTGTGTCTATGTGTCCCAGTGTCTCAGTGTCCCAGTGTCTCAGTGTACCTGTGTCCCTGTGTCTCTCTGTTCCAGTGTCCCAGTGTCCCTGTGCCCCTGAGTCTCTGTATCCACGTGTCTCTGGGTCTCAGTGTCCCAGTGTCCCAGTGTCTCAGTGTCTCAGTGTATCAGTGTCCCAGTGTCCCAGTGTCCCAGTGCCTCAGTGTCTCAGTGTCCCAGTGTCCCCATGTCCCAGTGTCCCAGTGCCTCTGTGTCTCAGTGTCCCACTGTCTCAGTCTCTCAGTGTCCCAGAGTCCCAGTGTCATTGTGTCTCAGTTTCTCAGTGTCCCAGTGTCTCTGTGTCTCAGTGTGTCAGTGTCTCAATGTCCCAGTGTCCCAGTGTCTCTGTGTCTCAGTGTCCCAGTGTCCCAGTGTCACCATGTCTCAGTATCTCAGTGTCTCAGTGTCTCAGTGTCTCAGTGTCCCAGGGTCCCAGTGTCCCAGTGTCCCAGTGTCTCAGTGTTCCAGTGTCTCAGTGTCTCAGTGTCCCAGTGTCTCAGTGTCCCAGTGTCTCTGTGTCTCAGTGTTCCAGTGTCTCAGTGTCTCAGTGTCCCAGTGTCTCAGTGTCTCAGTTCCCAGCTTCCCTGTGTCTCAGTGTCTCAGTGTATCAGTGTCCCAGTGTCTCAGTGTCTCAGTGACCCAGTGTCCCAGTGCCTCAGTGTCTCAGTGTCCCAGTGTCCCCATGTCCCAGTGTCCCAGTGCCTCTGTGTCTCAGTGTCTCAATGTCCCAGTGTCCAAGTGTCTCTGTGACTCAGTGTCTCAGTTCCCAGTGCCCCAGTGTCCCCGTGTCTCAGTGCCTCAGTGTCTCTGTGTCCCAGTGTCTCAGTGTCTCAATCTCTCTATGTCCCTGTGTCCCAGTGTCTCTGTGTCCCAGTGTCCCAGTGTCTCAGTGTCTCAGTGTCTCAGTGTCCCAGTGTCTCTGTGTCCTTGTGTCTCTGTGTCCCAGTGTCCCATTGTCCCTGTACCCCTGTGTCTCTGTCTCCCAGTGTCCGTGTCTCCATGTCTCTGTGTCCCAGTGCCCCAGTGTCTCTGTGTCTCAGTGTGTCAGTGTCCCAGTGCCCCAGTGTCTCAGTGTACCAGTGTCTCAGTGTCTCAGTGCCCCAGTATTTCTGTGTCTCAGTGTGTCAGTGTCCCAGTGCCCCAGTGTCTCAGTGTACCAGTGTCTCAGTGTCTTAGTGTTCCAGCGTCCAGTGTATCAGAGTCCCACGGTCTCTGTGTCTCAGTGTCCCAGTGTCCCAGTGTCTCAGTTCCCAACATCCCTGTGTCCCTGTGTCTCAGTATCTCAGTGTCTCAGTGTCTCTGTGTCTCAGTGTCCCAGTGTCTCAGTGTCTCAGTGTCCCAGTGTCCCAGTGTCTCAGTGTCCCAGTGTCCCAGTGTCTCAGTGTCTCAGAGACACAGTGTCCCAGTGTCCCACTGTCTCAGTGTCTCAGTGTCTCAGTGTCCCAGTGTCCCAGTGTCGCTGTGTCTCAGTTTCTCAGTGTCCCAGTGTCCCAGTGTCTCTGTGTCTTAGTGTCTCAGTGTCTCAGTGTCTCAATGTCCAATGTCCCAGTGTCTCTGTGTCTCAGTGTCCCAGTGTCCCCATGTCTCAGTTTCTCTGTGTCTCAGTGTCTCCGTGTCTCCGTGACCCAGTGTCCCAGTGGCTCAGTGTCCCAGTGTCCCAGTGTCTCAGTGTCTCAGTGTCCCAGTGGCCCAGTGTCCCCATGTCTCAAGTGTCTCAGTATCTCAGTGTCTCAGTGTCCCAGTGTCCCAGTGTCTCAGTGTCCCAGTGTCTCAGTGTCCCAGTGTCTCAGTGTCCCAGTGTCTCTGTGTCTCAGTGTCCCAGTGTCTCAGTGTCTCAGTGTCCCAGTGTCTCAGTGTCTCAGTTCCCAGCGTCCCTGTGTCTCTGGGTCTCTGTGTATCTGTGTCCCAGTGGCTCAGTGTCTCAGCGTCCCAGTGTCTCAGTGTCTCAGTGTCCCAGTGTCCAAGTGTCTCAGTGTCCCAGTGTCCCGGTGTTTCAGAGTCTCAGTGTCCCAGTGTCCCAGTGTCCCAGTGTCTCCATGTCCCAGTGACTCAGTGCCTCAGTGTCTCAGTGTCTCAGTGGCCCTGTGTCTCTGTCTCCCAGTGTCCGTGTCTCCATGTCTCTGTGTCCCAGTGCCCCAGTGTCTCTGTGTCTCAGTGTGTCAGTGTCCCAGTGCCCCAGTGTCTCAGTGTACCAGTGTCTCAGTGTCTCAGTGCCCCAGTGTTTCTGTGTCTCAGTGTGTCAGTGTCCCAGTGCCCCAGTGTCTCAGTGTACCAGTGTCTCAGTGTCTTAGTGTTCCAGCGTCCAGTGTATCAGAGTCCCACGGTCTCTGTGTCTCAGTGTCCCAGTGTCCCAGTGTACCAGTGTCTCAGTGTCTCAGTGTCCCAGTGTCTCAGTTCCCAACATCCCTGTGTCCCTGTGTCTCAGTGTCTCAGTGTCCCAGTGTCTCTATGTCCCTGTGTCTCTGTGTCTCAGTGTCCCAGTGTCTCAGTGTCTCAGTGTCCCAGTGTCCCAGTGTCTCAGTGTCCCAGTGTCCCAGTGTCTCAGTGTCTCAGAGACACAGTGTCCCAGTGTCCCACTGTCTCAGTGTCTCAGTGTCTCAGTGTCCCAGTGTCCCAGTGTCGCTGTGTCTCAGTGTCTCAGTGTCTCAATGTCCAATGTCCCAGTCTCTCTGTGTCTCAGTGTCCCAGTGTCCCCATGTCTCAGTTTCTCTGTGTCTCAGTGTCTCCGTGTCTCCGTGACCCAGTGTCCCAGTGGCTCAGTGTCCCAGTGTCCCAGTGTCTCAGTGTCTCAGTGTCCCAGTGGCCCAGTGTCCCCATGTCTCAAGTGTCTCAGTATCTCAGTGTCTCAGTGTCTCAGTGGCCCAGGGTCCCAGTGTCCCAGTGTCTCAGTGTCCCAGTGTCTCAGAGTCCCAGTGTCTCAGTGTCCCAGTGTCTCTGTGTCTCAGTGTCCCAATGTCTCAGTGTCTCAGTGTCCCAGTGTCTCAGTGTCTCAGTTCCCAGCGTCCCTGTGTCTCTGTGTCTCTGTGTATCTGTGTCCCAGTGTCTCAGTGTCTCAGCGTCCCAGTGTCTCAGTGTCTCAGTGTCCCAGTGTCCAAGTGTCTCAGTGTCCCAGTGTCCCGGTGTTTCAGAGTCTCAGTGTCCCAGTGTCCCAGTGTCCCAGTGTCTCCATGTCCCAGTGACTCAGTGCCTCAGTGTCTCAGTGTCTCAGTGGCCCAGTGTTTCTGTGTCCCAGTGTCCGTGTCTCCATGTCTCTGTGTCCCAGTGCCCCATTGTCTCTGTGTCTCAGTGTGTCAGTGTCCCAGTGCCCCAGTGTCTCAGTGTACCAGTGTCTCAGTGTCCCAGTGTCCCAGTGAATCAGAGTCCCACGGTCTCTGTGTCTCAGTGTCCCAGTGTTCCAGTGGACCAGTGTCCCAGTGTCTCACTGTCCCAGTGTCCCAGTGTCTCCGTTCCCAGCGTCCCTGTGTCCCTGTGTCTCAGTGTCTCAGTGTCCCAGTGTCTCTGTGTCCCTGTGTCTCTGTGTCTCAGTGTCTCAGTGTCTCAGTGTCCCAGTGTCCCAGTGTCTCAGTGTCCCAGTGTCCCAGTGTCTCAGTGTCTCAATCTCTCCGTGTCCCTGTGTCCCAGTGTCTCTGTGTCCCTGTGTCCCAGTGTCTCAGTGTCTCAGTGTCTCAGTGTCCCAGTGTCTCTGTGTCCTTGTGTCTCTGTGTCCCAGCGTCCCATTGTCCCTGTACCTCTGTGTATCTGTCTCCCAGTGTCCGTATCTCCATGTCTTTGTGTCCCAGTGCCCCAGTGTCTCTGTGTCTCAGTGTATCAGTGTCCCAGTGCCCAGTGTCTCAGTGTACCAGTGACTCAGTGTCTCAGTGCCCCAGTGTCTCTGTGTCTCAGTGTGTCAGTGTCCCAGTGCCTCAGTGTCTCAGTGTCCCAGTGTCTCAGTCTCTCAGTGCCCCAGTGTCCCAGTGTATCAGTGTCCCAGTGTCCCAGTGTCTCAGTGTCTCAGAGACACAGTGTCCCAGTGTCCCACTGGCACAGTGTCTCAGTGTCTCAGTGTCCCAGTGTCGCTGTGTCTCAGTTTCTCAGTGTCCCAGTGTCCCAGTGTCTCTGTGTCTCAGTGTCTCAGTGTCTCAATGTCCAATGTCCCAGTGTCTCTGTGTCTCAGTGTCCCAGTGTCCCAGTGTCCCCATGTCTCAGTGTCTCAGTGTCTCTGTGTCTCAGTGTCTCCGTGTCTCCGTGACCCAGTGTCCCAGTGTCTCAGTGTCCCAGTGGCCCAGTGTCCCCATGTCTCAAGTGTCTCAGTATCTCAGTGTCTCAGTGTCTCAGTGTCCCAGGGTCCCAGTGTCCCAGTGTCTCAGTGTCCCAGTGTCTCAGTGTCTCAGTGTCCCAGTGTCTCAGTGTCCCAGTGTCTCTGTGTCTCAGTGTACCAGTGACTCAGTGTCTCAGTGCCCCAGTGTCTCTGTGTCTCAGTGTGTCAGTGTCCCAGTGCCTCAGTGTCTCAGTGTCCCAGTGTCTCAGTCTCTCAGTGCCCCAGTGTCCCAGTGTATCAGTGTCCCAGTGTCCCAGTGTCTCAGTGTCTCAGAGACACAGTGTCCCAGTGTCCCACTGGCACAGTGTCTCAGTGTCTCAGTGTCCCAGTGTCGCTGTGTCTCAGTTTCTCAGTGTCCCAGTGTCCCAGTGTCTCTGTGTCTCAGTGTCTCAGTGTCTCAATGTCCAATGTCCCAGTGTCTCTGTGTCTCAGTGTCCCAGTGTCCCAGTGTCCCCATGTCTCAGTGTCTCAGTGTCTCTGTGTCAAAGTGTGTCAGTGCCCCAGTGTTCCAGTGGACCAGTGTCCCAGTGTCTCACTGTCCCAGTGTCTCAGTGTCTCCGTTCCCAGCGTCCCTGTGTCTCAGTGTCTCAGTGTCTCATTGTCCCAGTGTCTCTGTATCCCTGTGTCTCTGTGTCTCCGTATCCCAGTGTCTCAGTGTCTCAGTGTCCCAGTGTCTCAGTGTCTCAGTGTCCCAGTGTCCCAGTGTCTCAGTGTCCCAGTGTCCCAGTGTCTCAGTGTCTCAATCTCTCTGTGTCCTTGTGTCCCAGTTTCTCTGTGTCCCAGTGTCCCAGTGTCTCAGTGTCTCAGTGTCCCAGTGTCTCTGTGTCCTTGTGTCTCTGTGTCCCAGCGTTCCATTGTCCCTGTACCTCTGTGTATCTGTCTCCCAGTGTCCGTGTCTCCACGTCTTTGTGTCCCAGTGCCCCAGTGTCTCTGTGTCTCAGTGTGTCAGTGTCCCAGTGACCCAGTGTCTCAGTGTACCAGTGTCTCAGTGTCTCAGTGCCCCAGTGTCTCTGTGTCTCAGTGTGTCAGTGTCCCAGTGCATCAGTGTCTCAGTGTACCAGTGTCTCAGTGTCTCAGTGCCCCAGTGTCTCAGTGTCTCAGTGTCTCAGTTCCCAGCGTCCCTGTGTCTCTGTGTCTCTGTGTATCTGTGTCTCTGTGTCCCAGTGTCTCAGTGTCCCAGTGTCTCTGTGTCTCAGTGTCCCAGTGTCTAAGTGTCTCAGTGTCCCAGTGTCTCAGTGTCTCAGTGTCCCAGTGTCCCAGTGTCTCAGTATCTCAGTGTCTCAGTGTCTCTGTGTCTCAGTGTCCCAGGGTCCCAGTGTCCCAGTGTCTCAGTGTCCCAGTGTCTCAGTGTCTCAGTGTCCCAATGTCTCAGTGTCCCAGTGTCTCTGTGTCTCAGTGTCCCAGTGTCTCAGTGCCTCAGTTCCCAGCGTCCCTGTGTCTCTGTGTCTCTGTGTATCTGTGTCTCTGTGTCCCAGTGTCTCAGTGTCAAAGTGTCTCTGTGCCTCAGTGTCCCAGTGTCTCAGTGTCTCAGCGTCCCAATGTCTCAGTGTCTCAGTGTAGCAGTGTCCAAGTGTCTCAGTGTCTCAGTGTCCCAGTGTCCGTGTCTCCATGTCTCCGTTCCCAGCGTCCCTGTGTCCCTGTGTCTCAGTGTCTCAGTGTCTCATTGTCCCAGTGTCTCTGTGTCCCTGTGTCTCTGTGTCTCAGTGTCCCAATGTCTCAGTGTCTCAGTGTCCCAGTGTCTCAGTGTCTCAGTGTCCCAGTGTCCCAGTGTCTCAGTGTCCCAGTGTCGCAGTGTCTCAGTGTCTCAATCTCTCCGTGTCCCTGTGTTCCAGTTTCTCTGTGTCCCAGTGTCCCAGTGTCTCAGTGTCTCAGTGTCTCAGTGTCCCAGTGTCTCTGTGTCCTTGTGTCTCTGTGTCCCAGCGTCCCATTGTCCCTGTACCTCTGTGTATCTGTCTCCCAGTGTCCGTGTCTCCATGTCTTTGTGTCCCAGTGCCCCAGTGTCTCTGTGTCTCAGTGTGTCAGTGTCCCAGTGCCCCAGTGTCTCAGTGTACCAGTGTCTCAGTGCCTCAGTGTCTCAGTGTCTCACATGTCCCAGTGTCTCTGTGTCCCAGTGTCCGTGTCTCCATGTCTTTGTGTCCCAGTGCCCCAGTGTCTCTGTGTCAAAGTGTGTCAGTGTCCCAGTGTTCCAGTGGACCAGTGTCCCAGTGTCTCACTGTCCCAGTGTCTCAGTATCTCCGTTCCCAGCGTCCCTGTGTCCCTGTGTCTCAGTGTCTCAGTGTCTCATTGTCCCAGTGTCTCTGTGTCCATGTGTCTCTGTGTCTCAGTGTCCCAGTGTCTCAGTGTCTCAGTGTCCCAGTGTCTCAGTGTCTCAGTGTCCCAGTGTCCCAGTGTCTCAGTGTCCCAGTGTCCCAGTGTCTCAGTGTCTCAATCTCTCCGTGTCCCTGTGTCCCAGTTTCTCTGTGTCCCAGTGTCCCAGTGTCTCAGTGTCTTAGTGTCTCAGTGTCCCAGTGGCCCAGTGTCCCCATGTCTCAAGTGTCTCAGTATCTCAGTGTCCCAGTGTCCCAGTGTCGCTGTGTCTCAGTGTCTCAGTGTCTCAATGTCCAATGTCCCAGTCTCTCTGTGTCTCAGTGTCCCAGTGTCCCCATGTCTCAGTTTCTCTGTGTCTCAGTGTCTCCGTGTCTCCGTGACCCAGTGTCCCAGTGGCTCAGTGTCCCAGTGTCCCA
Source organism: Pristiophorus japonicus (assembly GCF_044704955.1). NCBI lineage: Eukaryota > Metazoa > Chordata > Chondrichthyes > Pristiophoridae > Pristiophorus > Pristiophorus japonicus. The sequence continues at coordinate 18,924,143 of NC_091985.1, forward strand.
GTGTCTCAGTGTCTCAGTGTCCCAGTGGCCCAGTGTCCCCATGTCTCAAGTGTCTCAGTATCTCAGTGTCTCAGTGTCTCAGTGGCCCAGGGTCCCAGTGTCCCAGTGTCTCAGTGTCCCAGTGTCTCAGAGTCCCAGTGTCTCAGTGTCCCAGTGTCTCTGTGTTTCGGTGTCCCAATGTCTCAGTGTCTCAGTGTCCCAGTGTCTCAGTGTCTCAGTTCCCAGCGTCCCTGTGTCTCTGTGTCTCTGTGTATCTGTGTCCCAGTGTCTCAGTGTCTCAGCGTCCCAGTGTCTCAGTGTCTCAGTGTCCCAGTGTCCAAGTGTCTCAGTGTCCCAGTGTCCCGGTGTTTCAGAGTCTCAGTGTCCCAGTGTCCCAGTGTCTCCATGTCCCAGTGACTCAGTGCCTCAGTGTCTCAGTGTCTCAGTGGCCCAGTGTTTCTGTGTCCCAGTGTCCGTGTCTCCATGTCTTTGTGTCCCAGTGCCCCAGTGTCTCTGTGTCTCAGTGCGTCAGTGTCCCAGTGCCCCAGTGTCTCAGTGTACCAGTGTCTCAGTGCCCCAGTGTCTCTGTGTCTCAGTGTGTCAGTGTCTCAGTGTCTCAGTGTCTCAGTGTCCCAGTGTCTCTGTGTCCCTGTGTCTCTGTGTCTCAGTGTCCCAGTGTCTCAGTGTCTCAGTGTCTCAGTGCCCCAGTATCCCAATGTCCCCATGTCTCAGTGTTTCTGTGTCTCAGTGTCTCCGTGTCTCCGTGACCCAGTGTCACAGTGTCTCAGTGTCCCAGTGTCGCCGTGTCCCAGTGTCTCAGTGTCCCAGAGTCCCAGTGTCCCAGTGTCTCCGTGTCCCTGTGTCTCTGTGTCTCAGTGTCCCAGTGTCTCAGTGTCTCAGTGTCCCATTGTCTCAGTGTCTCAGAGACACAGTGTCCCAGTGTCACAGTGTCGCTGTGTCTCAGTTTCTCAATGTCCCAGAGTCCCAGTGTCTCTGTGTCTCAGTGTCTCAGTGTCTCAATGTCCCAGTGTCCCAGTGTCTCTGTGTCTCAGTGCCCCAGTATCCCAATGTCCCCATGTCTCAGTTTCTCTGTGTCTCAGTGTCTCCGTGTCTCCGTGACCCAGTGTCACAGTGTCTCAGTGTCCCAGTGTCGCCGTGTCCCTGTGTCTCAGTGTCTCAGTGTCTCAGTGTCCCAGTGTCTCTGTGTCCCTGTGTCTCTGTGTCTCAGTGTCCCAGTGTCCCAGTGTCTCAGTGTCTCAGTGTCCCAGTGTCCCAGTGTCTCAGTGTCCCAGTGTCTCAGTGTCTCAATCTCTCCGTGTCCCTGTGTCCCAGTGTCTCTGTGTCCCAGTGTCCCAGTGTCTCAGTGTCTCAGTGTCTCGGTGTCCCAGTGTCTCTGTGTCCTTGTGTCTCTGTGTCCCAGCGTCCCATTGTCCCTGTACCTCTGTGTATCTGTCTCCCAGTGTCCGTGTCTCCATGTCTTTGTGTCCCAGTGCCCCAGTGTCTCTGTGTCTCAGTGTGTCAGTGTCCCAGTGACCCAGTGTCTCAGTGTACCAGTGTCTCAGTGTCTCAGTGCCCCAGTGTCTCTGTGTCTCAGTGTGTCAGTGTCCCAGTGCCTCAGTGTCTCAGTGTACCAGTGTCTCAGTGTCTCAGTGCCCCAGTGTCTCAGTGTCTCATTTCCCAGCGTCCCTGTGTCTCTGTGTCTCTGTGTATCTGTGTCTCTGTGTCCCAGTGTCTCAGTGTCCCAGTGTCTCTGTGTCTCAGTGTCCCAGTGTCTAAGTGTCTCAGTGTCCCAGTGTTTCAGTGTCTCAGTGTCCCAGTATCCCAGTGTCTCAGTATCTCAGTGTCTCAGTGTCTCAGTGTCTCAGTGTCCCAGGGTCCCAGTGTCCCATTGTCTCAGTGTCCCAGTGTCTCTGTGTCTCAGTGTCCCAGTGTCTCAGTGCCTCAGTTCCCAGCGTCCCTGTGTCTCTGTGTCTCTGTGTATCTGTGTCTCTGTGTCTCTGTGTCCCAGTGTCTCAGTGTCAAAGTGTCTCTGTGTCTCAGTGTCTCAGTGTCTCAGTGTCTCAGCGTCCCAGTGTCTCAGTGTCTTAGTGTCCCAGTGTCCAAGTGGCTCAGTGTCCCAGTGTCCCGGTGTTTCAGTGTCTCAGTGTCCCAGTGTCCCAGTGTCTCAGTGTCTCAGTGTCCCAGTGTCCCAGAGTCTCCATGTCCCAGTGTCTCATTGCCTCAGTGCCTCAGTGTCTCAGTGTCCCAGTGTCTCTGTGTCCCAGTGTCCGTGTCTCCATGTCTCTGTGTCCCAGTGCCCCAGTGTCTCTGTGTCTCAGTGTGTCAGTGTCCCAGTGCCCCAGTGTCTCAGTGTCCCAGTGTCCCAGTGAATCAGAGTCCCACGGTCTCTGTGTCTCAGTGTCCCAGTGTTCCAGTGGACCAGTGTCCCAGTGTCTCAGTGTCCCAGTGTCTCAGTGTCTCCGTTCCCAGCGTCCCTGTGTCCCTGTTTCTCAGTGTCTCAGTGTCTCAGTGTCCCAGTGTCTCTGTGTCCCTGTGTCTCTGTGTCTCAGTGTCCCAGTGTCTCAGTGTCTCAGTGTCCCAGTGTCTCAGTGTATCAGAGTCCCACGGTCTCTGTGTCTCAGTGTCCCAGTGTCCCAGTGTACCAGTGTCCCAGTGTCTCAGTGTCCCAGTGTCTCAGTTCCCAGCATCCCTGTGTCCCTGTGTCTCAGTGTCACAGTGTCTCAGTGTCCCAGTGTCTCTATGTCCCTGTGTCTCTTTGTCTCAGTGTCCCAGTGTCTCAGTGTCTCAGTGTCCCAGTGTCTCAGTGTCCCAGTGTCCCAGTGTCTCTGTGTCTCAGTGTCTCAGTGTCTCAGTGTCCCAGTGTCCCAGTTTCCCCATGTCTCAGTGTCTCTGTGCCTCAGTGTCTCCGTGTCTCCATGATCCAGTGTCCCAGTGTCTCAGTGTCCCAGTGTCGCAGTGTCTCAGTGTCTCAGTGACCCAGTGGCCCAGTGTCCCCATGTCTCAAGTATCTCAGTATCTCAGTGTCTCAGTGTCTCAGTGTCCCAGTGTCTCAGTGTTCCAGTGTCTCAGTGTCTCAGTGTCCCAGTGTCTCTGTGTCTCAGTGTCCCAGTGTCTCAGTGCCTCAGTTCCCAGCGTCCCTTTGTCTCTGTGTCTCTGTGTATCTCTGTCTCTGTGTCCCAGTGTCTCAGTGTCAAAGTGTCTCTGTGTCTCAGTGTCCCAGTGTCTCTGTGTCTCAGTATCGCAGTGTCTCAGTGTCTCAGTGTCCCAGTGTCTCAGTCTCTCAGTTCCCAGCGTCCCTGTGTCTCTGTGTCCCTGTGTATCTGTGTCTCTGTGTCCCAGTGTCTCAGTGTCCCAGTGTCCCAGTGTCTCTGTGTCTCAGTGTCCCAGTGTCTAAGTGCCTCAGTGTCCCAGTGTCTCAGTGTCTCAGTGTCCCAGTGTCCCAGTGTCTCAGTGTCCCAGTGGCCCAGTGTCCCCATGTCTCAAGTGTCTCAGTATCTCAGTGTCTCAGTGTCTCAGTGTCCCAGGGTCCAGTGTCCCAGTGTCTCAGTGTTCCAGTGTCTCAGTGTCTCAGTGTCCCAGTGTCTCAGTGTCCCAGTGTCTCTGTGTCTCAGTGTCCCAGTGTCTCAGTGCCTCAGTTCCCAGCGTCCCTGTGTCTCTGTGTCTCAGTGTATCTCTGTCTCTGTGTCCCAGTGTCTCAGTGCCAAAGTGTCTCTGTGTCTCAGTGTCCCAGTGTCTCAGTGTCTCAGCGTCCCAGTGTCTCAGTGTCTCAGTGTCCCAGTGTCTCTGTGTCTCAGTGTCTCAGTGTCTCAATGTCCCAGTGTCCCAGTGTCTCAGTGTCCCAGTGTCTCAGTTCCCAGCATCCCTGTGTCCCTGTGTCTCAGTGTCACAGTGTCTCAGTGTCCCAGTGTCTCTATGTCCCTGTGTCTCTGTGTCTCAGTGTCCCAGTGTCTCAGTGAATCAGAGTCCCACGGTCTCTGTGTCTCAGTGTCCCAGTGTTCCAGTGGACCAGTGTCCCAGTGTCTCACTGTCCCAGTGTCTCAGTGTCTCCGTTCCCAGCGTCCCTGTGTCTCTGTGTCTCAGTGTCCCAGTGTCTCAGTGTCTCAGTGTCCCAGTGTCTCAGTGTCTCAGTGTCCCAGTGTCCCAGTGTCTCAGTGTCCCAGTGTCCCAGTGTCTCAGTGTCTCAATCTCTCTGTGTCCCTGTGTCCCAGTGTCTCTGTGTCCCAGTGTCCCAGTGTCTCAGTGTCTCAGTGTCTCGGTGTCCCAGTGTATCTGTGTCCTTGTGTCTCTGTGTCCCAGCGTCCCATTGTCCCTGTACCTCTGTGTATCTGTCGCCCAGTGTCCGTGTCTCCATGTCTTTGTGTCCCAGTGCACCAGTGTCTCTGTGTCTCAGTGTGTCAGTGTCCCAGTGCCCCAGTGTCTCAGTGTACCAGCGTCTCAGTGTCTCAGGGCCCCAGTGTTTCTGTGTCTCAGTGTGTCAGTGTCCCAGTGCCTCAGTGTCTCAGTGTACCAGAGTCTCAGTGTCTCAGTGTCCCCGTGTCCCAGTGTCCCAGTGTCCCAGTGTATCAGAGTCCCACGGTCTCTGTGTCTCAGTGTCCCAGTGTCCCAGTGTACCAGTGTCCCAGTGTCTCAGTGTCCCAGTGACACAGTGTCTCAATTCCCAGAGTCTCTATGTCCCTGTGTCTCTGTGTCTCAGTGTCTCAGTGTCTCAGTGTCCCATTGTCTCAGTGTCTCAGAGACACAGTGTCCCAGTGTCCCATTGTCTCAGTGTCTCAGTGTCTCAGTGTCCCAGTGTCACAGTGTCGCTGTGTCTCAGTTTCTCAGTGTCCCAGAGTCCCAGTGTCTCTGTGTCTCAGTGTCTCAGTGTCTCAGTGTCTCAATGTCCCAGTGTCCCAGTGTCTCAGTGTCCCAGTGTCTCAGTTCCCAGCATCCCTGTGTCCCTGTGTCTCAGTGTCTCAGTGTCTCAGTGTCCCAGTGTCTCTATGTCCCCGTGTCTCTGTGTCTCAGTGTCCCAGTGTCTCTGTGTCTCAGTGTCTCAGTGTCTCAGTGTCCCAGTGTCCCAGTTTCCCCATGTCTCAGTGTCTCTGTGCCTCAGTGTCTCCGTGTCTCCATGATCCAGTGTCCCAGTGTCTCAGTGTCCCAGTGTCGCAGCGTCTCAGTGTCTCAGTGACCCAGTGGCCCAGTGTCCCCATGTCTCAAGTGTCTCAGTATCTCAGTGTCTCAGTGTCTCAGTGTCCCAGTGTCTCAGTGTCTCAGCATCCCAGTGTCTCAGTGTCTCAGTGTCCCAGTGTCCAAGTGTCTCAGTGTCCCAGTGTCCCGGTGTTTCAGAGTCCCAATGTCCCAGTGTCCCAGTGTCTCCATGTCCCAGTGTCTCAGTGCCTCAGTGTCTCAGTGTCTCAGTGTCCCAGTGTCTCTGTGTCCCAGTGTCCGTGTCTCCATGTCTCTGTGTCCCAGTGCCCCAGTGTCTCTGTGTCTCAGTGTGTCAGTCTCCCAGTGCCCCAGTGCCTCAGTGTACCAGTGTCTCAGTGTCTCAGTGTCCCAGTGTTCCAGTGGACCAGTGTCCCAGTGTCTCACTGTCACAGTGTCTCAGTGTCTCCGTTCCCAGCGTCCCTGTGTCCCTGTGTCTCAGTGTCTCAGTGTCTCAGTGTCCCAGTGTCTCTGTGTCCCTGTGTCTCTGTGTCTCAGTGTCCCAGTGTCTCAGTGTCTCAGTGTCCCAGTGTCTCAGTGTCTCAGTGTCCCAGTGTCCCAGTGTCTCAGTGTCCCAGTGTCCCAGTGTCTCAGTGTCTCAATCTCTCTGTGTCCCTGTGTCCTTGTGTCTCTGTGTCCCAGCGTCCCATTGTCCCTGTACCTCTGTGTATCTGTCTCCCAGTGTCCGTGTCTCCATGACTTTGTGTCCCAGTGCCCCAGTGTCTCTGTGTCTCAGTGTGTCAGTGTCCCAGTGCCCCAGTGTCTCAGTGTACCAGCGTCTCAGTGTCTCAGTGCCCCAGTGTTTCTGTGTCTCAGTGTGTCAGTGTCCCAGTGCCTCAGTGTCTCAGTGTACCAGAGTCTCAGTGTCTCAGTGTCCCCGTGTCCCAGTGTCCCAGTGTCCCAGTGTATCAGAGTCCCAGGGTCTCTGTGTCTCAGTGTCCCAGTGTCCCAGTGTACCAGTGTCCCAGTGTCTCAGTGTCCCAGTGACACAGTGTCTCAGTTCCCAGAGTCTCTATGTCCCTGTGTCTCTGTGTCTCAGTGTCTCAGTGTCTCAGTGTCCCATTGTCTCAGTGTCTCAGAGACACAGTGTCCCAGTGTCCCATTGTCTCAGTGTCTCAGTGTCTCAGTGTCCCAGTGTCACAGTGTCGCTGTGTCTCAGTTTCTCAGTGTCCCAGAGTCCCAGTGTCTCAGTGTCGCAGTGTCTCAGTGTCTCAATGTCCCAGTGTCCCAGTGTCTCAGTGTCCCAGTGTCTCAGTTCCCAGCATCCCTGTGTCCCTGTGTCTCAGTGTCACAGTGTCTCAGTGTCCCAGTGTCTCTATCTCCCTGTGTCTCTGTGCCTCAGTGTCCCAGTGTCTCAGTGTCTCAGTGTCCCAGTGTCCCAGTGTCTCAGTGTCCCAGTGTCTCTGTGTCTCAGTGTCTCAGTGTCTCAGTGTCCCAGTTTCCCCATGTCTCAGTGTCTCTGTGCCTCAGTGTCTCCGTGTCTCCATGATCCAGTGTCCCAGTGTCTCAGTGTCCCAGTGTCGCAGTGTCTCAGTGTCTCAGTGACCCAGTGGCCCAGTGTCCCCATGTCTCAAGTGTCTCAGTATCTCAGTGCCTCAGTGTCTCAGTGTCCCAGTGTCTCAGTGTTCCAGTGTCTCAGTGTCTCAGTGTCCCAGTGTCTCAGTGTCTCAGTGTCTCAGTTCCCAGCGTCCCTGTGTCTCTGTGTCTCTGTGTATCTGTGTCTCTGTGTCCCAGTGTCTCAGTGTCCCAGTGTCTCTGTGTCTCAGTGTCCCAGTGTCTAAGTGTCTCAGTGTCCCAGTGTCTCAGTGTCTCAGTGTCCCAGTGTCCCAGTGTCTCAGTGTCCCAGTGTCTCAGTGTCCCAGTGTCCCAGTGTCTCAGTGTCTCAATCTCTCCGTGTCCCTGTGTCCCAGTGTCTCTGTGTCCCAGTGTCCCAGTGTCTCAGTGTCTCAGTGTCTCGGTGTCCCAGTGTCTCTGTGTCCTTGTGTCTCTGTGTCCCAGCGTCCCATTGTCCCTGTACCTCTGTGTATCTGTCTCCCAGTGTCCGTGTCTCCATGTCTTTGTGTCCCAGTGCCCCAGTGTCTCTGTGTCTCAGTGTCTCAGTGTCCCAGTGTCTCAGTGTCCCAGTGTCCCAGTGTCTCAGTGTCTCAATCTCTCCGTGTCCCTGTGTCCCAGTGTCTCTGTGTCCCAGTGTCCCAGTGTCTCAGTGTCCCAGTGTCTCAGTGTCCCAGTGTCTCTGTGTCTCAGTGTCCCAGTGTCTCAGTGCCTCAGTTCCCAGCGTCCCTGTGTCTCTGTGTCTCAGTGTATCTCTGTCTCTGTGTCCCAGTGTCTCAGTGCCAAAGTGTCTCTGTGTCTCAGTGTCCCAGTGTCTCAGTGTCTCAGCGTCCCAGTGTCTCAGTGTCTCAGTGTCCCAGTGTCCAAGTGTCTCAGTGTCCCAATATCCCGGTGTTTCAGAGTCCCAATGTCCCAGTGTCCCAGTGTCTCCATGTCCCAGTGTCTCAGTGCCTCAGTGTCTCAGTGTCTCAGTGTCCCAGTGTCTCTGTGTCCCAGTGTCCGTGTCTCCATGTCTCTGTGTCCCAGTGCCCCAGTGTCTCTGTGTCTCAGTGTGTCAGTGTCCCAGTGCCCCAGTGCCTCAGTGTACCAGTGTCTCAGTGTCTCAGTGTCCTAGTGTCCCAGTGAATCAGAGTCCCACGGTCTCTGTGTCTCAGTGTCCCAGTGTTCCAGTGGACCAGTGTCCCAGTGTCTCACTGTCCCAGTGTCTCAGTGTCTCCATTCCCAGCGTCCCTGTGTCCCTGTGTCTCAGTGTCTCAGTGTCCCAGTGTCTCTGTGTCCCTGTGTCTCTGTGTCTCAGTGTCCCAGTGTCTCAGTGTCTCAGTGTCCCAGTGTCCCAGTGTCTCAGTGTCTCAGTGTCCCAGTGTCCCAGTGTCTCAGTGTCCCAGTGTCCCAGTGTCTCAGTGTCTCAATCTCTCCGTGTCCCTGTGTCCCAGTGTCTCTGTGTCCCAGTGTCCCAGTGTCTTAGTGTCTCAGTGTCTCAGTGTCTCGGTGTCCCAGTGTCTCTGTGTCCTTGTGTCTCTGTGTCCCAGCGTCCCATTGTCCCTGTACCTCTGTGTATCTGTCTCCCAGTGTCCGTGTCTCCATGTCTTTGTGTCCCAGTGCCCCAGTGTCTCTGTGTCTCAGTGTGTCAGTGTCCCAGTGCCCCAGTGTCTCAGTGTACCAGTGTCTCAGTGTCTCAGTGCCCCAGTGTCTCTGTGTCTCAGTGTGTCAGTGTCTCAGTGTCTCAGTGTACCAGAGTCTCAGTGTCTCAGTGTCCCCGTGTCCCAGTGTCCCAGTGTCCCAGTGTATCAGAGTCCCACGGTCTCTGTGTCTCAGTGTCCCAGTGTCCCAGTGTACCAGTGTCCCATTGTCTCAGTGTCTCAGTGTCCCAGTGTCACAGTGTCGCTGTGTCTCAGTTTCTCAGTGTCCCAGAGTCCCAGTGTCTCTGTGTCTCAGTGTCTCAGTGTCTCAGTGTCTCAATGTCCCAGTGTCCCAGTGTCTCTGTGTCTCAGTGCCCCAGTATCCCAATGTCCCCATGCCTCAGTGTCTCTTTGTCTCAGTGTCTCCGTGTCTCCGTGACCCAGTGTCACAGTGTCTCAGTGTCCCAGTGTCGCCGTGTCCCAGTGTCTCAGTGTCCCAGAGTCCCAGTGTCCCAGTGTCTCCGTGTCCCTGTGTCTCTGTGTCTCAGTGTCCCAGTGTCTCAGTGTCTCAGTGTCCCATTGTCTCAGTGTCTCAGAGACACAGTGTCCCAGTGTCCCATTGTCTCAGTGTCTCAGTGTCTCAGTGTGTCAGTGTCCCAGTGCCCCAGTGTCTCAGTGTCCCAGTGTCCCAGTGAATCAGAGTCCCACGGTCTCTGTGTCTCAGTGTCCCAGTGTTCCAGTGGACCAGTGTCCCAGTGTCTCAGTGTCCCAGTGTCTTAGTGTCTCCGTTCCCAGCGTCCCTGTGTCCCTGTGTCTCAGTGTCTCAGTGTCTCAGTGTCCCAGTGTCTCTGTGTCCCTGTGTCTCTGTGTCTCAGTGTCCCAGTGTCTCAGTGTCTCAGTGTCTCAGTGTATCACAGTCCCACGGTCTCTGTGTCTCAGTGTCCCAGTGTCCCAGTGTACCAGTGTCCCAGTGTCTCAGTGTCCCAGTGTCTCAGTTCCCAGCATCCCTGTGTCCCTGTGTCTCAGTGTCACAGTGTCTCAGTGTCCCAGTGTCTCTATGTCCCTGTGTCTCTGTGTCTCAGTGTCCCAGTGTCTCAGTGTCTCAGTGTCCCAGTGTCCCAGTGTCTCAGTGTCCCAGTGTCTCTGTGTCTCAGTGTCTCAGTGTCTCAGTGTCCCAGTGTCCCAGTTTCCCCATGTCTCAGTGTCTCTGTGTCTCAGTGTCTCCGTGTCTCCATGATCCAGTGCCCCAGTGTCTCAGTGTCGCAGTGTCTCAGTGTCTCAGTGTCCCAGTGGCCCAGTGTCCCCATGTCTCAAGTGTCTCAGTATCTCAGTGTCTCAGTGGCTCAGTGTCCCAGTGTCTCAGTGTTCCAGTGTCTCAGTGTCTCAGTGTCCCAGTGTCTCAGTGTCTCAGTTCCCAGCGTCCCTGTGTCTCTGTGTCTCTGTGTATCTGTGTCTCTGTGTCCCAGTGTTTCAGTGTCCCAGTGTCTCTGTGTCTCAGGGTCCCAGTGTCTAAGTGTCTCAGTGTCCCAGTGTCTCAGTGTCTCAGTGTCCCAGTGTCCCAGTGTCTCAGTGTCCCAGTGGCCCAGTGTCCCCATGTCTCAAGTGTCCCAGTATCTCAGTGTCTCAGTTTCTCAGTGTCCCAGGGTCCCAGTGTCCCAGTGTTTCAGTGTCCCAGTGTCTCAGTGTCTCAGTGTCCCAGTGTCTCAGTGTCCCAGTGTCTCTGTGTCTCAGTGTCCCAGTGTCTCAGTGCCTCAGTTTCCAGCGTCCCTTTGTCTCTGTGTCTCTGTGTATCTCTGTGCCTGTGTCCCAGTGTCTCAGTGTCAAAGTGTCTCTGTGTCTCAGTGTCCCAGTGTCTCTGTGTCTCAGTGTCACAGTGTCTCAGTGTCTCAGTGTCCCAATGTCTCAGTCTCTCAGTTCCCAGCGTCCCTGTGTCTCTGTGTCTCTGTGTATCTGTGTCTCTGTGTCCCAGTGTCTCAGTGTCCCAGTGTCTCTGTGTCTCAGTGTCCCAGTGTCTAAGTGCCTCAGTGTCCCAGTGTCTCAGTGTCTCAGTGTCCCAGTGTCCCAGTGTCTCAGTGTCCCAGTGGCCCAGTGTTCCCATGTCTCAAGTGTCTCAGTATCTCAGTGTCTCAGTGTCTCAGTGTCCCAGGGTCCCAGTGTCCCAGTGTCTCAGTGTTCCAGTGTATCAGTGTCTCAGTGTCCCAATGTCTCAGTGTCCCAGTGTCCCAGTGTCTCTGTGTCTCAGTGTCTCAGTGTCTCAGTGCCTCAGTTCCCAGCGTCCCTGTGTCTCTGTGTCTCAGTGTATCTCTGTCTCTGTGTCCCAGTGTCTCAGTGCCAAAGTGTCTCTGTGTCTCAGTGTCCCAGTGTCTCAGTGTCTCAGTGTCTCAGTGTCCCAGTGTCCAAGTGTCTCAGTGTCCCAGTGTCCCGGTGTTTCAGAGTCCCAATGTCCCAGTGTCCCAGTGTCTCCATGTCCCAGTGTCTCAGTGCCTCAGTGTCTCAGTGTCTCAGTGTCCCAGTGTCTCTGTGTCCCAGTGTCCGTGTCTCCATGTCTCTGTGTCCCAGTGCCCCAGTGTCTCTGTGTCTCAGTGTGTCAGTGTCCCAGTGCCCCAGTGCCTCAGTGTACCAGTATCTCAGTGTCTCAGTGTCCCAGTGTCCCAGTGAATCAGAGTCCCACGGTCTCTGTGTCTCAGTGTCCCAGTGTTCCAGTGGACCAGTGTCCCAGTGTCTCACTGTCCCAGTGTCTCAGTGTCTCCGTTCCCAGCGTCCCTGTGTCCCTGTGTCTCAGTGTCTCAGTGTCTCAGTGTCCCAGTGTCTCTGTGTCCCTGTGTCTCTGTGTCTCAGTGTCCCAGTGTCTCAGTGTCTCAGTGTCCCAGTGTCTCAGTGTCTCAGTGTCCCAGTGTCCCAGTGTCTCAGTGTCCCAGTGTCCCAGTGTCTCAATCTCTCCGTGTCCCTGTGTCCCAGTGTCTCTGTGTCCCAGTGTCCCAGTGTCTCAGTGTCTCAGTGTCTCAGTGTCTCGGTGTCCCAGTGTCTCTGTGTCCTTGTGTCTCTGTGTCCCAGCGTCCCATTGTCCCTGTACCTCTGTGTATCTGTCTCCCAGTGTCCGTGTCTCCATGTCTTTGTGTCCCAGTGCCCCAGTGTCTCTGTGTCTCAGTGTGTCAGTGTCCCAGTGCCCCAGTGTCTCAGTGTACCAGTGTCTCAGTGTCTCAGTGCCCCAGTGTCTCTGTGTCTCAGTGTGTCAGTGTCCCAGTGCCTCAGTGTCTCAGTGTACCAGTGTCTCAGTGTCTCAGTGTCCCAGTGTCCCAGTATCCCAGTGTATCAGAGTCCCACGGTCTCTGTGTCTCAGTGTCCCAGTGTACCAGTGTCCCAGTGTCTCAGTGTCCCAGTGTCCCAGTGTCTCAATCTCTCCGTGTCCCTGTGTCCCAGTGTCTCTGTGTCCCAGTGTCCCAGTGTCTCAGTGTCTCAGTGTCTCAGTGTCTCGGTGTCCCAGTGTCTCTGTGTCCTTGTGTCTCTGTGTCCCAGCGTCCCATTGTCCCTGTACCTCTGTGTATCTGTCTCCCAGTGTCCGTGTCTCCATGTCTTTGTGTCCCAGTGCCCCAGTGTCTCTGTGTCTCAGTGTGTCAGTGTCCCAGTGCCCCAGTGTCTCAGTGTACCAGTGTCTCAGTGTCTCAGTGCCCCAGTGTCTCTGTGTCTCAGTGTGTCAGTGTCCCAGTGCCTCAGTGTCTCAGTGTACCAGTGTCTCAGTGTCTCAGTGTCCCAGTGTCCCAGTATCCCAGTGTATCAGAGTCCCACGGTCTCTGTGTCTCAGTGTCCCAGTGTACCAGTGTCCCAGTGTCTCAGTGTCCCAGTGACACAGTGTCTCAGTTCCCAGTGTCTCTATGTCCCTGTGTCTCTGTGTCTCAGTGTCTCAGTGTCTCAGTGTCTCAGTGTCCCATTGTCTCAGTGTCTCAGAGGCACAGTGTCCCAGTGTCCCATTGTCTCAGTGCCTCAGTGTCTCAGTGTCCCAGTATCACAGTGTCGCTGTGTCTCAGTTTCTCAGTGTCCCAGAGTCCCAGTGTCTCTGTGTCTCAGTGTCTCAGTGTCTCAGTGTCTCAATGTCCCAGTGTCCCAGTGTCTCTGTGTCTCAGTGCCCCAGTATTCCAATGTCCCCATGTCTCAGTGTCTCTGTGTCTCAGTGTCTCCGTGTCTCCGTGACCCAGTGTCACAGTGTCTCAGTGTCCCAGTGTCGCCGTGTCCCAGTGTCTCAGTGTCCCAGAGTCCCAGTGTCCCAGTGTCTCCGTGTCCCTGTGTCTCTGTGTCTCAGTGTCCCAGTGTCTCAGTGTCTCAGTGTCCCATTGTCTCAGTGTCTCAGAGACACAGTGTCCCAGTGTCCCATTGTCTCAGTGTCTCAGTGTCTCAGTGTCCCAGTGTCACAGTGTCGCTGTGTCTCAGTTTCTCAGTGTCCCAGAGTCCCAGTGTCTCTGTGTCTCAGCGTCTCAGTGTCTCAGTGTCTCAATGTCCCAGTGTCCCAGTGTCTCTGTGTCTCAGTGCCCCAGTATCCCAATGTCCCCATGTCTCAGTGTCTCTGTGTCTCTGTGTCTCAGTGTCTCCGTGTCTCCGTGACCCAGTGTCACAGTGTCTCAGTGTCCCAGTGTCGCCGTGTCCCTGTGTCTCAGTGTCTCAGTGTCCCAGTGTCTCTGTGTCCCTGTGTCTCTGTGTCTCAGTGTCCCAGTGTCTCAGTGTCTCAGTGTCCCAGTGTCTCAGTGTCTCAGTGTCCCAGTGTCCCAGTGTCTCAGTGTCCCAGTGTCCCAGTGTCTCAGTGTCTCAATCTCTCCGTGTCCCTGTGTCCCAGTGTCTCTGTGTCCCAGTGTCCCAGTGTCTCAGTGTCTCAGTGTCTCAGTGTCTCAGTGTCCCAGTGTCTCTGTGTCCTTGTGTCTCTGTGTCCCAGCGTCCCATTGTCCCTGTACCTCTGTGTATCTGTCTCCCAGTGTCCGTGTCTCCATGTCTTTGTGTCCCAGTGCCCCAGTGTCTCTGTGTCTCAGTGTGTCAGTGTCCCAGTGCCTTAGTGTCTCAGTGTACCAGAGTCTCAGTGTCTCAGTGTCCCAGTGTCCCAGTGTCCCAGTGTATCAGAGTCCCACGGTCTCTGTGTCTCAGTGTCCCAGTGTCCCAGTGTACCAGTGTCCCAGTGTCCCAGTGTCTCAGTGTCCCAGTGACACAGTGTCTCAGTTCCCAGTGTCTCTATGTCCCTGTGTCTCTGTGTCTCAGTGTCCCAGTGTCCCATTGTCTCAGTGTCCCAGTGTACCAGTGTCCCAGTGTCTCAGTGTCCCAGTGACACAGTGTCTCAGTTCCCAGTGTCTCTATGTCCCTGTGTCTCTGTGTCTCAGTGTCTCAGTGTCTCAGTGTCCCATTGTCTCAGTGTCTCAGAGGCACAGTGTCCCAGTGTCCCATTGTCTCAGTGCCTCAGTGTCTCAGTGTCCCAGTATCACAGTGTCGCTGTGTCTCAGTTTCTCAGTGTCCCAGAGTCCCAGTGTCTCTGTGTCTCAGTGTCTCAGTGTCTCAGTGTCTCAATGTCCCAGTGTCCCAGTGTCTCTGTGTCTCAGTGCCCCAGTATTCCAATGTCCCCATGTCTCAGTGTCTCTGTGTCTCAGTGTCTCTTTCTTCTTCTTTTCTTTTTCTTCTTATATTGGTCAGTAACTTTTAACATTGTTATTACCAGTTTAAGTGTATCTAAGGGTTAAGACATGGCAGGAGAGCTCGGTCGGGTGTTATGCTCCTCCTGTACCATGTGGGAACTCAGGGACGCTTCCTGTGTCCCTGACGACTATGTGTGCGGGAAGTGTATCCGCCTCCAGCTCCTGACCGTCCGCGTTACGGAATTGGAGCTGAGGGTGGATTTACTCTGGAGCATCCACGATGCTGAGAATGACGTGAGTATCACGTGTAGTGAGTTGGTCTTACCGCAGGGAAAGGGTCCACAGCCAGATAGGGAATGGAAGACCAGCAGGAAGAGTAGAGCAAGGAAGGTAGTGCAGGGGTCCCCTGCGGTCACCCCCCTGCAAAACAGATACACCGCTTTGGGTACTGTTGAGGGGAATGACTCATCAGGGGAGGGCAGCAGCAGCCAAGTTCATGGCACCGTGGCTGGCTCTGCTGCACAGGAGGGCAAGAAAAAGAGTGGGAGAGCGATAGTGATAGGGGATTCAATTGTGAGGGGAATAGATAGGCGTTTCTGCGGCCGCAACCGAGACTCCAGGATGGTATGTTGCCTCCCTGGTGCAAGGGTCAAGGATGTCTCGGAGCGGGTGCAGGACATTCTGAAATGGGAGGGAGAACAGCCAGTTGTCGTGGTGCACATTGGTACCAACGACATAGGCAAAAAAAGGGATGAGGTCCTACGAAACGAATTTAAGGAGCTAGGAGCTAAATTAAAAAGTAGGACCTCAAAAGTAGTAATCTCGGGATTGCTACCAGTGCCACGTGATAGTCAGAGTAGGAATCGCAGGATAGCGCAGATGAATACGTGGCTTGAGCAGTGGTGCAGCAGGGAGGGATTCAAATTCCTGGGGCATTGGGACCGGTTCTGGGGGAGGTGGGACCAGTACAAACCGGACGGTCTGCACCTGGGCAGGACTGGAACCAATGTCCTAGGGGGAGTGTTTGCTAGTGCTGTTGGGGAGGATTTAAACTAATATGGCAGGGGGATGGGAACCAATGCAGGGAGACAGAGGGAAACAAAAAGGAGCCAAAAGCAAAAGACAGAAAGGAGATGAGGAAAAGTGTAGGGCAGAGAAACCCAAGGCAAAGAACAAAAAGGGCCACTGTACAGCAAAATTCTAAAAGGACAAAGGGTGTTAATAAAACAAGCCTGAAGGCTTTGTGTCTTAATGCAAGGAGTATCCGCAATAAGGTGGATGAATTAATTGTGCAAATAGATGTTAACAAATATGATGTGATTGGGATTACGGAGACGTGGCTCCAGGATGATCAGGGCTGGGAACTCAACATTCAGGGGTATTCAACATTCAGGAAGGATAGAATAAAAGGAAAAGGAGGTGGGGTAGCATTGCTGGTTAAAGAGGAGATTAATGCAATAGTTAGGAAAGACATTAGCTTGGATGATGTGGAATCTATATGGGTAGAGCTGCAGAACACCAAAGGGCAAAAAACGTTAGTAGGAGTTGTGTACAGACCTCCAAACAGTAATAGGGATGTTGGGGAGGGCATCAAACAGGAAATTAGGGGTGCATGCAATAAAGGTGTAGCAGTTATAATGGGTGACTTTAATATGCACATAGATTGGGCTAGCCAAACTGGAAGCAATACGGTGGAGGAGGATTTCCTGGAGTGCATAAGGGATGGTTTTCTAGACCAATATGTTGAGGAACCAACTCGGGGGGAGGCTATCTTAGACTGGGTGTTGTGTAATGAGAGAGGATTAATTAGCAATCTCATTGTGCGAGGCCCCTTGGGGAAGAGTGACCATAACATGGTGGAATTCTGCATTAGGATGGAGAATGAAACAGTAATTTCAGAGACCATGGTCCAGAACTTAAAGAAGGGTAACTTTGAAGGTATGAGGCGTGAATTGGCTAGGATAGATTGGCGAATGATACTTAGGGGGTTGACTGTGGATGGGCAATGGCAGACATTTAGAGACCGCATGGATGAAGTACAACAATTGTACATTCCTGTCTGGCGTAAAAATAAAAAGGGGAAGGTGGCTCAACCGTGGCTATCTAGGGAAATCAGGGATAGTATTAAAGCCAAGGAAGTGGCATACAAATTGGCCAGAAATAGCAGCGAACCTGGGGACTGGGAGAAATTTAGAACTCAGCAGAGGAGGACAAAGGGTTTGATTAGGACAGGGAAAATGGAGTACGAGAAGAAGCTTGCAGGGAACATTAAGGCGGATTGCAAAAGTTTCTATAGGTATGTAAAGAGAAAAAGGTTGGTGAAGACAAACGTAGGTCCCCTGCAGTCAGAATCAGGGGAAGTCATAACGGGGAACAAAGAAATGGCGGATCAATTGAACAAGTACTTTGGTTCGGTATTCACTAAGGAGGATACAAACAACCTTCCGGATATAAAAGGGGTCAGAGGGTCTAGTAAGGAAGAGGAACTGAGGGAAATCTTTATTAGTCGGGAAATTGTGTTGGGGAAATTGATGGGATTGAAGGCCGATAAATCCCCAGGGCCTGATGGACTGCATCCTAGAGTACTTAAGGAGGTGGCCTTGGAAATAGCGGATGCATTGACAGTCATTTTCCAACATTCCATTGACTCTGGATCAGTTCCTATGGAGTGGAGGGTAGCCAATGTAACCCCACTTTTTAAAAAAGGAGGGAGAGAGAAAACAGGGAATTATAGACCGGTCAGCCTGACCTCAGTAGTGGGTAAAATGATGGAATCAATTATTAAGGATGTCATAGCAGTGCATCTGGAAAATGGTGACATGATAGGTCCAAGTCAGCATGGATTTGTGAAAGGGAAATCATGCTTGACAAATCTTCTGGAATTTTTTGAGGATGTTTCCAGTAAAGTGGACAAAGGAGAACCAGTTGATGTGGTATATTTGGACTTTCAGAAGGCTTTCGACAAGGTCCCACACAAGAGATTAATGTGCAAAGTTAAAGCACATGGGATTGGGGGTAGTGTGCTGACGTGGATTGAGAATTGGTTGTCAGACAGGAAGCAAAGAGTAGGAGTAAACGGGTACTTTTCAGAATGGCAGGCAGTGACTAGTGGAGTGCCGCAAGGTTCTGTGCTGGGGCCCCAGCTGTTTACATTGTACATTAATGATTTAGACGAGGGGATTAAATGCAGTATCTCCAAATTTGCAGATGATACTAAGTTGGGTGGCAGTGTGAGCTGCGAGGAGGATGCTATTAGGCTGCAGAGTGACTTGGATAGGTTAGGTGAGTGGGCAAATGCATGGCAGATGAAGTATAATGTGGATAAATGTGAGGTTATCCACTTTGGTGGTAAAAACAGAGAGACAGACTATTATCTGAATGGTGACAGATTAGGAAAAGGGAAGGTGCAACGAGACCTGGGTGTCATGGTACATCAGTCATTGAAGGTTGGCATGCAGGTACAGCAGGCGGTTAAGAAAGCAAATGGCATGTTGGCCTTCATAGCGAGGGGATTTGAATACAGGGGCAGGGAGGTGTTGCTACAGTTGTACAGGGCCTTGGTGAGGCCACACCTGGAGTATTGTGTACAGTTTTGGTCTCCTAACTTGAGGAAGGACATTCTTGCTATTGAGGGAGTGCAGCGAAGGTTCACCAGACTGATTCCCGGGATGGCGGGACTGACCTATCAAGAAAGATTGGATCAATTGGGCTTGTATTCACTGGAGTTCAGAAGAATGAGAGGGGACCTCATAGAAACGTTTAAAATTCTGACGGGTTTAGACAGGTTAGATGCAGAAAGAATGTTCCCAATGTTGGGGAAGTCCAGAACCAGGGGTCACAGTCTGAGGATAAGGGGTAAGCCATTTAGGACCGAGATGAGGAGAAACTTCTTCACCCAGAGAGTGGTGAACCTGTGGAATTCTCTACCACAGAAAGTAGTTGAGGCCAATTCACTAAATATATTCAAAACGGAGTTAGATGAAGTCCTTACTACTCGGGGGATCAAGGGTTATGGCGAGAAAGCAGGAAGGAGGTACTGAAGTTTCATGTTCAGCCATGAACTCATTGAATGGCGGTGCAGGCTAGAAGGGCTGAATGGCCTGCTCCTGCACCTATTTTCTATGTTTCTATGTTTCTATGTTTCTCCGTGTCTCTGTGACCCAGTGTCACAGTGTCTCAGTGTCCCAGTGTCGCCGTGTCCCAGTGTCTCAGTGTCCCAGAGTCCCAGTGTCCCAGTGTCTCCGTGACCCTGTGTCTCTGTGTCTCAGTGTCCCAGTGTCTCAGTGTCTCAGTGTCCCATTGTCTCAGTGTCTCAGAGACACAGTGTCCCAGTGTCCCATTGTCTCAGTGTCTCAGTGTCTCAGTGTCCCAGTGTCACAGTGTCGCTGTGTCTCAGTTTCTCAGTGTCCCAGAGTCCCAGTGTCTCTGTGTCTCAGCGTCTCAGTGTCTCAGTGTCTCAATGTCCCAGTGTCCCAGTGTCTCTGTGTCTCAGTGCCCCAGTATCCCAATGTCCCCATGTCTCAGTGTCTCTGTGTCTCTGTGTCTCAGTGTCTCCGTGTCTCCGTGACCCAGTGTCACAGTGTCTCAGTGTCCCAGTGTCGCCGTGTCCCTGTGTCTCAGTGTCTCAGTGTCCCAGTGTCTCTGTGTCCCTGTGTCTCTGTGTCTCAGTGTCCCAGTGTCTCAGTGTCTCAGTGTCCCAGTGTCTCAGTGTCTCAGTGTCCAAGTGTCCCAGTGTCTCAGTGTCCCAGTGTCCCAGTGTCTCAGTGTCTCAATCTCTCCGTGTCCCTGTGTCCCAGTGTCTCTGTGTCCCAGTGTCCCAGTGTCTCAGTGTCTCAGTGTCTCAGTGTCTCAGTGTCCCAGTGTCTCTGTGTCCTTGTGTCTCTGTGTCCCAGCGTCCCATTGTCCCTGTACCTCTGTGTATCTGTCTCCCAGTGTCCGTGTCTCCATGTCTTTGTGTCCCAGTGCCCCAGTGTTTCTGTGTCTCAGTGTGTCAGTGTCCCAGTGCCCAAGTGTCTCAGTGTACCAGTGTCTCAGTGTCTCAGTGCCCCAGTGTCTCTGTGTCTCAGTGTGTCAGTGTCCCAGTGCCTTAGTGTCTCAGTGTACCAGAGTCTCAGTGTCTCAGTGTCCCAGTGTCCCAGTGTCCCAGTGTATCAGAGTCCCACGGTCTCTGTGTCTCAGTGTCCCAGTGTCCCAGTGTACCAGTGTCCCAGTGTCCCAGTGTCTCAGTGTCCCAGTGACACAGTGTCTCAGTTCCCAGTGTCTCTATGTCCCTGTGTCTCTGTGTCTCAGTGTCTCAGTGTCCCATTGTCTCAGTGTCTCAGAGACACAGTGTCCCAGTGTCCCATTGTCTCAGTGTCTCAGTGTCTCAGTGTCCCAGTGTCACAGTGTCGCTGTGTCTCAGTTTCTCAGTGTCTCAGTGTCTCAGTGTCCCAGTGTCTCAGTGTCTCAGTGTCCCAGTGTCCCAGTGTCTCAGTGTCCCAGTGTCCCAGTGTCTCAGTGTCTCAATCTCTCCGTGTCCCTGTGCCCCAGTGTCTCTGTGTCCCAGTGCCCCAGTGTCTCAGTGTCTCAGTGTCTCAGTGTCTCGGTGTCCCAGTGTCTCTGTGTCCTTGTGTCTCTGTGTCCCAGCGTCCCATTGTCCCTGTACCTCTGTGTATCTGTCTCCCAGTGTCCGTGTCTCCATGTCTTTGTGTCCCAGTGCCCCAGTGTCTCTGTGTCTCAGTGTGTCAGTGTCCCAGTGCCCCAGTGTCTCAGTGTACCAGTGTCTCAGTGTCTCAGTGCCCCAGTTTCTCTGTGTCTCAGTGTGTCAGTGTCCCAGTGCCTTAGTGTCTCAGTGTACCAGAGTCTCAGTGTCTCAGTGTCCCAGTGTCCCAGTGTCCCAGTGTATCAGAGTCCCACGGTCTCTGTGTCTCAGTGTCCCAGTGTCCCAGTGTACCAGTGTCCCAGTGTCCCAGTGTCTCAGTGTCCCAGTGACACAGTGTCTCAGTTCCCAGTGTCTCTCTGTCTCAGTGTCTCAGTGTCCCATTGTCTCAGTGTCTCAGAACACAGTGTCCCAGTGTCCCATTGTCTCAGTGTCTCAGTGTCTCAGTGTCCCAGTGTCACAGTGTCGCTGTGTCTCAGTTTCTCAGTGTCCCAGAGTCCCAGTGTCTCTGTGTCTCAGTGCCCCAGTGTCCCAGTGTCTCAGTGTCTCAGAGACACAGTGTCCCAGTGTCCCACTGTCTCAGTAACTCAGTGTCCCAGTGTCGCTGTGTCTCAGTTTCTCAGTGTCCCAGTGTCTCTGTGTTTCAGTGTCTCAGTGCCTCAGTGTCTCAATGTCCCAGTGTCCCAGTGTCTCTGTGTCTCAGTGTCCCAGTGTCCCAGTGTCCCCATGTCTCAGTGTTTCTGTGTCTCAGTGTCTCCGTGTCTCCGTGACCCAGTGTCCCAGTGTCTCAGTGTCCCAGTGTACAAGTGTCTCAGTGTCTCAGTGTCCCAGTGGCCCAGTGTCCCCATGTCTCAAGTGTCTCAGTATCTCAGTGTCTCAGTGTCTCATTGTCCCAGGGTCCCAGTGTCCCAGTGTCTCAGTGTCTCACTGTCTCAGTGTCTCAGTGTCCCAGTGTCTCAGTTCCCAGCTTCCCTGTGTCTCTGTGTATCTGTGTCTCAGTGTCCGTGTCTCTGTGTCCCATTGTCCCATTGTCCCTGTGCCCCTGTGACTCTGTGTCCCAGTATCCGTGCCTCCGTGTCTCTGTGTCCCAGTGCCCCAGTGTCGCTGTGTCTCAGTGTGTCAGTGTCCCAGTTCCCCAGTGTCTCAGTGTACCAGTGTCACAGTGTCCCAGTGTCTCAGTGAATCAGAGTCCCACGGTCTCTGTGTCTCAGTGTCCGAGTGTTCCAGTGGACCAGTGTCTCAGTTTCCAGCGTCCCTATGTCCCTGTGTCTCAGTGTCTCAGTGTCCCAGTGTCCCAGTGTCTCAGTGTCTCAGTGTCCCAGTGTCTCAGTGTCTCAGTTCCCAGTGTCCCTTGGTCCCTGTGTCTCAGTGCCCCTGTGTCTCAGTGTCCCAGTATCCCAGTGTCTCAGTGTATCAGTGTCTCAGTGTCCCAGTGTCCCAGTGTCTCTGTGACTCAGTGTCTCAGTTCCCAGTGCCCCAGTGTCCCCGTGTCTCAGTGTCTCAGTGTCTCTGTGTCCTAGTGTCCCAGTGTCCCAGTGTCTCTGTGTCTCAGCGTCACAGTTTCCCAGTGTCTCAGTGTCTCAATCTCTCCGTGCCCCTGTGTCCCAGTGTCTCTGCGTTCCAGTGTCCCAGTGTCTCAGTTTCTCAGTGTCCCAGTGTCTCTGTGTCCTTGTGTCTCTGTGTCCCAGCGTCCCATTGTCCCTGTACCCCTGTGTCTCTGTCTCCCAGTGTCCGTGACTCCATGCCTCTGTATCCCAGTGCCCCAGTGTCTCTGTGTCTCAGTGTGTCAGTGTCCCAGTGCCCCAGTGTCTCAGTGTACCAGTGTCTCAGTGTCTCAGTGCCCCAGTGTCTCTGTGTCTCAGTGTGTCAGTGTCCCAGTGCCCCAGTGTCTCAGTGTACCAGTATCTCCATGTCCCAGTGTCTCAGTGCCTCAGTGTCTCAGTGTCTCAGTGTCTCAGTGTCCCAGTGTCTCAGTGTCTCAGTGTCTCACTGTCCCAGTGTCTCAATGTCTCAGTGTCCCAGTGTCTCAGTGTTTCAGTGTCCCAGTGTCCCAGTGTCTCAGTGTCCTTGTGTCCCAGTGTCCCAGTATCCCAGTGTCTCAGTTTATCAGTGTCTCAGTGTCCCAGTGTCCCAGTGTCTCTGTGACTCAGTGTCTCAGTTCCCAGTGCCCCATTGTCCCTGTGTCTCAGTGTCTCAGTGTCTCGGTGTCCCAGTGTGACAGTGTCCCAGTGTCCCAGTGTCCCAGTGTCTCTGTGTCTCAGTGTCACAGTATCCCAGTGTCTCGGTGTCTCAATCTCTCCGTGTCACTGTGTCCCAGTGTCTCTGTGTCCCAGTGTCCCAGTGTCTCAGTGTCTCAGTGTCTCAGTGTGTCAGTGTCTCAGTGTCCAAGTGTCTCTGTGTCTCAGTGTGTCAGTGTCCCAGTGCCCCAGTGTCTCAGTGTACCAGCGTCTCAGTGTCTCAGGGCCCCAGTGTTTCTGTGTCTCAGTGTGTCAGTGTCCCAGTGCCTCAGTGTCTCAGTGTACCAGAGTCTCAGTGTCTCAGTGTCCCCGTGTCCCAGTGTCCCAGTGTCTCTGTGTCTCAGCGTCACAGTTTCCCAGTGTCTCAGTGTCTCAATCTCTCCGTGTCCCTGTGTCCCAGTGTCTCTGCGTTCCAGTGTCCCAGTGTCTCAGTTTCTCAGTGTCCCAGTGTCTCTGTGTCCTTGTGTCTCTGTGTCCCAGCGTCCCATTGTCCCTGTACCCCTGTGTCTCTGTCTCCCAGTGTCCGTGACTCCATGCCTCTGTATCCCATTGCCCCAGTGTCTCTGTGTCTCAGTGTGTCAGTGTCCCAGTGCCCCAGTGTCTCAGTGTACCAGTGTCTCAGTGTCTCAGTGCCCCAGTGTCTCTGTGTCTCAGTGTGTCAGTGTCCCAGTGCCCCAGTGTCTCAGTGTACCAGTATCTCCATGTCCCAGTGTCTCAGTGCCTCAGTGTCTCAGTGTCTCAGTGTCTCAGTGTCCCAGTGTCTCAGTGTCTCAGTGTCTCACTGTCCCAGTGTCTCAATGTCTCAGTGTCCCAGTGTCTCAGTGTTTCAGTGTCCCAGTGTCCCAGTGTCTCAGTGTCCTTGTGTCCCAGTGTCCCAGTATCCCAGTGTCTCAGTTTATCAGTGTCTCAGTGTCCCAGTGTCCCAGTGTCTCTGTGACTCAGTGTCTCAGTTCCCAGTGCCCCATTGTCCCTGTGTCTCAGTGTCTCAGTGTCTCGGTGTCCCAGTGTGACAGTGTCCCAGTGTCCCAGTGTCCCAGTGTCTCTGTGTCTCAGTGTCACAGTATCCCAGTGTCTCGGTGTCTCAATCTCTCCGTGTCACTGTGTCCCAGTGTCTCTGTGTCCCAGTGTCCCAGTGTCTCAGTGTCTCAGTGTCTCAGTGTGTCAGTGTCTCAGTGTCCAAGTGTCTCTGTGTCTCAGTGTGTCAGTGTCCCAGTGCCCCAGTGTCTCAGTGTACCAGCGTCTCAGTGTCTCAGGGCCCCAGTGTTTCTGTGTCTCAGTGTGTCAGTGTCCCAGTGCCTCAGTGTCTCAGTGTACCAGAGTCTCAGTGTCTCAGTGTCCCCGTGTCCCAGTGTCCCAGTGTCCCAGTGTATCAGAGTCCCACGGTCTCTGTGTCTCAGTGTCCCAGTGTCCCAGTGTACCAGTGTCCCAGTGTCTCAGTGTCCCAGTGACACAGTGTCTCAGTTCCCAGAGTCTCTATGTCCCTGTGTCTCTGTGTCTCAGTGTCTCAGTGTCTCAGTGTCCCATTGTCTCAGTGTCTCAGAGACACAGTGTCCCAGTGTCCCATTGTCTCAGTGTCTCAGTGTCTCAGTGTCCCAGTGTCACAGTGTTGCTGTGTCTCAGTTTCTCAGTGTCCCAGAGTCCCAGTGTCTCTGTGTCTCAGTGTCTCAGTGTCTCAGTGTCTCAATGTCCCAGTGTCCCAGTGTCTCAGTGTCCCAGTGTCTCAGTTCCCAGCATCCCTGTGTCCCTGTGTCTCAGTGTCACAGTGTCTCAGTGTCCCAGTGTCTCTATGTCCCCGTGTCTCTGTGTCTCAGTGTCCCAGTGTCTCTGTGTCTCAGTGTCTCAGTGTCTCAGTGTCCCAGTGTCCCAGTTTCCCCATGTCTCAGTGTCTCTGTGCCTCAGTGTCTCCGTGTCTCCATGATCCAGTGTCCCAGTGTCTCAGTGTCCCAGTGTCGCAGTGTCTCAGTGTCTCAGTGACCCAGTGGCCCAGTGTCCCCATGTCTCAAGTGGCTCAGTATCTCAGTGTCTCAGTGTCTCAGTGTCCCAGTGTCTCAGTGTCTCAGCATCCCAGTATCTCAGTGTCTCAGTGTCCCAGTGTCCAAGTGTCTCAGTGTCCCAGTGTCCCGGTGTTTCAGAGTCCCAATGTCCCAGTGTCCCAGTGTCTCCATGTCCCAGTGTCTCAGTGCCTCAGTGTCTCAGTGTCTCAGTGTCCCAGTGTCTCTGTGTCCCAGTGTCCGTGTCTCCATGTCTCTGTGTCCCAGTGCCCCAGTGTCTCTGTGTCTCAGTGCGTCAGTCTCCCAGTGCCCCAGTGCCTCAGTGTACCAGTGTCTGAGTGTCTCAGTGTCCCAGTGTTCCAGTGGACCAGTGTCCCAGTGTCTCACTGTCACAGTGTCTCAGTGTCTCCGTTCCCAGCGTCCCTGTGTCCCTGTGTCTCAGTGTCTCAGTGTCTCAGTGTCCCAGTGTCTCTGTGTCCCTGTGTCTCTGTGTCTCAGTGTCCCAATGTCTCAGTGTCTCAGTGTCCCAGTGTCTCAGTGTCTCAGTGTCCCAGTGTCCCAGTGTCTCAATGTCCCAGTGTCCCAGTGTCTCAGTGTCTCAATCTCTCTGTGTCCCTGTGTCCTTGTGTCTCTGTGTCCCAGCGTCCCATTGTCCCTGTACCTCTGTGTATCTGTCTCCCAGTGTCCGTGTCTCCATGTCTTTGTGTCCCAGTGCCCCAGTGTCTCTGTGTCTCAGTGTGTCAGTGTCCCAGTGCCCCAGTGTCTCAGTGTACCAGCGTCTCAGTGTCTCAGTGCCCCAGTGTTTCTGTGTCTCAGTGTGTCAGTGTCCCAGTGCCTCAGTGTCTCAGTGTACCAGAGTCTCAGTGTCTCAGTGTCCCCGTGTCCCAGTGTCCCAGTGTCCCAGTGTATCAGAGTCCCAGGGTCTCTGTGTCTCAGTATCCCAGTGTCCCAGTGTACCAGTGTCCCAGTGTCTCAGTGTCCCAGTGACACAGTGTCTCAGTTCCCAGAGTCTCTATGTCCCTGTGTCTCTGTGTCTCAGTGTCTCAGTGTCTCAGTGTCCCATTGTCTCAGTGTCTCAGAGACACAGTGTCCCAGTGTCCCATTGTCTCAGTGTCTCAGTGTCTCAGTGTCCCAGTGTCACAGTGTCGCTGTGTCTCAGTTTCTCAGTGTCCCAGAGTCCCAGTGTCTCAGTGTCGCAGTGTCTCAGTGTCTCAATGTCCCAGTGTCCCAGTGTCTCAGTGTCCCAGTGTCTCAGTTCCCAGCATCCCTGTGTCCCTGTGTCTCAGTGTCACAGTGTCTCAGTGTCCCAGTGTCTCTATCTCCCTGTGTCTCTGTGTCTCAGTGTCCCAGTGTCTCAGTGTCTCAGTGTCCCAGTGTCCCAGTGTCTCAGTGTCCCAGTGTCTCTGTGTCTCAGTGTCTCAGTGTCTCAGTGTCCCAGTGTCCCAGTTTCCCCATGTCTCAGTGTCTCTGTGCCTCAGTGTCTCCGTGTCTCCATGATCCAGTGTCCCAGTGTCTCAGTGTCGCAGTGTCGCAGTGTCTCAGTGTCTCAGTGACACAGTGGCCCAGTGTCCCCATGTCTCAGTGTTCCAGTGTCCCAGTGTCTCTGTGTCTCAGTGTCTCAGTGTCTCAGTGTCCCAGTGTCACAGTTTCCCCATGTCTCAGTGTCTCTGTGCCTCAGTGTCTCCGTGTCTCCATGATCCAGTGTCCCAGTGTCCCAGTGTCTCAGTGTCGCAGTGTCTCAGTATCTCAGTGCCTCAGTGTCTCAGTGTCCCAGTGTCTCAGTGTTCCAGTGTCTCAGTGTCTCAGTGTCCCAGTGTCTCAGTGTCTCAGTGTCTCAGTTCCCAGCGTCCCTGTGTCTCTGTGTCTCTGTGTATCTGTGTCTCTGTGTCCCAGTGTCTCAGTGTCCCAGTGTCTCTGTGTCTCAGTGTCCCAGTGTCTAAGTGTCTCAGTGTCCCAGTGTCTCAGTGTCTCAGTGTCCCAGTGTCCCAGTGTCTCAGTGTCCCAGTGTCTCAGTGTCCCAGTGTCCCAGTGTCTCAGTGTCTCAATCTCTCCGTGTCCCTGTGTCCCAGTGTCTCTGTGTCCCAGTGTCCCAGTGTCTCAGTGTCTCAGTGTCTCGGTGTCCCAGTGTCTCTGTGTCCTTGTGTCTCTGTGTCCCAGCGTCCCATTGTCCCTGTACCTCTGTGTATCTGTCTCCCAGTGTCCGTGTCTCCATGTCTTTGTGTCCCAGTGCCCCAGTGTCTCTGTGTCTCAGTGTCCCAGAGTCCCAGTGTCTCTGTGTCTCAGTGTCTCAGTGTCTCAGTGTCTCAATGTCCCAGTGTCCCAGTGTCTCAGTGTCCCAGTGTCTCAGTTCCCAGCATCCCTGTGTCTCTGTGCCTCAGTGTCTCCGTGTCTCCATGATCCAGTGTCTCTATGTCCCCGTGTCTCTGTGTCTCAGTGTCCCAGTGTCTCTGTGTCTCAGTGTCTCAGTGTCTCCATGTCTCAAGTGTCTCAGTATCTCAGTGTCTCAGTGTCTCAGTGTCCCAGTGTCTCAGTGTCTCAGCATCCCAGTATCTCAGTGTCTCAGTGTCCCAGTGTCCAAGTGTCTCAGTGTCCCAGTGTCCCGGTGTTTCAGAGTCCCAATGTCCCAGTGTCCCAGTGTCTCCATGTCCCAGTGTCTCAGTGCCTCAGTGTCTCAGTGTCTCAGTGTCCCAGTGTCTCTGTGTCCCAGTGTCCGTGTCTCCATGTCTCTGTGTCCCAGTGCCCCAGTGTCTCTGTGTCTCAGTGCGTCAGTCTCCCAGTGCCCCAGTGCCTCAGTGTACCAGTGTCTGAGTGTCTCAGTGTCCCAGTGTTCCAGTGGACCAGTGTCCCAGTGTCTCACTGTCACAGTGTCTCAGTGTCTCCGTTCCCAGCGTCCCTGTGTCCCTGTGTCTCAGTGTCTCAGTGTCTCAGTGTCCCAGTGTCTCTGTGTCCCTGTGTCTCTGTGTCTCAGTGTCCCAATGTCTCAGTGTCTCAGTGTCCCAGTGTCTCAGTGTCTCAGTGTCCCAGTGTCCCAGTGTCTCAATGTCCCAGTGTCCCAGTGTCTCAGTGTCTCAATCTCTCTGTGTCCCTGTGTCCTTGTGTCTCTGTGTCCCAGCGTCCCATTGTCCCTGTACCTCTGTGTATCTGTCTCCCAGTGTCCGTGTCTCCATGTCTTTGTGTCCCAGTGCCCCAGTGTCTCTGTGTCTCAGTGTGTCAGTGTCCCAGTGCCCCAGTGTCTCAGTGTACCAGCGTCTCAGTGTCTCAGTGCCCCAGTGTTTCTGTGTCTCAGTGTGTCAGTGTCCCAGTGCCTCAGTGTCTCAGTGTACCAGAGTCTCAGTGTCTCAGTGTCCCCGTGTCCCAGTGTCCCAGTGTCCCAGTGTATCAGAGTCCCAGGGTCTCTGTGTCTCAGTATCCCAGTGTCCCAGTGTACCAGTGTCCCAGTGTCTCAGTGTCCCAGTGACACAGTGTCTCAGTTCCCAGAGTCTCTATGTCCCTGTGTCTCTGTGTCTCAGTGTCTCAGTGTCTCAGTGTCCCATTGTCTCAGTGTCTCAGAGACACAGTGTCCCAGTGTCCCATTGTCTCAGTGTCTCAGTGTCTCAGTGTCCCAGTGTCACAGTGTCGCTGTGTCTCAGTTTCTCAGTGTCCCAGAGTCCCAGTGTCTCAGTGTCGCAGTGTCTCAGTGTCTCAATGTCCCAGTGTCCCAGTGTCTCAGTGTCCCAGTGTCTCAGTTCCCAGCATCCCTGTGTCCCTGTGTCTCAGTGTCACAGTGTCTCAGTGTCCCAGTGTCTCTATCTCCCTGTGTCTCTGTGTCTCAGTGTCCCAGTGTCTCAGTGTCTCAGTGTCCCAGTGTCCCAGTGTCTCAGTGTCCCAGTGTCTCTGTGTCTCAGTGTCTCAGTGTCTCAGTGTCCCAGTGTCCCAGTTTCCCCATGTCTCAGTGTCTCTGTGCCTCAGTGTCTCCGTGTCTCCATGATCCAGTGTCCCAGTGTCTCAGTGTCGCAGTGTCGCAGTGTCTCAGTGTCTCAGTGACCCAGTGGCCCAGTGTCCCCATGTCTCAGTGTTCCAGTGTCCCAGTGTCTCTGTGTCTCAGTGTCTCAGTGTCTCAGTGTCCCAGTGTCACAGTTTCCCCATGTCTCAGTGTCTCTGTGCCTCAGTGTCTCCGTGTCTCCATGATCCAGTGTCCCAGTGTCCCAGTGTCTCAGTGTCGCAGTGTCTCAGTATCTCAGTGCCTCAGTGTCTCAGTGTCCCAGTGTCTCAGTGTTCCAGTGTCTCAGTGTCTCAGTGTCCCAGTGTCTCAGTGTCTCAGTGTCTCAGTTCCCAGCGTCCCTGTGTCTCTGTGTCTCTGTGTATCTGTGTCTCTGTGTCCCAGTGTCCCAGTGTCTCAGTGTCCCAGTGTACAAGTGTCTCAGTGTCTCAGTGTCCCAGTGGCCCAGTGTCCCCATGTCTCAAGTGTCTCAGTATCTCAGTGTCTCAGTGTCTCATTGTCCCAGGGTCCCAGTGTCCCAGTGTCTCAGTGTCTCACTGTCTCAGTGTCTCAGTGTCCCAGTGTCTCAGTTCCCAGCTTCCCTGTGTCTCTGTGTATCTGTGTCTCAGTGTCCGTGTCTCTGTGTCCCATTGTCCCATTGTCCCTGTGCCCCTGTGACTCTGTGTCCCAGTATCCGTGCCTCCGTGTCTCTGTGTCCCAGTGCCCCAGTGTCGCTGTGTCTCAGTGTGTCAGTGTCCCAGTTCCCCAGTGTCTCAGTGTACCAGTGTCACAGTGTCCCAGTGTCTCAGTGAATCAGAGTCCCACGGTCTCTGTGTCTCAGTGTCCGAGTGTTCCAGTGGACCAGTGTCTCAGTTTCCAGCGTCCCTATGTCCCTGTGTCTCAGTGTCTCAGTGTCCCAGTGTCCCAGTGTCTCAGTGTCTCAGTGTCCCAGTGTCTCAGTGTCTCAGTTCCCAGTGTCCCTTGGTCCCTGTGTCTCAGTGCCCCTGTGTCTCAGTGTCCCAGTATCCCAGTGTCTCAGTGTATCAGTGTCTCAGTGTCCCAGTGTCCCAGTGTCTCTGTGACTCAGTGTCTCAGTTCCCAGTGCCCCAGTGTCCCCGTGTCTCAGTGTCTCAGTGTCTCTGTGTCCTAGTGTCCCAGTGTCCCAGTGTCTCTGTGTCTCAGCGTCACAGTTTCCCAGTGTCTCAGTGTCTCAATCTCTCCGTGCCCCTGTGTCCCAGTGTCTCTGCGTTCCAGTGTCCCAGTGTCTCAGTTTCTCAGTGTCCCAGTGTCTCTGTGTCCTTGTGTCTCTGTGTCCCAGCGTCCCATTGTCCCTGTACCCCTGTGTCTCTGTCTCCCAGTGTCCGTGACTCCATGCCTCTGTATCCCAGTGCCCCAGTGTCTCTGTGTCTCAGTGTGTCAGTGTCCCAGTGCCCCAGTGTCTCAGTGTACCAGTGTCTCAGTGTCTCAGTGCCCCAGTGTCTCTGTGTCTCAGTGTGTCAGTGTCCCAGTGCCCCAGTGTCTCAGTGTACCAGTATCTCCATGTCCCAGTGTCTCAGTGCCTCAGTGTCTCAGTGTCTCAGTGTCTCAGTGTCCCAGTGTCTCAGTGTCTCAGTGTCTCACTGTCCCAGTGTCTCAATGTCTCAGTGTCCCAGTGTCTCAGTGTTTCAGTGTCCCAGTGTCCCAGTGTCTCAGTGTCCTTGTGTCCCAGTGTCCCAGTATCCCAGTGTCTCAGTTTATCAGTGTCTCAGTGTCCCAGTGTCCCAGTGTCTCTGTGACTCAGTGTCTCAGTTCCCAGTGCCCCATTGTCCCTGTGTCTCAGTGTCTCAGTGTCTCGGTGTCCCAGTGTGACAGTGTCCCAGTGTCCCAGTGTCCCAGTGTCTCTGTGTCTCAGTGTCACAGTATCCCAGTGTCTCGGTGTCTCAATCTCTCCGTGTCACTGTGTCCCAGTGTCTCTGTGTCCCAGTGTCCCAGTGTCTCAGTGTCTCAGTGTCTCAGTGTGTCAGTGTCTCAGTGTCCAAGTGTCTCTGTGTCTCAGTGTGTCAGTGTCCCAGTGCCCCAGTGTCTCAGTGTACCAGCGTCTCAGTGTCTCAGGGCCCCAGTGTTTCTGTGTCTCAGTGTGTCAGTGTCCCAGTGCCTCAGTGTCTCAGTGTACCAGAGTCTCAGTGTCTCAGTGTCCCCGTGTCCCAGTGTCCCAGTGTCTCTGTGTCTCAGCGTCACAGTTTCCCAGTGTCTCAGTGTCTCAATCTCTCCGTGTCCCTGTGTCCCAGTGTCTCTGCGTTCCAGTGTCCCAGTGTCTCAGTTTCTCAGTGTCCCAGTGTCTCTGTGTCCTTGTGTCTCTGTGTCCCAGCGTCCCATTGTCCCTGTACCCCTGTGTCTCTGTCTCCCAGTGTCCGTGACTCCATGCCTCTGTATCCCATTGCCCCAGTGTCTCTGTGTCTCAGTGTGTCAGTGTCCCAGTGCCCCAGTGTCTCAGTGTACCAGTGTCTCAGTGTCTCAGTGCCCCAGTGTCTCTGTGTCTCAGTGTGTCAGTGTCCCAGTGCCCCAGTGTCTCAGTGTACCAGTATCTCCATGTCCCAGTGTCTCAGTGCCTCAGTGTCTCAGTGTCTCAGTGTCTCAGTGTCCCAGTGTCTCAGTGTCTCAGTGTCTCACTGTCCCAGTGTCTCAATGTCTCAGTGTCCCAGTGTCTCAGTGTTTCAGTGTCCCAGTGTCCCAGTGTCTCAGTGTCCTTGTGTCCCAGTGTCCCAGTATCCCAGTGTCTCAGTTTATCAGTGTCTCAGTGTCCCAGTGTCCCAGTGTCTCTGTGACTCAGTGTCTCAGTTCCCAGTGCCCCATTGTCCCTGTGTCTCAGTGTCTCAGTGTCTCGGTGTCCCAGTGTGACAGTGTCCCAGTGTCCCAGTGTCCCAGTGTCTCTGTGTCTCAGTGTCACAGTATCCCAGTGTCTTGGTGTCTCAATCTCTCCGTGTCACTGTGTCCCAGTGTCTCTGTGTCCCAGTGTCCCAGTGTCTCAGTGTCTCAGTGTGTCAGTGTCTCAGTGTCCAAGTGTCTCTGTGTCTCAGTGTGTCAGTGTCCCAGTGCCCCAGTGTCTCAGTGTACCAGCGTCTCAGTGTCTCAGGGCCCCAGTGTTTCTGTGTCTCAGTGTGTCAGTGTCCCAGTGCCTCAGTGTCTCAGTGTACCAGAGTCTCAGTGTCTCAGTGTCCCCGTGTCCCAGTGTCCCAGTGTCCCAGTGTATCAGAGTCCCACGGTCTCTGTGTCTCAGTGTCCCAGTGTCCCAGTGTACCAGTGTCCCAGTGTCTCAGTGTCCCAGTGACACAGTGTCTCAGTTCCCAGAGTCTCTATGTCCCTGTGTCTCTGTGTCTCAGTGTCTCAGTGTCTCAGTGTCCCATTGTCTCAGTGTCTCAGAGACACAGTGTCCCAGTGTCCCATTGTCTCAGTGTCTCAGTGTCTCAGTGTCCCAGTGTCACAGTGTTGCTGTGTCTCAGTTTCTCAGTGTCCCAGAGTCCCAGTGTCTCTGTGTCTCAGTGTCTCAGTGTCTCAGTGTCTCAATGTCCCAGTGTCCCAGTGTCTCAGTGTCCCAGTGTCTCAGTTCCCAGCATCCCTGTGTCCCTGTGTCTCAGTGTCACAGTGTCTCAGTGTCCCAGTGTCTCTATGTCCCCGTGTCTCTGTGTCTCAGTGTCCCAGTGTCTCTGTGTCTCAGTGTCTCAGTGTCTCAGTGTCCCAGTGTCCCAGTTTCCCCATGTCTCAGTGTCTCTGTGCCTCAGTGTCTCCGTGTCTCCATGATCCAGTGTCCCAGTGTCTCAGTGTCCCAGTGTCGCAGTGTCTCAGTGTCTCAGTGACCCAGTGGCCCAGTGTCCCCATGTCTCAAGTGTCTCAGTATCTCAGTGTCTCAGTGTCTCAGTGTCCCAGTGTCTCAGTGTCTCAGCATCCCAGTATCTCAGTGTCTCAGTGTCCCAGTGTCCAAGTGTCTCAGTGTCCCAGTGTCCCGGTGTTTCAGAGTCCCAATGTCCCAGTGTCCCAGTGTCTCCATGTCCCAGTGTCTCAGTGCCTCAGTGTCTCAGTGTCTCAGTGTCCCAGTGTCTCTGTGTCCCAGTGTCCGTGTCTCCATGTCTCTGTGTCCCAGTGCCCCAGTGTCTCTGTGTCTCAGTGCGTCAGTCTCCCAGTGCCCCAGTGCCTCAGTGTACCAGTGTCTGAGTGTCTCAGTGTCCCAGTGTTCCAGTGGACCAGTGTCCCAGTGTCTCACTGTCACAGTGTCTCAGTGTCTCCGTTCCCAGCGTCCCTGTGTCCCTGTGTCTCAGTGTCTCAGTGTCTCAGTGTCCCAGTGTCTCTGTGTCCCTGTGTCTCTGTGTCTCAGTGTCCCAATGTCTCAGTGTCTCAGTGTCCCAGTGTCTCAGTGTCTCAGTGTCCCAGTGTCCCAGTGTCTCAATGTCCCAGTGTCCCAGTGTCTCAGTGTCTCAATCTCTCTGTGTCCCTGTGTCCTTGTGTCTCTGTGTCCCAGCGTCCCATTGTCCCTGTACCTCTGTGTATCTGTCTCCCAGTGTCCGTGTCTCCATGTCTTTGTGTCCCAGTGCCCCAGTGTCTCTGTGTCTCAGTGTGTCAGTGTCCCAGTGCCCCAGTGTCTCAGTGTACCAGCGTCTCAGTGTCTCAGTGCCCCAGTGTTTCTGTGTCTCAGTGTGTCAGTGTCCCAGTGCCTCAGTGTCTCAGTGTACCAGAGTCTCAGTGTCTCAGTGTCCCCGTGTCCCAGTGTCCCAGTGTCCCAGTGTATCAGAGTCCCAGGGTCTCTGTGTCTCAGTATCCCAGTGTCCCAGTGTACCAGTGTCCCAGTGTCTCAGTGTCCCAGTGACACAGTGTCTCAGTTCCCAGAGTCTCTATGTCCCTGTGTCTCTGTGTCTCAGTGTCTCAGTGTCTCAGTGTCCCATTGTCTCAGTGTCTCAGAGACACAGTGTCCCAGTGTCCCATTGTCTCAGTGTCTCAGTGTCTCAGTGTCCCAGTGTCACAGTGTCGCTGTGTCTCAGTTTCTCAGTGTCCCAGAGTCCCAGTGTCTCAGTGTCGCAGTGTCTCAGTGTCTCAATGTCCCAGTGTCCCAGTGTCTCAGTGTCCCAGTGTCTCAGTTCCCAGCATCCCTGTGTCCCTGTGTCTCAGTGTCACAGTGTCTCAGTGTCCCAGTGTCTCTATCTCCCTGTGTCTCTGTGTCTCAGTGTCCCAGTGTCTCAGTGTCTCAGTGTCCCAGTGTCCCAGTGTCTCAGTGTCCCAGTGTCTCTGTGTCTCAGTGTCTCAGTGTCTCAGTGTCCCAGTGTCCCAGTTTCCCCATGTCTCAGTGTCTCTGTGCCTCAGTGTCTCCGTGTCTCCATGATCCAGTGTCCCAGTGTCTCAGTGTCGCAGTGTCGCAGTGTCTCAGTGTCTCAGTGACCCAGTGGCCCAGTGTCCCCATGTCTCAGTGTTCCAGTGTCCCAGTGTCTCTGTGTCTCAGTGTCTCAGTGTCTCAGTGTCCCAGTGTCACAGTTTCCCCATGTCTCAGTGTCTCTGTGCCTCAGTGTCTCCGTGTCTCCATGATCCAGTGTCCCAGTGTCCCAGTGTCTCAGTGTCGCAGTGTCTCAGTATCTCAGTGCCTCAGTGTCTCAGTGTCCCAGTGTCTCAGTGTTCCAGTGTCTCAGTGTCTCAGTGTCCCAGTGTCTCAGTGTCTCAGTGTCTCAGTTCCCAGCGTCCCTGTGTCTCTGTGTCTCTGTGTATCTGTGTCTCTGTGTCCCAGTGTCTCAGTGTCCCAGTGTCTCTGTGTCTCAGTGTCCCAGTGTCTAAGTGTCTCAGTGTCCCAGTGTCTCAGTGTCTCAGTGTCCCAGTGTCCCAGTGTCTCAGTGTCCCAGTGTCTCAGTGTCCCAGTGTCCCAGTGTCTCAGTGTCTCAATCTCTCCGTGTCCCTGTGTCCCAGTGTCTCTGTGTCCCAGTGTCCCAGTGTCTCAGTGTCTCAGTGTCTCGGTGTCCCAGTGTCTCTGTGTCCTTGTGTCTCTGTGTCCCAGCGTCCCATTGTCCCTGTACCTCTGTGTATCTGTCTCCCAGTGTCCGTGTCTCCATGTCTTTGTGTCCCAGTGCCCCAGTGTCTCTGTGTCTCAGTGTCCCAGAGTCCCAGTGTCTCTGTGTCTCAGTGTCTCAGTGTCTCAGTGTCTCAATGTCCCAGTGTCCCAGTGTCTCAGTGTCCCAGTGTCTCAGTTCCCAGCATCCCTGTGTCTCTGTGCCTCAGTGTCTCCGTGTCTCCATGATCCAGTGTCTCTATGTCCCCGTGTCTCTGTGTCTCAGTGTCCCAGTGTCTCTGTGTCTCAGTGTCTCAGTGTCTCCATGTCTCAAGTGTCTCAGTATCTCAGTGTCTCAGTGTCTCAGTGTCCCAGTGTCTCAGTGTCTCAGCATCCCAGTATCTCAGTGTCTCAGTGTCCCAGTGTCCAAGTGTCTCAGTGTCCCAGTGTCCCGGTGTTTCAGAGTCCCAATGTCCCAGTGTCCCAGTGTCTCCATGTCCCAGTGTCTCAGTGCCTCAGTGTCTCAGTGTCTCAGTGTCCCAGTGTCTCTGTGTCCCAGTGTCCGTGTCTCCATGTCTCTGTGTCCCAGTGCCCCAGTGTCTCTGTGTCTCAGTGCGTCAGTCTCCCAGTGCCCCAGTGCCTCAGTGTACCAGTGTCTGAGTGTCTCAGTGTCCCAGTGTTCCAGTGGACCAGTGTCCCAGTGTCTCACTGTCACAGTGTCTCAGTGTCTCCGTTCCCAGCGTCCCTGTGTCCCTGTGTCTCAGTGTCTCAGTGTCTCAGTGTCCCAGTGTCTCTGTGTCCCTGTGTCTCTGTGTCT
The DNA here is from genome assembly GCF_044704955.1 of Pristiophorus japonicus. Lineage (NCBI taxonomy): Eukaryota > Metazoa > Chordata > Chondrichthyes > Pristiophoridae > Pristiophorus > Pristiophorus japonicus. The sequence goes on from NC_091985.1 coordinate 18,958,721, forward strand.
CAGTGTCCCAATGTCTCAGTGTCTCAGTGTCCCAGTGTCTCAGTGTCTCAGTGTCCCAGTGTCCCAGTGTACCAGTGTCCCAGTGTCTCAGTGTCCCAGTGACACAGTGTCTCAGTTCCCAGAGTCTCTATGTCCCTGTGTCTCTGTGTCTCAGTGTCTCAGTGTCTCAGTGTCCCATTGTCTCAGTGTCTCAGAGACACAGTGTCCCAGTGTCCCATTGTCTCAGTGTCTCAGTGTCTCAGTGTCCCAGTGTCACAGTGTCGCTGTGTCTCAGTTTCTCAGTGTCCCAGAGTCCCAGTGTCTCAGTGTCGCAGTGTCTCAGTGTCTCAATGTCCCAGTGTCCCAGTGTCTCAGTGTCCCAGTGTCTCAGTTCCCAGCATCCCTGTGTCCCTGTGTCTCAGTGTCACAGTGTCTCAGTGTCCCAGTGTCTCTATCTCCCTGTGTCTCTGTGTCTCAGTGTCCCAGTGTCTCAGTGTCTCAGTGTCCCAGTGTCCCAGTGTCTCAGTGTCCCAGTGTCTCTGTGTCTCAGTGTCTCAGTGTCTCAGTGTCCCAGTGTCCCAGTTTCCCCATGTCTCAGTGTCTCTGTGCCTCAGTGTCTCCGTGTCTCCATGATCCAGTGTCCCAGTGTCTCAGTGTCGCAGTGTCGCAGTGTCTCAGTGTCTCAGTGACCCAGTGGCCCAGTGTCCCCATGTCTCAGTGTTCCAGTGTCCCAGTGTCTCTGTGTCTCAGTGTCTCAGTGTCTCAGTGTCCCAGTGTCACAGTTTCCCCATGTCTCAGTGTCTCTGTGCCTCAGTGTCTCCGTGTCTCCATGATCCAGTGTCCCAGTGTCCCAGTGTCTCAGTGTCGCAGTGTCTCAGTATCTCAGTGCCTCAGTGTCTCAGTGTCCCAGTGTCTCAGTGTTCCAGTGTCTCAGTGTCTCAGTGTCCCAGTGTCTCAGTGTCTCAGTGTCTCAGTTCCCAGCGTCCCTGTGTCTCTGTGTCTCTGTGTATCTGTGTCTCTGTGTCCCAGTGTCTCAGTGTCCCAGTGTCTCTGTGTCTCAGTGTCCCAGTGTCTAAGTGTCTCAGTGTCCCAGTGTCTCAGTGTCTCAGTGTCCCAGTGTCCCAGTGTCTCAGTGTCCCAGTGTCTCAGTGTCCCAGTGTCCCAGTGTCTCAGTGTCTCAATCTCTCCGTGTCCCTGTGTCCCAGTGTCTCTGTGTCCCAGTGTCCCAGTGTCTCAGTGTCTCAGTGTCTCGGTGTCCCAGTGTCTCTGTGTCCTTGTGTCTCTGTGTCCCAGCGTCCCATTGTCCCTGTACCTCTGTGTATCTGTCTCCCAGTGTCCGTGTCTCCATGTCTTTGTGTCCCAGTGCCCCAGTGTCTCTGTGTCTCAGTGTCCCAGAGTCCCAGTGTCTCTGTGTCTCAGTGTCTCAGTGTCTCAGTGTCTCAATGTCCCAGTGTCCCAGTGTCTCAGTGTCCCAGTGTCTCAGTTCCCAGCATCCCTGTGTCTCTGTGCCTCAGTGTCTCCGTGTCTCCATGATCCAGTGTCTCTATGTCCCCGTGTCTCTGTGTCTCAGTGTCCCAGTGTCTCTGTGTCTCAGTGTCTCAGTGTCTCCATGTCTCAAGTGTCTCAGTATCTCAGTGTCTCAGTGTCTCAGTGTCCCAGTGTCTCAGTGTCTCAGCATCCCAGTATCTCAGTGTCTCAGTGTCCCAGTGTCCAAGTGTCTCAGTGTCCCAGTGTCCCGGTGTTTCAGAGTCCCAATGTCCCAGTGTCCCAGTGTCTCCATGTCCCAGTGTCTCAGTGCCTCAGTGTCTCAGTGTCTCAGTGTCCCAGTGTCTCTGTGTCCCAGTGTCCGTGTCTCCATGTCTCTGTGTCCCAGTGCCCCAGTGTCTCTGTGTCTCAGTGCGTCAGTCTCCCAGTGCCCCAGTGCCTCAGTGTACCAGTGTCTGAGTGTCTCAGTGTCCCAGTGTTCCAGTGGACCAGTGTCCCAGTGTCTCACTGTCACAGTGTCTCAGTGTCTCCGTTCCCAGCGTCCCTGTGTCCCTGTGTCTCAGTGTCTCAGTGTCTCAGTGTCCCAGTGTCTCTGTGTCCCTGTGTCTCTGTGTCTCAGTGTCCCAATGTCTCAGTGTCTCAGTGTCCCAGTGTCTCAGTGTCTCAGTGTCCCAGTGTCCCAGTGTCTCAATGTCCCAGTGTCCCAGTGTCTCAGTGTCTCAATCTCTCTGTGTCCCTGTGTCCTTGTGTCTCTGTGTCCCAGCGTCCCATTGTCCCTGTACCTCTGTGTATCTGTCTCCCAGTGTCCGTGTCTCCATGTCTTTGTGTCCCAGTGCCCCAGTGTCTCTGTGTCTCAGTGTGTCAGTGTCCCAGTGCCCCAGTGTCTCAGTGTACCAGCGTCTCAGTGTCTCAGTGCCCCAGTGTTTCTGTGTCTCAGTGTGTCAGTGTCCCAGTGCCTCAGTGTCTCAGTGTACCAGAGTCTCAGTGTCTCAGTGTCCCCGTGTCCCAGTGTCCCAGTGTCCCAGTGTATCAGAGTCCCAGGGTCTCTGTGTCTCAGTATCCCAGTGTCCCAGTGTACCAGTGTCCCAGTGTCTCAGTGTCCCAGTGACACAGTGTCTCAGTTCCCAGAGTCTCTATGTCCCTGTGTCTCTGTGTCTCAGTGTCTCAGTGTCTCAGTGTCCCATTGTCTCAGTGTCTCAGAGACACAGTGTCCCAGTGTCCCATTGTCTCAGTGTCTCAGTGTCTCAGTGTCCCAGTGTCACAGTGTCGCTGTGTCTCAGTTTCTCAGTGTCCCAGAGTCCCAGTGTCTCAGTGTCGCAGTGTCTCAGTGTCTCAATGTCCCAGTGTCCCAGTGTCTCAGTGTCCCAGTGTCTCAGTTCCCAGCATCCCTGTGTCCCTGTGTCTCAGTGTCACAGTGTCTCAGTGTCCCAGTGTCTCTATCTCCCTGTGTCTCTGTGTCTCAGTGTCCCAGTGTCTCAGTGTCTCAGTGTCCCAGTGTCCCAGTGTCTCAGTGTCCCAGTGTCTCTGTGTCTCAGTGTCTCAGTGTCTCAGTGTCCCAGTGTCCCAGTTTCCCCATGTCTCAGTGTCTCTGTGCCTCAGTGTCTCCGTGTCTCCATGATCCAGTGTCCCAGTGTCTCAGTGTCGCAGTGTCGCAGTGTCTCAGTGTCTCAGTGACCCAGTGGCCCAGTGTCCCCATGTCTCAGTGTTCCAGTGTCCCAGTGTCTCTGTGTCTCAGTGTCTCAGTGTCTCAGTGTCCCAGTGTCACAGTTTCCCCATGTCTCAGTGTCTCTGTGCCTCAGTGTCTCCGTGTCTCCATGATCCAGTGTCCCAGTGTCCCAGTGTCTCAGTGTCGCAGTGTCTCAGTATCTCAGTGCCTCAGTGTCTCAGTGTCCCAGTGTCTCAGTGTTCCAGTGTCTCAGTGTCTCAGTGTCCCAGTGTCTCAGTGTCTCAGTGTCTCAGTTCCCAGCGTCCCTGTGTCTCTGTGTCTCTGTGTATCTGTGTCTCTGTGTCCCAGTGTCTCAGTGTCCCAGTGTCTCTGTGTCTCAGTGTCCCAGTGTCTAAGTGTCTCAGTGTCCCAGTGTCTCAGTGTCTCAGTGTCCCAGTGTCCCAGTGTCTCAGTGTCCCAGTGTCTCAGTGTCCCAGTGTCCCAGTGTCTCAGTGTCTCAATCTCTCCGTGTCCCTGTGTCCCAGTGTCTCTGTGTCCCAGTGTCCCAGTGTCTCAGTGTCTCAGTGTCTCGGTGTCCCAGTGTCTCTGTGTCCTTGTGTCTCTGTGTCCCAGCGTCCCATTGTCCCTGTACCTCTGTGTATCTGTCTCCCAGTGTCCGTGTCTCCATGTCTTTGTGTCCCAGTGCCCCAGTGTCTCTGTGTCTCAGTGTCTCAGTGTCCCAGTGTCTCAGTGTCCCAGTGTCCCAGTGTCTCAGTGTCTCAATCTCTCCGTGTCCCTGTGTCCCAGTGTCTCTGTGTCCCAGTGTCCCAGTGTCTCAGTGTCCCAGTGTCTCAGTGTCCCAGTGTCTCTGTGTCTCAGTGTCCCAGTGTCTCAGTGCCTCAGTTCCCAGCGTCCCTGTGTCTCTGTGTCTCAGTGTATCTCTGTCTCTGTGTCCCAGTGTCTCAGTGCCAAAGTGTCTCTGTGTCTCAGTGTCCCAGTGTCTCAGTGTCTCAGCGTCCCAGTGTCTCAGTGTCTCAGTGTCCCAGTGTCCAAGTGTCTCAGTGTCCCAATGTCCCGGTGTTTCAGAGTCCCAATGTCCCAGTGTCCCAGTGTCTCCATGTCCCAGTGTCTCAGTGCCTCAGTGTCTCAGTGTCTCAGTGTCCCAGTGTCTCTGTGTCCCAGTGTCCGTGTCTCCATGTCTCTGTGTCCCAGTGCCCCAGTGTCTCTGTGTCTCAGTGTGTCAGTGTCCCAGTGCCCCAGTGCCTCAGTGTACCAGTGTCTCAGTGTCTCAGTGTCCCAGTGTCCCAGTGAATCAGAGTCCCACGGTCTCTGTGTCTCAGTGTCCCAGTGTTCCAGTGGACCAGTGTCCTAGTGTCTCACTGTCCCAGTGTCTCAGTGTCTCCGTTCCCAGCGTCCCTGTGTCCCTGTGTCTCAGTGTCTCAGTGTCCCAGTGTCTCTGTGTCCCTGTGTCTCTGTGTCTCAGTGTCCCAGTGTCTCAGTGTCTCAGTGTCCCAGTGTCCCAGTGTCTCAGTGTCTCAGTGTCCCAGTGTCCCAGTGTCTCAGTGTCCCAGTGTCCCAGTGTCTCAGTGTCTCAATCTCTCCGTGTCCCTGTGTCCCAGTGTCTCTGTGTCCCAGTGTCCCAGTGTCTTAGTGTCTCAGTGTCTCAGTGTCTCGGTGTCCCAGTGTCTCTGTGTCCTTGTGTCTCTGTGTCCCAGCGTCCCATTGTCCCTGTACCTCTGTGTATCTGTCTCCCAGTGTCCGTGTCTCCATGTCTTTGTGTCCCAGTGCCCCAGTGTCTCTGTGTCTCAGTGTGTCAGTGTCCCAGTGCCCCAGTGTCTCAGTGTACCAGTGTCTCAGTGTCTCAGTGCCCCAGTGTCTCTGTGTCTCAGTGTGTCAGTGTCTCAGTGTCTCAGTGTACCAGAGTCTCAGTGTCTCAGTGTCCCCGTGTCCCAGTGTCCCAGTGTCCCAGTGTATCAGAGTCCCACGGTCTCTGTGCCTCAGTGTCCCAGTGTCCCAGTGTCCCATTGTCTCAGTGTCTCAGTGTCCCAGTGTCACAGTGTCGCTGTGTCTCAGTTTCTCAGTGTCCCAGAGTCCCAGTGTCTCTGTGTCTCAGTGTCTCAGTGTCTCAGTGTCTCAATGTCCCAGTGTCCCAGTGTCTCTGTGTCTCAGTGCCCCAGTATCCCAATGTCCCCATGTCTCAGTGTCTCTTTGTCTCAGTGTCTCCGTGTCTCCGTGACCCAGTGTCACAGTGTCTCAGTGTCCCAGTGTCGCCGTGTCCCAGTGTCTCAGTGTCCCAGAGTCCCAGTGTCTCAGTGTCTCCGTGTCCCTGTGTCTCTGTGTCTCAGTGTCCCAGTGTCTCAGTGTCTCAGTGTCCCATTGTCTCAGTGTCTCAGAGACACAGTGTCCCAGTGTCCCATTGTCTCAGTGTCTCAGTGTCTCAGTGTGTCAGTGTCCCAGTGCCCCAGTGTCTCAGTGTCCCAGTGTCCCAGTGAATCAGAGTCCCACGGTCTCTGTGTCTCAGTGTCCCAGTGTTCCAGTGGACCAGTGTCCCAGTGTCTCAGTGTCCCAGTGTCTTAGTGTCTCCGTTCCCAGCGTCCCTGTGTCCCTGTGTCTCAGTGTCTCAGTGTCTCAGTGTCCCAGTGTCTCTGTGTCCCTGTGTCTCTGTGTCTCAGTGTCCCAGTGTCTCAGTGTCTCAGTGTCCCAGTGTCTCAGTGTATCACAGTCCCACGGTCTCTGTGTCTCAGTGTCCCAGTGTCCCAGTGTACCAGTGTCCCAGTGTCTCAGTGTCCCAGTGTCTCAGTTCCCAGCATCCCTGTGTCCCTGTGTCTCAGTGTCACAGTGTCTCAGTGTCCCAGTGTCTCTATGTCCCTGTGTCTCTGTGTCTCAGTGTCCCAGTGTTTCAGTGTCTCAGTGTCCCAGTGTCCCAGTTTCCCCATGTCTCAGTGTCTCTGTGTCTCAGTGTCTCCGTGTCTCCATGATCCAGTGCCCCAGTGTCTCAGTGTCGCAGTGTCTCAGTGTCTCAGTGTCCCAGTGGCCCAGTGTCCCCATGTCTCAAGTGTCTCAGTATCTCAGTGTCTCATTGGCTCAGTGTCCCAGTGTCTCAGTGTTCCAGTGTCTCAGTGTCTCAGTGTCCCAGTGTCTCAGTGTCTCAGTTCCCAGCGTCCCTGTGTCTCTGTGTCTCTGTGTATCTGTGTCTCTGTGTCCCAGTGTTTCAGTGTCCCAGTGTCTCTGTGTCTCAGGGTCCCAGTGTCTAAGTGTCTCAGTGTCCCAGTGTCTCAGTGTCTCAGTGTCCCAGTGTCCCAGTGTCTCAGTGTCCCAGTGGCCCAGTGTCCCCATGTCTCAAGTGTCCCAGTATCTCAGTGTCTCAGTTTCTCAGTGTCCCAGGGTCCCAGTGTCCCAGTGTTTCAGTGTCCCAGTGTCTCAGTGTCTCAGTGTCCCAGTGTCTCAGTGTCCCAGTGTCTCTGTGTCTCAGTGTCCCAGTGTCTCAGTGCCTCAGTTTCCAGCGTCCCTTTGTCTCTGTGTCTCTGTGTATCTCTGTGCCTGTGTCCCAGTGTCTCAGTGTCAAAGTGTCTCTGTGTCTCAGTGTCCCAGTGTCTCTGTGTCTCAGTGTCGCAGTGTCTCAGTGTCTCAGTGTCCCAATGTCTCAGTCTCTCAGTTCCCAGCGTCCCTGTGTCTCTGTGTCTCTGTGTATCTGTGTCTCTGTGTCCCAGTGTCTCAGTGTCCCAGTGTCTCTGTGTCTCAGTGTCCCAGTGTCTAAGTGCCTCAGTGTCCCAGTGTCTCAGTGTCTCAGTGTCCCAGTGTCCCAGTGTCTCAGTGTCCCAGTGGCCCAGTGTTCCCATGTCTCAAGTGTCTCAGTATCTCAGTGTCTCAGTGTCCCAGGGTCCCAGTGTCCCAGTGTCTCAGTGTTCCAGTGTATCAGTGTCTCAGTGTCCCAATGTCTCAGTGTCCCAGTGTCCCAGTGTCTCTGTGTCTCAGTGTCTCAGTGTCTCAGTGCCTCAGTTCCCAGCGTCCCTGTGTCTCTGTGTCTCAGTGTATCTCTGTCTCTGTGTCCCAGTGTCTCAGTGCCAAAGTGTCTCTGTGTCTCAGTGTCCCAGTGTCTCAGTGTCTCAGTGTCTCAGTGTCCCAGTGTCCAAGTGTCTCAGTGTCCCAGTGTCCCGGTGTTTCAGAGTCCCAATGTCCCAGTGTCCCAGTGTCTCCATGTCCCAGTGTCTCAGTGCCTCAGTGTCTCAGTGTCTCAGTGTCCCAGTGTCTCTGTGTCCCAGTGTCCGTGTCTCCATGTCTCTGTGTCCCAGTGCCCCAGTGTCTCTGTGTCTCAGTGTGTCAGTGTCCCAGTGCCCCAGTGCCTCAGTGTACCAGTATCTCAGTGTCTCAGTGTCCCAGTGTCCCAGTGAATCAGAGTCCCACGGTCTCTGTGTCTCAGTGTCCCAGTGTTCCAGTGGACCAGTGTCCCAGTGTCTCACTGTCCCAGTGTCTCAGTGTCTCCGTTCCCAGCGTCCCTGTGTCCCTGTGTCTCAGTGTCTCAGTGTCTCAGTGTCCCAGTGTCTCTGTGTCCCTGTGTCTCTGTGTCTCAGTGTCCCAGTGTCTCAGTGTCTCAGTGTCCCAGTGTCTCAGTGTCTCAGTGTCCCAGTGTCCCAGTGTCTCAGTGTCCCAGTGTCCCAGTGTCTCAATCTCTCCGTGTCCCTGTGTCCCAGTGTCTCTGTGTCCCAGTGTCCCAGTGTCTCAGTGTCTCAGTGTCTCAGTGTCTCGGTGTCCCAGTGTCTCTGTGTCCTTGTGTCTCTGTGTCCCAGCGTCCCATTGTCCCTGTACCTCTGTGTATCTGTCTCCCAGTGTCCGTGTCTCCATGTCTTTGTGTCCCAGTGCCCCAGTGTCTCTGTGTCTCAGTGTGTCAGTGTCCCAGTGCCCCAGTGTCTCAGTGTACCAGTGTCTCAGTGTCTCAGTGCCCCAGTGTCTCTGTGTCTCAGTGTGTCAGTGTCCCAGTGCCTCAGTGTCTCAGTGTACCAGTGTCTCAGTGTCTCAGTGTCCCAGTGTCCCAGTATCCCAGTGTATCAGAGTCCCACGGTCTCTGTGTCTCAGTGTCCCAGTGTACCAGTGTCCCAGTGTCTCAGTGTCCCAGTGACACAGTGTCTCAGTTCCCAGTGTCTCTATGTCCCTGTGTCTCTGTGTCTCAGTGTCTCAGTGTCTCAGTGTCCCATTGTCTCAGTGTCTCAGAGGCACAGTGTCCCAGTGTCCCATTGTCTCAGTGCCTCAGTGTCTCAGTGTCCCAGTATCACAGTGTCGCTGTGTCTCAGTTTCTCAGTGTCCCAGAGTCCCAGTGTCTCAGTGTCTCAGTGTCTCAGTGTCTCAATGTCCCAGTGTCTCTGTGTCTCAGTGCCCCAGTATTCCAATGTCCCCATGTCTCAGTGTCTCTGTGTCTCAGTGTCTCCGTGTCTCCGTGACCCAGTGTCACAGTGTCTCAGTGTCCCAGTGTCGCCGTGTCCCAGTGTCTCAGTGTCCCAGAGTCCCAGTGTCCCAGTGTCTCCGTGTCCCTGTGTCTCTGTGTCTCAGTGTCCCAGTGGCTCAGTGTCTCAGTGTCCCATTGTCTCAGTGTCTCAGAGACACAGTGTCCCAGTGTCCCATTGTCTCAGTGTCTCAGTGTCTCAGTGTCCCAGTGTCACAGTGTCGCTGTGTCTCAGTTTCTCAGTGTCCCAGAGTCCCAGTGTCTCTGTGTCTCAGCGTCTCAGTGTCTCAGTGTCTCAATGTCCCAGTGTCCCAGTGTCTCTGTGTCTCAGTGCCCCAGTATCCCAATGTCCCCATGTCTCAGTGTCTCTGTGTCTCTGTGTCTCAGTGTCTCCGTGTCTCCGTGACCCAGTGTCACAGTGTCTCAGTGTCCCAGTGTCGCCGTGTCCCTGTGTCTCAGTGTCTCAGTGTCCCAGTGTCTCTGTCCCTGTGTCTCTGTGTCTCAGTGTCCCAGTGTCTCAGTGTCTCAGTGACCCAGTGTCTCAGTGTCTCAGTGTCCCAGTGTCCCAGTGTCTCAGTGTCCCAGTGTCTCAGTGTCTCAATCTCTCCGTGTCCCTGTGTCCCAGTGTCTCTGTGTCCCAGTGTCCCAGTGTCTCAGTGTCTCAGTGTCTCAGTGTCTCAGTGTCCCAGTGTCTCTGTGTCCTTGTGTCTCTGTGTCCCAGCGTCCCATTGTCCCTGTACCTCTGTGTATCTGTCTCCCAGTGTCCGTGTCTCCATGTCTTTGTGTCCCAGTGCCCCAGTGTCTCTGTGTCTCAGTGTGTCAGTGTCCCAGTGCCCAAGTGTCTCAGTGTACCAGTGTCTCAGTGTCTCAGTGCCCCAGTGTCTCTGTGTCTCAGTGTGTCAGTGTCCCAGTGCCTTAGTGTCTCAGTGTACCAGAGTCTCAGTGTCTCAGTGTCCCAGTGTCCCAGTGTCCCAGTGTCACAGTGTCGCTGTGTCTCAGTTTCTCAGTGTCCCAGAGTCCCAGTGTCTCTGTGTCTCAGCGTCTCAGTGTCTCAGTGTCTCAATGTCCCAGTGTCCCAGTGTCTCTGTGTCTCAGTGCCCCAGTATCCCAATGTCCCCATGTCTCAGTGTCTCTGTGTCTCTGTGTCTCAGTGTCTCCGTGTCTCCGTGACCCAGTGTCACAGTGTCTCAGTGTCCCAGTGTCGCCGTGTCCCTGTGTCTCAGTGTCTCAGTGTCCCAGTGTCTCTGTCCCTGTGTCTCTGTGTCTCAGTGTCCCAGTGTCTCAGTGTCCCAGTGTCTCAGTGTCTCAGTGTCCCAGTGTCCCAGTGTCTCAGTGTCCCAGTGTCCCAGTGTCTCAGTGTCTCAATCTCTCCGTGTCCCTGTGTCCCAGTGTCTCTGTGTCCCAGTGTCCCAGTGTCTCAGTGTCTCAGTGTCTCAGTGTCTCAGTGTCCCAGTGTCTCTGTGTCCTTGTGTCTCTGTGTCCCAGCGTCCCATTGTCCCTGTACCTCTGTGTATCTGTCTCCCAGTGTCCGTGTCTCCATGTCTTTGTGTCCCAGTGCCCCAGTGTCTCTGTGTCTCAGTGTGTCAGTGTCCCAGTGCCCAAGTGTCTCAGTGTACCAGTGTCTCAGTGTCTCAGTGCCCCAGTGTCTCTGTGTCTCAGTGTGTCAGTGTCCCAGTGCCTTAGTGTCTCAGTGTACCAGAGTCTCAGTGTCTCAGTGTCCCAGTGTCCCAGTGTCCCAGTGTATCAGAGTCCCACGGTCTCTGTGTCTCAGTGTCCCAGTGTCCCAGTGTACCAGTGTCCCAGTGTCCCAGTGTCTCAGTGTCCCAGTGACACAGTGTCTCAGTTCCCAGTGTCTCTATGTCCCTGTGTCTCTGTGTCTCAGTATCTCAGTGTCCCATTGTCTCAGTGTCTCAGAGACACAGTGTCCCAGTGTCCCATTGTCTCAGTGTCTCAGTGTCTCAGTGTCCCAGTGTCACAGTGTCGCTGTGTCTCAGTTTCTCAGTGTCTCAGTGTCTCAGTGTCCCAGTGTCTCAGTGTCTCAGTGTCCCAGTGTCCCAGTGTCTCAGTGTCCCAGTGTCCCAGTGTCTCAGTGTCTCAATCTCTCCGTGTCCCTGTGTCCCAGTGTCTCTGTGTCCCAGTGCCCCAGTGTCTCAGTGTCTCAGTGTCTCAGTGTCTCGGTGTCCCAGTGTCTCTGTGTCCTTGTGTCTCTGTGTCCCAGCGTCCCATTGTCCCTGTACCTCTGTGTATCTGTCTCCCAGTGTCCATGTCTCCATGTCTTTGTGTCCCAGTGCCCCAGTGTCTCTGTGTCTCAGTGTGTCAGTGTCCCAGTGCCCCAGTGTCTCAGTGTACCAGTGTCTCAGTGTCTCAGTGTCCCAGTGTCCCAGTGTCCCAGTGTCACAGTGTCGCTGTGTCTCAGTTTCTCAGTGTCCCAGAGTCCCAGTGTCTCTGTGTCTCAGCGTCTCAGTGTCTCAGTGTCTCAATGTCCCAGTGTCCCAGTGTCTCTGTGTCTCAGTGCCCCAGTATCCCAATGTCCCCATGTCTCAGTGTCTCTGTGTCTCTGTGTCTCAGTGTCTCCGTGTCTCCGTGACCCAGTGTCACAGTGTCTCAGTGTCCCAGTGTCGCCGTGTCCCTGTGTCTCAGTGTCTCAGTGTCCCAGTGTCTCTGTCCCTGTGTCTCTGTGTCTCAGTGTCCCAGTGTCTCAGTGTCTCAGTGTCCCAGTGTCTCAGTGTCTCAGTGTCCCAGTGTCCCAGTGTCTCAGTGTCCCAGTGTCCCAGTGTCTCAGTGTCTCAATCTCTCCGTGTCCCTGTGTCCCAGTGTCTCTGTGTCCCAGTGTCCCAGTGTCTCAGTGTCTCAGTGTCTCAGTGTCTCAGTGTCCCAGTGTCTCTGTGTCCTTGTGTCTCTGTGTCCCAGCGTCCCATTGTCCCTGTACCTCTGTGTATCTGTCTCCCAGTGTCCGTGTCTCCATGTCTTTGTGTCCCAGTGCCCCAGTGTCTCTGTGTCTCAGTGTGTCAGTGTCCCAGTGCCCAAGTGTCTCAGTGTACCAGTGTCTCAGTGTCTCAGTGCCCCAGTGTCTCTGTGTCTCAGTGTGTCAGTGTCCCAGTGCCTTAGTGTCTCAGTGTACCAGAGTCTCAGTGTCTCAGTGTCCCAGTGTCCCAGTGTCCCAGTGTATCAGAGTCCCACGGTCTCTGTGTCTCAGTGTCCCAGTGTCCCAGTGTACCAGTGTCCCAGTGTCCCAGTGTCTCAGTGTCCCAGTGACACAGTGTCTCAGTTCCCAGTGTCTCTATGTCCCTGTGTCTCTGTGTCTCAGTATCTCAGTGTCCCATTGTCTCAGTGTCTCAGAGACACAGTGTCCCAGTGTCCCATTGTCTCAGTGTCTCAGTGTCTCAGTGTCCCAGTGTCACAGTGTCGCTGTGTCTCAGTTTCTCAGTGTCTCAGTGTCTCAGTGTCCCAGTGTCTCAGTGTCTCAGTGTCCCAGTGTCCCAGTGTCTCAGTGTCCCAGTGTCCCAGTGTCTCAGTGTCTCAATCTCTCCGTGTCCCTGTGTCCCAGTGTCTCTGTGTCCCAGTGCCCCAGTGTCTCAGTGTCTCAGTGTCTCAGTGTCTCGGTGTCCCAGTGTCTCTGTGTCCTTGTGTCTCTGTGTCCCAGCGTCCCATTGTCCCTGTACCTCTGTGTATCTGTCTCCCAGTGTCCATGTCTCCATGTCTTTGTGTCCCAGTGCCCCAGTGTCTCTGTGTCTCAGTGTGTCAGTGTCCCAGTGCCCCAGTGTCTCAGTGTACCAGTGTCTCAGTGTCTCAGTGCCCCAGTGTCTCTGTGTCTCAGTGTGTCAGTGTCCCAGTGCCTTAGTGTCTCAGTGTACCAGAGTCTCAGTGTCTCAGTGTCCCAGTGTCCCAGTGTCCCAGTGTCCCAGTGTATCAGAGTCCCACGGTCTCTGTGTCTCAGTGTCCCAGTGTCCCAGTGTACCAGTGTCCCAGTGTCCCAGTGTCTCAGTGTCCCAGTGACACAGTGTCTCAGTTCCCAGTGTCTCTCTGTCTCAGTGTCTCAGTGTCCCATTGTCTCAGTGTCTCAGAACTCAGTGTCCCAGTGACCCATTGTCTCAGTGTCTCAGTGTCTCAGTGTCCCAGTGTCACAGTGTCGCTGTGTCTCAGTTTCTCAGTGTCCCAGAGTCCCAGTGTCTCTGTGTCTCAGTGCCCCAGTGTCCCAGTGTCTCAGTGTCTCAGAGACACAGTGTCCCAGTGTCCCACTGTCTCAGTGTCTCAGTGTCCCAGTGTCGCTGTGTCTCAGTTTCTCAGTGTCCCAGTGTCTCTGTGTTTCAGTGTCTCAGTGCCTCAGTGTCTCAATGTCCCAGTGTCCCAGTGTCTCTGTGTCTCAGTGTCCCAGTGTCCCAGTGTCCCCATGTCTCAGTGTTTCTGTGTCTCAGTGTCTCCGTGTCTCCGTGACCCAGTGTCCCAGTGTCTCAGTGTCCCAGTGTACAAGTGTCTCAGTGTCTCAGTGTCCCAGTGGCCCAGTGTCCCCATGTCTCAAGTGTCTCAGTATCTCAGTGTCTCAGTGTCTCATTGTCCCAGGGTCCCAGTGTCCCAGTGTCTCAGTGTCCCAGTGTCTCAGTGTCTCAGTGTCTCAGTGTCCCAGTGTCTCAGTTCCCAGCTTCCCTGTGTCTCTGTGTATCTGTGTCTCAGTGTCCGTGTCTCTGTGTCCCATTGTCCCATTGTCCCTGTGCCCCTGTGACTCTGTGTCCCAGTATCCGTGCCTCCGTGTCTCTGTGTCCCAGTGCCCCAGTGTCGCTGTGTCTCAGTGTGTCAGTGTCCCAGTTCCCCAGTGTCTCAGTGTACCAGTGTCACAGTGTCCCAGTGTCTCAGTGAATCAGAGTCCCACGGTCTCTGTGTCTCAGTGTCCGAGTGTTCCAGTGGACCAGTGTCTCAGTTTCCAGCGTCCCTATGTCCCTGTGTCTCAGTGTCTCAGTGTCCCAGTGTCCCAGTGTCTCAGTGTCTCAGTGTCCCAGTGTCTCAGTGTCTCAGTTCCCAGTGTCCCTTGGTCCCTGTGTCTCAGTGCCCCTGTGTCTCAGTGTCCCAGTATCCCAGTGTCTCAGTGTATCAGTGTCTCAGTGTCCCAGTGTCCCAGTGTCTCTGTGACTCAGTGTCTCAGTTCCCAGTGCCCCAGTGTCCCCGTGTCTCAGTGTCTCAGTGTCTCTGTGTCCTAGTGTCCCAGTGTCCCAGTGTCTCTGTGTCTCAGCGTCACAGTTTCCCAGTGTCTCAGTGTCTCAATCTCTCCGTGTCCCTGTGTCCCAGTGTCTCTGCGTTCCAGTGTCCCAGTGTCTCAGTTTCTCAGTGTCCCAGTGTCTCTGTGTCCTTGTGTCTCTGTGTCCCAGCGTCCCATTGTCCCTGTACCCCTGTGTCTCTGTCTCCCAGTGTCCGTGACTCCATGCCTCTGTATCCCAGTGCCCCAGTGTCTCTGTGTCTCAGTGTGTCAGTGTCCCAGTGCCCCAGTGTCTCAGTGTACCAGTGTCTCAGTGTCTCAGTGCCCCAGTGTCTCTGTGTCTCAGTGTGTCAGTGTCCCAGTGCCCCAGTGTCTCAGTGTACCAGTATCTCCATGTCCCAGTGTCTCAGTGCCTCAGTGTCTCAGTGTCTCAGTGTCTCAGTGTCCCAGTGTCTCAGTGTCTCACTGTCCCAGTGTCTCAATGTCTCAGTGTCCCAGTGTCTCAGTGTTTCAGTGTCCCAGTGTCCCAGTGTCTCAGTGTCCTTGTGTCCCAGTGTCCCAGTATCCCAGTGTCTCAGTTTGTCAGTGTCTCAGTGTCCCAGTGTCCCAGTGTCTCTGTGACTCAGTGTCTCAGTTCCCAGTGCCCCATTGTCCCTGTGTCTCAGTGTCTCAGTGTCTCGGTGTCCCAGTGTGACAGTGTCCCAGTGTCCCAGTGTCCCAGTGTCTCTGTGTCTCAGTGTCACAGTATCCCAGTGTCTCGGTGTCTCAATCTCTCCGTGTCACTGTGTCCCAGTGTCTCTGTGTCCCAGTGTCCCAGTGTCTCAGTGTCTCAGTGTCTCAGTGTCTCAGTGTCTCAGTGTCCAAGTGTCTCTGTGTCCTTGTGTCTCTGTGTCCCAGCGTCCCATTGTCCCTGTACCCCTGTGTCTCTGTCTCCCAGTGTCCATATCTCCATGTCTCTGTGTCCCAGTGCCCCAGTGTCTCTGTGTCTCAGTGTGTCAGTGTCCCAGTGCCCCAGTGCCTCAGTGTACCAGTGTCCCAGTGTATCAGAGTCCCACGGTCTCTGTGTCTCAGTGTCCCAGTGTACCAGTGTCCCAGTGTCTTAGTTTTCCAGTGTCTCAGTGTCTCAGTTCCCAGCATCCCTGTGTCCCTGTATCTCAGTGTCTCAGTGTCCCAGTGTCTCAGTGTCTCAGTGTCACAGTGTCTCAGTGTCTCAGTGTCCCCGTGTCTCAGTGCCCCAGTGTCCCAGTGTCTCAGTGTCTCAGAGACACAGTGTCCCAGTGTCCCACTGCCTCAGTGTCTCAGTGTCTCAGTGTCCCAGTGTCCCAGTGTCGCTGTGTCTCAGTTTCTCAGTGTCCCAGTGTCTCTGTGTCTCAGTGTCTCAGTGCCTCAGTGTCTCAATGTCCCAGTGTCCCAGTGTCTCTGTGTCTCAGTGTCCCAGTGTCCCAGTGTCCCAATGTCTCAGTGTTTCTGTGTCTCAGTGTCTCCGTGTCTCCGTGACCCAGTGTCCCAGTGTCTCAGTGTCCCAGTGTCCAAGTGTCTCAGTGTCTCAGTGTCCCAGTGGCCCAGTGTTCCCATGTCTCAAGTGTCTCAGTATCTCAGTGTCTCAGTGTCTCAGTGTCCCAGGGTCCCAGTGTCCCAGTGTCTCAGTGTCCCAGTGTCTCAGTGTCTCAGTGTCTCAGTGTCCCAGTGTCTCAGTTCCCAGCTTCCCTGTGTCTCTGTGTCTCTGTGTCTCAGTGTCTCAGTGCCCCAGTGTCTCAGTGTTCCAGTGTCCCGGTGTCTCAGTGTCTCAGTGTCTCAGTGTCCCAGTGTCCCATGTCTCAGTGTCTCAGTGTCCCAGTGTCCCTGTGTCTCAGTGTCTCAGTGTCTCAGTGTCCCAGTGTCCCAGTTTCTCTGTGTCCCTGTGTCTCTGTGTCTCAGTGTCCCAGTGTCCCAGTTTCCCCATGTCTCAGTGTCTCTGTGCCTCAGTGTCTCCGTGTCTCCATGATCCAGTGTCCCAGTGTCTCAGTGTCCCAGTGTCGCAGTGTCTCAGTGTCTCAGTGACCCAGTGGCCCAGTGTCCCCATGTCTCAAGTGTCTCAGTATCTCAGTGTCTCAGTGTCTCAGTGTCCCAGTGTCTCAGTGTTCCAGTGTCTCTGTGTCTCAGTGTCCCAGTGTCTCAGTGTCTCAGTGTCGCAGTGTCTCAGTGTCTCTGTGTCCCAGTGTCTCAGTGTCCCAGTGTCTCTGTGTCTCAGTGTCCCAGTGTCTAAGTGCCTCAGTGTCCCAGTGTCTCAGTGTCTCAGTGTCCCAGTGTCCCAGTGTCTCAGTGTCCCAGTGGCCCAGTGTCCCCATGTCTCAAGTGTCTCAGTATCTCAGTGTCTCAGTGTCTCAGTGTCCCAGGGTCCAGTGTCCCAGTGTCTCAGTGTTCCAGTGTCTCAGTTTCTCAGTGTCCCAGTGTCTCAGTGTCCCAGTGTCTCAGTGTCCCAGTGTCTCTGTGTCTCAGTGTCCCAGTGTCTCAGTGCCTCAGTTCCCAGCGTCCCTGTGTCTCTGTGTCTCAGTGTATCTCTGTCTCTGTGTCCCAGTGTCTCAGTGCCAAAGTGTCTCTGTGTCTCAGTGTCCCAGTGTCTCAGTGTCTCAGCGTCCCAGTGTCTCAGTGTCTCAGTGTCCCAGTGTCCAAGTGTCTCAGTGTCCCAGTGTCCCGGTGTTTCAGAGTCCCAATGTCCCAGTGTCCCAGTGTCTCCATGTCCCAGTGTCTCAGTGCCTCAGTGTCTCAGTGTCTCAGTGTCCCAGTGTCTCTGTGTCCCAGTGTCCGTGTCTCCATGTCTCTGTGTCCCAGTGCCCCAGTGCCTCTGTGTCTCAGTGTGTCAGTGTCCCAGTGCCCCAGTGCCTCAGTGTACCAGTGTCTCAGTGTCTCAGTGTCCCAGTGTCCCAGTGAATCAGAGTCCCACGGTCTCTGTGTCTCAGTGTCCCAGTGTTCCAGTGGACCAGTGTCCCAGTGTCTCACTGTCCCAGTGTCTCAGTGTCTCCGTTCCCAGCGTCCCTGTGTCCCTGTGTCTCAGTGACTCAGTGTCTCAGTGTCCCAGTGTCTCTGTGTCCCTGTGTCTCTGTGTCTCAGTGTCCCAGTGTCTCAGTGTCTCAGTGTCCCAATGTCCCATTGTCTCAGTGTCCCAGTGTCCCAGTATCTCAGTGTCTCAATCTCTCTGTGTCCCTGTGTCCCAGTGTCTCTGTGTCCCAGTGTCCCAGTGTCTCAGTGTCTCAGTGTCTCAGTGTCTCGGTGTCCCAGTGTCTCTGTGTCCTTGTGTCTCTGTGTCCCAGCGTCCCATTGTCCCTGTACCTCTGTGTATCTGTCTCCCAGTGTCCGTGTCTCCATGTCTTTGTGTCCCAGTGCACCAGTGTCTCTGTGTCTCAGTGTGTCAGTGTCCCAGTGCCCCAGTGTCTCAGTGTACCAGCGTCTCAGTGTCTCAGTGCCCCAGTGTTTCTGTGTCTCAGTGTGTCAGTGTCCCAGTGCCTCAGTGTCTCAGTGTACCAGAGTCTCAGTGTCTCAGTGTCCCCGTGTCCCAGTGTCCCAGCATCCCAGTGTATCAGAGTCCCACGGTCTCTGTGTCTCAGTGTCCCAGTGTCCCAGTGTACCAGTGTCCCAGTGTCTCAGTGTCCCAGTGACACAGTGTCTCAGTTCCCAGAGTCTCTATGTCCCTGTGTCTCTGTGTCTCAGTGTCTCAGTGTCTCAGTGTCCCATTGTCTCAGTGTCTCAGAGACACAGTGTCCCAGTGTCCCATTGTCTCAGTGTCTCAGTGTCTCAGTGTCTCAGTGTCACAGTGTCTCAGTGTCTCAGTGTCCCCGTGTCTCAGTGCCCCAGTGCCCAGTGTCTCAGTGTCTCAGAGACACAGTGTCCCAGTGTCCCACTGCCTCAGTGTCTCAGTGTCTCAGTGTCCCAGTGTCCCAGTGTCGCTGTGTCTCAGTTTCTCAGTGTCCCAGTGTCTCTGTGTCTCAGTGTCTCAGTGCCTCAGTGTCTCAATGTCCCAGTGTCCCAGTGTCTCTGTGTCTCAGTGTCCCAGTGTCCCAGTGTCCCAATGTCTCAGTGTTTCTGTGTCTCAGTGTCTCCGTGTCTCCGTGACCCAGTGTCCCAGTGTCTCAGTGTCCCAGTGTCCAAGTGTCTCAGTGTCTCAGTGTCCCAGTGGCCCAGTGTTCCCATGTCTCAAGTGTCTCAGTATCTCAGTGTCTCAGTGTCTCAGTGTCCCAGGGTCCCAGTGTCCCAGTGTCTCAGTGTCCCAGTGTCTCAGTGTCTCAGTGTCTCAGTGTCCCAGTGTCTCAGTTCCCAGCTTCCCTGTGTCTCTGTGTCTCTGTGTCTCAGTGTCTCAGTGCCCCAGTGTCTCAGTGTTCCAGTGTCCCGGTGTCTCAGTGTCTCAGTGTCTCAGTGTCCCAGTGTCCCATGTCTCAGTGTCTCAGTGTCCCAGTGTCCCTGTGTCTCAGTGTCTCAGTGTCTCAGTGTCCCAGTGTCCCAGTTTCTCTGTGTCCCTGTGTCTCTGTGTCTCAGTGTCCCAGTGTCCCAGTTTCCCCATGTCTCAGTGTCTCTGTGCCTCAGTGTCTCCGTGTCTCCATGATCCAGTGTCCCAGTGTCTCAGTGTCCCAGTGTCGCAGTGTCTCAGTGTCTCAGTGACCCAGTGGCCCAGTGTCCCCATGTCTCAAGTGTCTCAGTATCTCAGTGTCTCAGTGTCTCAGTGTCCCAGTGTCTCAGTGTTCCAGTGTCTCTGTGTCTCAGTGTCCCAGTGTCTCTGTGTCTCAGTGTCGCAGTGTCTCAGTGTCTCAGTGTCCCAGTGTCTCAGTCTCTCAGTTCCCAGCGTCCCTGTGTCTCTGTGTCTCTGTGTATCTGTGTCTCTGTGTCCCAGTGTCTCAGTGTCCCAGTGTCTCTGTGTCTCAGTGTCCCAGTGTCTAAGTGCCTCAGTGTCCCAGTGTCTCAGTGTCTCAGTGTCCCAGTGTCCCAGTGTCTCAGTGTCCCAGTGGCCCAGTGTCCCCATGTCTCAAGTGTCTCAGTATCTCAGTGTCTCAGTGTCTCAGTGTCCCAGGGTCCAGTGTCCCAGTGTCTCAGTGTTCCAGTGTCTCAGTTTCTCAGTGTCCCAGTGTCTCAGTGTCCCAGTGTCTCTGTGTCTCAGTGTCCCAGTGTCTCAGTGCCTCAGTTCCCAGCGTCCCTGTGTCTCTGTGTCTCAGTGTATCTCTGTCTCTGTGTCCCAGTGTCTCAGTGCCAAAGTGTCTCTGTGTCTCAGTGTCCCAGTGTCTCAGTGTCTCAGCGTCCCAGTGTCTCAGTGTCTCAGTGTCCCAGTGTCCAAGTGTCTCAGTGTCCCAGTGTCCCGGTGTTTCAGAGTCCCAATGTCCCAGTGTCTCCATGTCCCAGTGTCTCAGTGCCTCAGTGTCCCAGTGTCCGTGTCTCCATGTCTCTGTGTCCCAGTGCCCCAGTGCCTCTGTGTCTCAGTGTGTCAGTGTCCCAGTGCCCCAGTGCCTCAGTGTACCAGTGTCTCAGTGTCTCAGTGTCCCAGTGTCCCAGTGAATCAGAGTCCCACGGTCTCTGTGTCTCAGTGTCCCAGTGTTCCAGTGGACCAGTGTCCCAGTGTCTCACTGTCCCAGTGTCTCAGTGTCTCCGTTCCCAGCGTCCCTGTGTCCCTGTGTCTCAGTGACTCAGTGTCTCAGTGTCCCAGTGTCTCTGTGTCCCTGTGTCTCTGTGTATCAGTGTCCCAGTGTCTCAGTGTCTCAGTGTCCCAATGTCCCATTGTCTCAGTGTCCCAGTGTCCCAGTATCTCAGTGTCTCAATCTCTCTGTGTCCCTGTGTCCCAGTGTCTCTGTGTCCCAGTGTCCCAGTGTCTCAGTGTCTCAGTGTCTCAGTGTCTCGGTGTCCCAGTGTCTCTGTGTCCTTGTGTCTCTGTGTCCCAGCGTCCCATTGTCCCTGTACCTCTGTGTATCTGTCTCCCAGTGCCCGTGTCTCCATGTCTTTGTGTCCCAGTGCACCAGTGTCTCTGTGTCTCAGTGTGTCAGTGTCCCAGTGCCCCAGTGTCTCAGTGTACCAGCGTCTCAGTGTCTCAGTGCCCCAGTGTTTCTGTGTCTCAGTGTGTCAGTGTCCCAGTGCCTCAGTGTCTCAGTGTACCAGAGTCTCAGTGTCTCAGTGTCCCCGTGTCCCAGTGTCCCAGCATCCCAGTGTATCAGAGTCCCACGGTCTCTGTGTCTCAGTGTCCCAGTGTCCCAGTGTACCAGTGTCCCAGTGTCTCAGTGTCCCAGTGACACAGTGTCTCAGTTCCCAGAGTCTCTATGTCCCTGTGTCTCTGTGTCTCAGTGTCTCAGTATCTCAGTGTCCCATTGTCTCAGTGTCTCAGAGACACAGTGTCCCAGTGTCCCATTGTCTCAGTGTCTCAGTGTCTCAGTGTCCCAGTGTCACAGTGTCGCTGTGTCTCAGTTTCTCAGTGTCCCAGAGTCCCAGGGTCTCTGTGTCTCAGTGTCTCAGTGTCTCAATGTCCCAGTGTCCCAGTGTCTCAGTGTCCCAGTGTCTCAGTTCCCAGCATCCCTGTGTCCCTGTGTCTCAGTGTCACAGTGTCTCAGTGTCCCAGTGTCTCTATGTCCCTGTGTCTCTGTGTCTCAGTGTCCCAGTGTCTCAGTGTCTCAGTGTCCCAGTGTCCCAGTGTCTCAGTGTCCCAGTGTCTCTGTGTCTCAGTGTCTCAGTGTCTCAGTGTCCCAGTGTCCCAGTTTCCCCATGTCTCAGTGTCTCTGTGCCTCAGTGTCTCCGTGTCTCCATGATCCAGTGTCCCAGTGTCTCAGTGTCCCAGTGTCGCAGTGTCTCAGTGTCTCAGTGACCCAGTGGCCCAGTGTTCCCATTTCTCAAGTGTCTCAGTATCTCAGTGTCTCAGTGTCTCAGTGTCCCAGTGTCTCAGTGTTCCAGTGTCTCAGTGTCTCAGTGTCCCAGTGTCTCAGTGTCTCAGTGTCCCAGTGTCTCAGTGTCTCAGTGTCCCAGTGTCCCAGTGTCTCAGTGTCCCAGTGTCTCAGTGTCCCAGTGTCCCAGTGTCTCAGTGTCTCAATCTCTCCGTGTCTCGGTGTCCCAGTGTCTCTGTGTCCTTGTGTCTCTGTGTCCCAGCGTCCCATTGTCCCTGTACCTCTGTGTATCTGTCTCCCAGTGTCCGTGTCTCCATGTCTTTGTGTCCCAGTGCCCCAGTGTCTCTGTGTCTCAGTGTGTCAGTGTCCCAGTGCCCCAGTGTCTCAGTGCCTCAGTGCCCAGTGTCTCTGTGTCTCAGTGTGTCAGTGTCCCAGTGCCTCAGTGTCTCAGTGTACCAGAGTCTCAGTGTCTCAGTGTCCCAGTGTCCCAGTGTCCCAGTGTATCAGAGTCCCACGGTCTCTGTGTCTCAGTGCCCCAGTGTCCCAGTGTACCAGTGTCCCAGTGTCTCAGTGTCCCAGTGACACAGTGTCTCAGTTCCCAGTGTCTCTATGTCCCTGTGTCTCTGTGTCTCAGTGTCTCAGTGTCTCAGTGTCCCATTGTCTCAGTGTCTCAGAGACACAGTGTCCCAGTGTCCCATTGTCTCAGTGCCTCAGTGTCTCAGTGTCCCAGTGTCACAGTGTCGCTGTGTCTCAGTTTCTCAGTGTCCCAGAGTCCCAGTGTCTCTGTGTCTCAATGTCTCAGTGTCTCAGTGTCTCAATGTCCCAGTGTCCCAGTGTCTCTGTGTCTCAGTGCCCCAGTATCCCAATGTCCCCATGTCTCTGTGTTTCTGTGTATCTCTGTCCCTGTGTCCCAGTGTCTCAGTGTCAAAGTGTCTCTGTGTCTCAGTGTCCCAGTGTCTCTGTGTCTCAGTGTCTCAGTGTCTCAGTGTCCCAGTGTCTCAGTCTCTCAGTTCCCAGCGTCCCTGTGTCTCTGTGTCTCTGTGTATCCGTGTCTCTGTGTCCCAGTGTCTCAGTGTCCCAGTGTCTCTGTGTCTCAGTGTCCTAGTGTCTAAGTGCCTCAGTGTCCCAGTGTCTCAGTGTCTCAGTGTCCCAGTGTCCCAGTGTCTCAGTGTCCCAGTGGCCCAGTGTTCCCATGTCTCAAGTGTCTCAGTATCTCAGTGTCTCAGTGTCTCAGTGTCCCAGGGTCCCAGTGTCCCAGTGTCTCAGTGTTCCAGTGTCTCAGTGTCTCAGTGTCCCAGTGTCTCAGTGTACCAGTGTCTCTGTGTCTCAGTGTCCCAGTGTCTCAGTGCCTCAGTTCCCAGCGTCCCTGTGTCTCTGTGTCTCAGTGTATCTCTGTCTCTGTGTCCCAGTGTCTCAGTGCCAAAGTGTCTCTGTGTCTCAGTGTCCCAGTGTCTCAGTGTCTCAGCGTCCTAGTGTCTCAGTGTCTCAGTGTCCCAATGTCCCGGTGTTTCAGAGTCCCAATGTCCCAGTGTCCCAGTGTCTCCATGTCCCAGTGTCTCAGTGCCTCAGTGTCTCAGTGTCTCAGTGTCCCAGTGTCTCTGTGTCCCAGTGTCCGTGTATCCATGTCTCTGTGTCCCAGTGCCCCAGTGTCTCTGTGTCTCAGTGTGTCAGTGTCCCAGTGCCCCAGTGCCTCAGTGTACCAGTGTCTCAGTGTCTCAGTGTCCCAGTGTCCCAGTGAATCAGAGTCCCACGGTCTCTGTGTCTCAGTGTCCCAGTGTTCCAGTGGACCAGTGTCCCAGTGTCTCACTGTCCCAGTGTCTCAGTGTCTCCGTTCCCAGCGTCCCTGTGTCCCTGTGTCTCAGTGTCTCAGTGTCCCAGTGTCTCTGTGTCCCTGTGTCTCTGTGTCTCAGTGTCCCAGTGTCTCAGTGTCTCAGTGTCCCAGTGTCCCAGTGTCTCAGTGTCTCAGTGTCCCAGTGTCCCAGTGTCTCAGTGTCCCAGTGTCCCAGTGTCTCAGTGTCTCAATCTCTCCGTGTCCCTGTGTCCCAGTGTCTCTGTGTCCCAGTGTCCCAGTGTCTTAGTGTCTCAGTGTCTCAGTGTCTCGGTGTCCCAGTGTCTCTGTGTCCCAGCGTCCCATTGTCCCTGTACCTCTGTGTATCTGTCTCCCAGTGTCCGTGTCTCCATGTCTTTGTGTCCCAGTGCCCCAGTGTCTCTGTGTCTCAGTGTGTCAGTGTCCCAGTGCCCCAGTGTCTCAGTGTACCAGTGTCTCAGTGTCTCAGTGCCCCAGTGTCTCTGTGTCTCAGTGTGTCAGTGTCTCAGTGTCTCAGTGTACCAGAGTCTCAGTGTCTCAGTGTCCCCGTGTCCCAGTGTCCCAGTGTCCCAGTGTATCAGAGTCCCACGGTCTCTGTGTCTCAGTGTCCCAGTGTCCCAGTGTACCAGTGTCCCATTGTCTCAGTGTCTCAGTGTCCCAGTGTCACAGTGTCGCTGTGTCTCAGTTTCTCAGTGTCCCAGAGTCCCAGTGTCTCTGTGTCTCAGTGTCCCAGTGTCTCTGTGTCTCAGTGCCCCAGTATCCCAATGTCCCCATGTCTCAGTGTCTCTTTGTCTCAGTGTCTCCGTGTCTCCGTGACCCAGTGTCACAGTGTCTCAGTGTCCCAGTGTCGCCGTGTCCCAGTGTCTCAGTGTCCCAGAGTCCCAGTGTCCCAGTGTCTCCGTGTCCCTGTGTCTCTGTGTCTCAGTGCCCCATTGTCTCAGTGTCTCAGAGACACAGTGTCCCAGTGTCCCATTGTCTCAGTGTCTCAGTGTCTCAGTGTGTCAGTGTCCCAGTGCCCCAGTGTCTCAGTGTCCCAGTGTCCCAGTGAATCAGAGCCCCACGGTCTCTGTGTCTCAGTGTCCCAGTGTTCCAGTGGACCAGTGTCCCAGTGTCTCAGTGTCCCAGTGTCTCAGTGTCTCCGTTCCCAGCGTCCCTGTGTCCCTGTGTCTCAGTATCTCAGTGTCTCAGTGTCCCAGTGTCTCTGTGTCCCTGTGTCTCTGTGTCTCAGTGTCCCAGTGTCTCAGTGTCTCAGTGTCCCAGTGTCTCAGTGTATCACAGTCCCACGGTCTCTGTGTCTCAGTGTCCCAGTGTCCCAGTGTACCAGTGTCCCAGTGTCTCAGTGTCCCAGGGTCTCAGTTCCCAGCATCCCTGTGTCCCTGTGTCTCAGTGTCACAGTGTCTCAGTGTCCCAGTGTCTCTATGTCCCTGTGTCTCTGTGTCTCAGTGTCCCAGTGTCTCAGTGTCTCAGTGTCCCAGTGTCCCAGTGTCTCAGTGTCCCAGTGTCTCTGTGTCTCAGTGTCTCAGTGTCTCAGTGTCCCAGTGTCCCAGTTTCCCCATGTCTCAGTGTCTCTGTGTCTCAGTGTCTCCGTGTCTCCATGATCCAGTGCCCCAGTGTCTCAGTGTCGCAGTGTCTCAGTGTCTCAGTGTCCCAGTGGCCCAGTGTCCCCATGTCTCAAGTGTCTCAGTATCTCAGTGTCTCAGTGTCTCAGTGTCCCAGTGTCTCAGTGTTCCAGTGTCTCAGTGTCTCAGTGTCCCAGTGTCTCAGTGTCTCAGTTCCCAGCGTCCCTGTGTCTCTGTGTCTCTGTGTATCTGTGTCTCTGTGTCCCAGTGTCTCAGTGTCCCAGTGTCTCTGTGTCTCAGGGTCCCAGTGTCTAAGTGTCTCAGTGTCCCAGTGTCTCAGTGTCTCAGTGTCCCAATGTCCCAGTGTCTCAGTGTCCCAGTGGCCCAGTGTCCCCATGTCTCAAGTGTCTCAGTATCTCAGTGTCTCAGTTTCTCAGTGTCCCAGGGTCCCAGTGTCCCAGTGTTTCAGTGTCCCAGTGTCTCAGTGTCTCAGTGTCCCAGTGTCTCAGTGTCCCAGTGTCTCTGTGTCTCAGTGTCCCAGTGTCTCAGTGCCTCAGTTTCCAGCGTCCCTTTGTCTCTGTGTCTCTGTGTATCTCTGTGCCTGTGTCCCAGTGTCTCAGTGTCAAAGTGTCTCTGTGTCTCAGTGTCCCAGTGTCTCTGTGTCTCAGTGTCACAGTGTCTCAGTGTCTCAGTGTCCCAATGTCTCAGTCTCTCAGTTCCCAGCGTCCCTGTGTCTCTGTGTCTCTGTGTATCTGTGTCTCTGTGTCCCAGTGTCTCAGTGTCCCAGTGTCCCAGTGTCCCAGTGGCCCAGTGTTCCCATGTCTCAAGTGTCTCAGTATCTCAGTGTCTCAGTGTCCCAGGGTCCCAGTGTCCCAGTGTCTCAGTGTCCCAGTGTCTCTGTGTCTCAGTGTCCCAGTGTCTAAGTGCCTCAGTGTCCCAGTGTCTCAGTGTCTCAGTGTCCCAGTGTCCCAGTGTCTCAGTGTCCCAGTGGCCCAGTGTTCCCATGTCTCAAGTGTCTCAGTATCTCAGTGTCTCAGTGTCTCAGTGTCCCAGGGTCCCAGTGTCCCAGTGTCTCAGTGTTCCAGTGTATCAGTGTCTCAGTGTCCCAGTGTCTCAGTGTCCCAGTGTCCCAGTGTCTCTGTGTCTCAGTGTCCCAGTGTCTCAGTGCCTCAGTTCCCAGCGTCCCTGTGTCTCTGTGTCTCAGTGTATCTCTGTCTCTGTGTCCCAGTGTCTCAGTGCCAAAGTGTCTCTGTGTCTCAGTGTCCCAGTGTCTCAGTGTCTCAGTGTCTCAGTGTCCCAGTGTCTCTGTGTCCCAGTGTCCGTGTCTCCATGTCTCTGTGTCCCAGTGCCCCAGTGTCTCTGTGTCTCAGTGTGTCAGTGCCCCAGTGCCCCAGTGCCTCAGTGTACCAGTGTCTCAGTGTCTCAGTGTCACAGTGTCCCAGTGAATCAGAGTCCCACGGTCTCTGTGTCTCAGTGTCCCAGTGTTCCAGTGGACCAGTGTCCCAGTGTCTCACTGTCCCAGTGTCTCAGTGTCTCCGTTCCCAGCGTCCCTGTGTCCCTGTGTCTCAGTGTCTCAGTGTCTCAGTGTCCCAGTGTCCTTGTGTCCCTGTGTCTCTGTGTCTCAGTGTCCCAGTGTCTCAGTGTCTCAGTGTCCCAGTGTCCCAGTGTCTCAAGTGTCTCAGTGTCTCAGTGTCTCAGTGTCCCAGTGTCCTTGTGTCCCTGTGTCTCTGTGTCTCAGTGTCCCAGTGTCTCAGTGTCCCAGTGGCCCAGTGTTCCCATGTCTCAAGTGTCTCAGTATCTCAGTGTCTCAGTGTCTCAGTGTCCCAGGGTCCCAGTGTCCCAGTGTCTCAGTGTTCCAGTGTCTCAGTGTCTCAGTGTCCCAGTGTCTCAGTGTACCAGTGTCTCTGTGTCTCAGTGTCCCAGTGTCTCAGTGCCTCAGTTCCCAGCGTCCCTGTGTCTCTGTGTCTCAGTGTATCTCTGTCTCTGTGTCCCAGTGTCTCAGTGCCAAAGTGTCTCTGTGTCTCAGTGTCCCAGTGTCTCAGTGTCTCAGCGTCCTAGTGTCTCAGTGTCTCAGTGTCCCAATGTCCCGGTGTTTCAGAGTCCCAATGTCCCAGTGTCCCAGTGTCTCCATGTCCCAGTGTCTCAGTGCCTCAGTGTCTCAGTGTCTCAGTGTCCCAGTGTCTCTGTGTCCCAGTGTCCGTGTATCCATGTCTCTGTGTCCCAGTGCCCCAGTGTCTCTGTGTCTCAGTGTGTCAGTGTCCCAGTGCCCCAGTGCCTCAGTGTACCAGTGCCTCAGTGTCTCAGTATCCCAGTGTCCCAGTGAATCAGAGTCCCACGGTCTCTGTGCCTCAGTGTCCCAGTGTTCCAGTGGACCAGTGTCCCAGTGTCTCACTGTCCCAGTGTCTCAGTGTCTCCGTTCCCAGCGTCCCTGTGTCCCTGTGTCTCAGTGTCTCAGTGTCCCAGTGTCTCTGTGTCCCTGTGTCTCTGTGTCTCAGTGTCCCAGTGTCTCAGTGTCTCAGTGTCCCAGTGTCCCAGTGTCTCAGTGTCTCAGTGTCCCAGTGTCCCAGTGTCTCAGTGTCCCAGTGTCCCAGTGTCTCAGTGTCTCAATCTCTCCGTGTCCCTGTGTCCCAGTGTCTCTGTGTCCCAGTGTCCCAGTGTCTTAGTGTCTCAGTGTCTCAGTGTCTCGGTGTCCCAGTGTCTCTGTGTCCTTGTGTCTCTGTGTCCCAGCGTCCCATTGTCCCTGTACCTCTGTGTATCTGTCTCCCAGTGTCCGTGTCTCCATGTCTTTGTGTCCCAGTGCCCCAGTGTCTCTGTGTCTCAGTGTGTCAGTGTCCCAGTGCCCCAGTGTCTCAGTGTACCAGTGTCTCAGTGTCTCAGTGCCCCAGTGTCTCTGTGTCTCAGTGTGTCAGTGTCTCAGTGTCTCAGTGTACCAGAGTCTCAGTGTCTCAGTGTCCCCGTGTCCCAGTGTCCCAGTGTCCCAGTGTATCAGAGTCCCACGGTCTCTGTGTCTCAGTGTCCCAGAGTCCCAGTGTACCAGTGTCCCATTGTCTCAGTGTCTCAGTGTCCCAGTGTCACAGTGTCGCTGTGTCTCAGTTTCTCAGTGTCCCAGAGTCCCAGTGTCTCTGTGTCTCAGTGTCCCAGTGTCTCTGTGTCTCAGTGCCCCAGTATCCCAATGTCCCCATGTCTCAGTGTCTCTTTGTCTCAGTGTCTCCGTGTCTCCGTGACCCAGTGTCACAGTGTCTCAGTGTCCCAGTGTCGCCGTGTCCCAGTGTCTCAGTGTCCCAGAGTCCCAGTGTCCCAGTGTCTCCGTGTCCCTGTGTCTCTGTGTCTCAGTGCCCCATTGTCTCAGTGTCTCAGAGACACAGTGTCCCAGTGTCCCATTGTCTCAGTGTCTCAGTGTCTCAGTGTCCCAGTGCCCCAGTGTCTCAGTGTCCCAGTGTCCCAGTGAATCAGAGCCCCACGGTCTCTGTGTCTCAGTGTCCCAGTGTTCCAGTGGACCAGTGTCCCAGTGTCTCAGTGTCCCAGTGTCTCAGTGTCTCCGTTCCCAGCGTCCCTGTGTCCCTGTGTCTCAGTATCTCAGTGTCTCAGTGTCCCAGTGTCTCTGTGTCCCTGTGTCTCTGTGTCTCAGTGTCCCAGTGTCTCAGTGTCTCAGTGTCCCAGTGTCTCAGTGTATCACAGTCCCACGGTCTCTGTGTCTCAGTGTCCCAGTGTCCCAGTGTACCAGTGTCCCAGTGTCTCAGTGTCCCAGGGTCTCAGTTCCCAGCATCCCTGTGTCCCTGTGTCTCAGTGTCACAGTGTCTCAGTGTCCCAGTGTCTCTATGTCCCTGTGTCTCTGTGTCTCAGTGTCCCAGTGTCTCAGTGTCTCAGTGTCCCAGTGTCCCAGTGTCTCAGTGTCCCAGTGTCTCTGTGTCTCAGTGTCTCAGTGTCTCAGTGTCCCAGTGTCCCAGTTTCCCCATGTCTCAGTGTCTCTGTGTCTCAGTGTCTCCGTGTCTCCATGATCCAGTGCCCCAGTGTCTCAGTGTCGCAGTGTCTCAGTGTCTCAGTGTCCCAGTGGCCCAGTGTCCCCATGTCTCAAGTGTCTCAGTATCTCAGTGTCTCAGTGTACCAGTGTCTCTGTGTCTCAGTGTCCCAGTGTCCCAGTGTCTCAGTGTTCCAGTGTCTCAGTGTCTCAGTGTCCCAGTGTCTCAGTGTCTCAGTTCCCAGCGTCCCTGTGTCTCTGTGTCTCTGTGTATCTGTGTCTCTGTGTCCCAGTGTCTCAGTGTCCCAGTGTCTCTGTGTCTCAGGGTCCCAGTGTCTAAGTGTCTCAGTGTCCCAGTGTCTCAGTGTCTCAGTGTCCCAGTGTCCCAGTGTCTCAGTGTCCCAGTGGCCCAGTGTCCCCATGTCTCAAGTGTCTCAGTATCTCAGTGTCTCAGTTTCTCAGTGTCCCAGGGTCCCAGTGTCCCAGTGTTTCAGTGTCCCAGTGTCTCAGTGTCTCAGTGTCCCAGTGTCTCAGTGTCCCAGTGTCTCTGTGTCTCAGTGTCCCAGTGTCTCAGTGCCTCAGTTTCCAGCGTCCCTTTGTCTCTGTGTCTCTGTGTATCTCTGTGCCTGTGTCCCAGTGTCTCAGTGTCAAAGTGTCTCTGTGTCTCAGTGTCCCAGTGTCTCTGTGTCTCAGTGTCACAGTGTCTCAGTGTCTCAGTGTCCCAATGTCTCAGTCTCTCAGTTCCCAGCGTCCCTGTGTCTCTGTGTCTCTGTGTATCTGTGTCTCTGTGTCCCAGTGTCTCAGTGTCCCAGTGTCCCAGTGTCTCAGTGTCCCAGTGGCCCAGTGTTCCCATGTCTCAAGTGTCTCAGTATCTCAGTGTCTCAGTGTCCCAGGGTCCCAGTGTCCCAGTGTCTCAGTGTCCCAGTGTCTCTGTGTCTCAGTGTCCCAGTGTCTAAGTGCCTCAGTGTCCCAGTGTCTCAGTGTCTCAGTGTCCCAGTGTCCCAGTGTCTCAGTGTCCCAGTGGCCCAGTGTTCCCATGTCTCAAGTGTCTCAGTATCTCAGTGTCTCAGTGTCTCAGTGTCCCAGGGTCCCAGTGTCCCAGTGTCTCAGTGTTCCAGTGTATCAGTGTCTCAGTGTCCCAGTGTCTCAGTGTCCCAGTGTCCCAGTGTCTCTGTGTCTCAGTGTCCCAGTGTCTCAGTGCCTCAGTTCCCAGCGTCCCTGTGTCTCTGTGTCTCAGTGTATCTCTGTCTCTGTGTCCCAGTGTCTCAGTGCCAAAGTGTCTCAGTGTCCCAGTGTCTCTGTGTCCCAGTGTCCGTGTCTCCATGTCTCTGTGTCCCAGTGCCCCAGTGTCTCTGTGTCTCAGTGTGTCAGTGCCCCAGTGCCCCAGTGCCTCAGTGTACCAGTGTCTCAGTGTCTCAGTGTCCCAGTGTCCCAGTGAATCAGAGTCCCACGGTCTCTGTGTCTCAGTGTCCCAGTGTTCCAGTGGACCAGTGTCCCAGTGTCTCACTGTCCCAGTGTCTCAGTGTCTCCGTTCCCAGCGTCCCTGTGTCCCTGTGTCTCAGTGTCTCAGTGTCTCAGTGTCCCAGTGTCCTTGTGTCCCTGTGTCTCTGTGTCTCAGTGTCCCAGTGTCTCAGTGTCTCAGTGTCCCAGTGTCCCAGTGTCTCAGTGTCCCAGTGTCCCAGTGTCTCAATCTCTCCGTGTCCCTGTGTCCCAGTGTCTCTGTGTCCCAGTGTCCCAGTGTCTCAGTGTCTCAGTGTCTCAGTGTCTCGGTGTCCCAGTGTCCCAGTGTCTCTGTGTCCTTGTGTCTCTGTGTCCCAGCGTCCCATTGTCCCTGTACCTCTGTGTATCTGTCTCCCAGTGTCCGTGTCTCCATGTCTTTGTGTCCCAGTGCCCCAGTGTCTCTGTGTCTCAGTGTGTCAGTGTCCCAGTGCCCCAGTGTCTCAGTGTACCAGTGTCTCAGTGTCTCAGTGCCCCAGTGTCTCTGTGTCTCAGTGTGTCAGTGTCCCAGTGCCTCAGTGTCTCAGTGTACCAGTGTCTCAGTGTCTCAGTGTCCCAGTGTCCCAGTGTCCCAGTGTATCAGAGTCCCATGGTCTCTGTGTCTCAGTGTCCCAGTGTACCAGTGTCCCAGGGTCCCAGTGTCCCAGTGTCTCAGTGTCCCAGTGTCTCAGTGTCTCAGTGTCTCAGTGTCCCAGTGTCTCAGTTCCCAGCTTCCCTGTGTCTCTCTGTCTCTGTGTCTCAGTGTCTCAGTGTCCCAGTGTCTCAGTGTTCCAGTGTCCCGGTGTCTCAGTGTCTCAGTGTCTCAGTGTCCCAGTGTCCCATGTCCCAGTGTCTCAGTGTCCCAGTGTCCCTGTGTCTCAGTGTCTCAGTGTCTCAGTGTCCCAGTGTCCCAGTTTCTCTGTGTCCCTGTGTCTCTGTGTCTCTGTGTCCCAGTGTCTCAGTGTCTCAGTGTCCCAGTGTCCCAGTGTCTCAGTGTCCCAGTGTCCCAGTGTCCCAGTGTCCCAGTGTCCCAGTGGCCTAGTGTCCCCATGTCTCAAGTGTCTCAGTATCTCAGTGTCTCAGTGTCTCATTGTCCCAGGGTCCCAGTGTCCCAGTGTCTCAGTGTCCCAGTGTCTCAGTGTCTCAGTGTCTCAGTGTCCCAGTGTCTCAGTTCCCAGCTTCCCTGTGTCTCTGTGTATCTGTGTCTCAGTGTCCGTGTCTCTGTGTCCCATTGTCCCATTGTCCCTGTGCCCCTGTGACTCTGTGTCCCAGTATCCGTGCCTCCGTGTCTCTGTGTCCCAGTGCCCCAGTGTCGCTGTGTCTCAGTGTGTCAGTGTCCCAGTTCCCCAGTGTCTCAGTGTACCAGTGTCACAGTGTCCCAGTGTCTCAGTGAATCAGAGTCCCACGGTCTCTGTGTCTCAGTGTCCGAGTGTTCCAGTGGACCAGTGTCTCAGTTTCCAGCGTCCCTGTGTCCCTGTGTCTCAGTGTCTCAGTGTCCCAGTGTCCCAGTGTCTCAGTGTCTCAGTGTCCCAGTGTCTCAGTGTCTCAGTTCCCAGTGTCCCTTGGTCCCTGTGTCTCAGTGCCCCTGTGTCTCAGTGTCCCAGTATCCCAGTGTCTCAGTGTAACAGTGTCTCAGTGTCCCAGTGTCCCAGTGTCTCTGTGACTCAGTGTCTCAGTTCCCAGTGCCCCAGTGTCCCCGTGTCTCAGTTTCCAGCGTCCCTGTGTCCCTGTGTCTCAGTGTCTCAGTGTCCCAGTGTCCCAGTGTCCCAGTGTATCAGAGTCCCACGGTCTCTGTGTCTCAGTGTCCCAGTGTACCAGTGTCCCAGGGTCCCAGTGTCCCAGTGTCTCAGTGTCCCAGTGTCTCAGTGTCTCAGTGTCTCAGTGTCCCAGTGTCTCAGTTCCCAGCTTCCCTGTGTCTCTCTGTCTCTGTGTCTCAGTGTCTCAGTGTCCCAGTGTCTCAGTGTTCCAGTGTCCCGGTGTCTCAGTGTCTCAGTGTCTCAGTGTCCCAGTGTCCCATGTCTCAGTGTCTCAGTGTCCCAGTGTCCCTGTGTCTCAGTGTCTCAGTGTCTCAGTGTCCCAGTGTCCCAGTTTCTCTGTGTCCCAGTGTCTCTGTGTCCTTGTGTCTCTGTGTCCCAGCGTCCCATTGTCCCTGTACCCCTGTGTCTCTGTCTCCCAGTGTCCGTGACTCCATGCCTCTGTATCCCAGTGCCCCAGTGTCTCTGTGTCTCAGTGTGTCAGTGTCCCAGTGCCCCAGTGTCTCAGTGTACCAGTGGCTCAGTGTCTCAGTGCCCCAGTGTCTCTGTGTCTCAGTGTGTCAGTGTCCCAGTGCCCCAGTGTCTCAGTATACCAGTATCTCCATGTCCCAGTGTCTCAGTGCCTCAGTGTCTCAGTGTCTCAGTGTCTCAGTGTCCCAGTGTCTCAGTGTCTCAGTGTCTCACTGTCCCAGTGTCTCAATGTCTCAGTGTCCCAGTGTCTCAGTGTTTCAGTGGCCCAGTGTCCCAGTGTCTCAGTGTCCTTGTGTCCCAGTGTCCCAGTATCCCAGTGTCTCAGTTTATCAGTGTCTCAGTGTCCCAGTGTCCCAGTGTCTCTGTGACTCAGTGTCTCAGTTCCCAGTACCCCAGTGTCCCTGTGTCTCAGTGTCTCAGTGTCTCGGTGTCCCAGTGTGCCAGTGTCCCAGTGTCTTAGTTTTCCAGTGTCTCAGTGTCTCAGTTCCCAGCATCGCTGTGTCCCTGTATCTCAGTGTCTCAGTGTCTCAGTGTCCCAGTGTCTCAGTGTCTCAGTGTCCCAGTGTCTCAGTGTCTCAGTGTCCCAGTGTCCCAGTGTCTCAGTGCCCCAGTGTCCCAGTGTCTCAGTGTCTCAGAGACACAGTGTCCCAGTGTCCCACTGTCTCAGTGTCTCAGTGTCTCAGTGTCTCAGTGTCCCAGTGTCCCAGTGTCGCTGTGTCTCAGTTTCTCAGTGTCCCAGTGTCTCTGTGTCTCAGTGTCTCAGTGCCTCAGTGTCTCAATGTCCCAGTGTCCCAGTGTCTCTGTGTCTCAGTGTCCCAGTGTCCCAGTGTCCCCATGTCTCAGTGTCCCAGTGTCTCAGTGTCCCAGTGTCCAAGTGTCTCAGTGTCTCAGTGTCCCAGTGTCCAAGTGTCTCAGTGTCTCAGTGTCCCAGTGGCCCAGTGTTCCCATGTCTCAGGTGTCTCAGTATCTCAGTGTCTCAGTGTCTCAGTGTCCCAGGGTCCCAGTGTCCCAGTGTCTCAGTGTCCCAGTGTCTCAGTGTCTCAGTGTCTCAGTGTCCCAGTGTCTCAGTTCCCAGCTTCCCTGTGTCTCTGTGTCTCTGTGTCTCAGTGTCTCAGTGTCCAAGTGTCTCAGTGTTCCAGTGTCCCGGTGTCTCAGTGTCTCAGTGTCCCAGAGTCCCATGTCTCAGTGTCTCAGTGTCCCAGTGTCCCTGTGTCTCAGTGTCTCAGTGTCTCAGTGTCCCAGTGTCTCAGTTTCTCTGTGTCCCTGTGTCTCTGTGTCTCAGTGTCCCAGTGTCTCAGTGTCTCAGTGTCCCAGTGTCCCAGTGTCTCAGTGTCCCAGTGTCCCAGTGTCCCAGTGTCTCAGTGTCCCAGTGGCCCAGTGTCCCCATGTCTCAAGTGTCTCAGTATCTCTGTGTCTCAGTGTCTCGGTGTCCCAGGGTCCCAGTGTCGCAGTGCCTCAGTGTCCCAGTGTCGCAGTGTCTCAGTGTCCCAGTGTCTCAGTTTCCCAGTGCCACAGTGTCTCAGTGTCCCAGTGGCCCAGTGTCCCCATGCCTCAAGTGTCTCAGTATCTCAGTGTCTCAGTGTGTCAGTGTCCCAGGGTCCCAGTGTCCCAGTGTCTCAGTGTCGCAGAGTCTCAGTGTCTCAGTGTCCCAGTGTCTCAGTGTCCCAGTGTCTCTGTGTCTCAGTGTCCCAGTGTCTCAGTGCCTCAGTTCCCAGCGTCCCTGTGTCTCTGTGTCTCTGTGTATCTCTGTCTCTGTGTCCCTGTGTCTCAGTGTCCCAGTGTCTCAGTGTCCCAGTGTCCCAGTGTCCCAGTGTCTCAGTGCCCCAGTGTCCCAGTGCCCCAGTGTCTCAGTGTCTCAGAGACACAGTGTCCCAGTGTCCCACTGTCTCAGTGTCTCAGTGTCTCAGTGTCTCAGTGCCCCAGTGTCCCAGTGTCGCTGTGTCTCAGTTTCTCAGTGTCCCAGTGTCTCTGTGTCTCAGTGTCTCAGTGCCTCAGTGTCTCAATGTCCCAGTGTCCCAGTGTCTCTGTGTCTCAGTGTCCCAGTGTCCCAGTGTCCCCATGTCTCAGTGTTTCTGTGTCTCAGTGTCTCCGTGTCTCCGTGACCCAGTGTCCCAGTGTCTCAGTGTCCCAGTGTCCAAGTGTCTCAGTGTCTCAGTGTCCCAGTGGCCCAGTGTTCCCATGTCTCAAGTGTCTCAGTATCTCAGTGTCTCAGTGTCTCAGTGTCCCAGGGTCCCAGTGTCCCAGTGTCTCAGTGTCCCAGTGTCTCAGTGTCTCAGTGTCTCAGTGTCCCAGTGTCTCAGTTCCCAGCTTCCCTGTGTCTCTGTGTCTCTGTGTCTCAGTGTCTCAGTGTCCCAGTGTCTCAGTGTTCCAGTGTCCCGGTGTCTCAGTGTCTCAGTGTCCCAGTGTCCCATGTCTCAGTGTCTCAGTGTCCCAGTGTCTCAGTGTCTCAGTGTCCCAGTGTCCCAGTGTCTCAGTGTCCCAGTGTCCCAGTGTCTTTGTGTCTCAGTGTCTCAGTGTCTCAGTGTCCCAGTGTCCCAGTTTCCCCATGTCTCAGTGTCTCTGTGCCTCAGTGCCTCCGTGTCTCCATGATCCAGTGTCCCAGTGTCTCAGTGTCCCAGTGTCGCAGTGTCTCAGTGTCTCAGTGACCCAGTGGCCCAGTGTCCCCATGTCTCAAGTGTCTCAGTATCTCAGTGTCTCAGTGTCTCAGTGTCCCAGTGTCTCAGTGTTCCAGTGTCTCAGTGTCTCAGTGTCCCAGTGTCTCTGTGTCTCAGTGTCCCAGTGTCTCAGTGCCTCAGTTCCCAGCGTCCCTTTGTCTCTGTGTCTCTGTGTATCTCTGTCCCTGTGTCCCAGTGTCACAGTGTCAAAGTGTCTCTGTGTCTCAGTGTCCCAGTGTCTCTGTGTCTCAGTGTCGCAGTGTCTCAGTGTCTCAGTGTCCCAGTGTCTCAGTCTCTCAGTTCCCAGCGTCCCTGTGTCTCTGTGTCTCTGTGTATCTGTGTCTCTGTGTCCCAGTGTCTCAGTGTCCCAGTGTCTCTGTGTCTCAGTGTCCCAGTGTCTAAGTGCCTCAGTGTCCCAGTGTCTCAGTGTCTCAGTGTCCCAGTGTCCCAGTGTCTCAGTGTCCCAGTGGCCCAGTGTCCCCATGTCTCAAGTGTCTCAGTATCTCAGTGTCTCAGTGTCTCAGTGTCCCAGGGTCCAGTGTCCCAGTGTCTCAGTGTTCCAGTGTCTCAGTGTCTCAGTGTCCCAGTGTCTCAGTGTCCCAGTGTCTCTGTGTCTCAGTGTCCCAGTGTCTCAGTGCCTCAGTTCCCAGCGTCCCTGTGTCTCTGTGTCTCAGTGTATCTCTGTCTCTGTGTCCCAGTGTCTCAGTGCCAAAGTGTCTCTGTGTCTCAGTGTCCCAGTGTCTCTGTGTCCCAGTGTCCGTGTCTCCATGTCTCTGTGTCCCAGTGCCCCAGTGTCCCAGTGTCTCAGTGTCCCAGTGGCCCAGCGTCCCAGTGTCTCAGTGTCTCAGTGTCCCAGTGTCCAAGTGTCTCAGTGTCCCAGTGTCCCGGTGTTTCAGAGTCCCAATGTCCCAGTGTCCCAGTGTCTCCATGTCCCAGTGTCTCAGTGCCTCAGTGTCTCAGTGTCTCAGTGTCCCAGTGTCTCTGTGTCCCAGTGTCCGTGTCTCCATGTCTCTGTGTCCCAGTGCCCCAGTGCCTCTGTGTCTCAGTGTGTCAGTGTCCCAGTGCCCCAGTGCCTCAGTGTACCAGTGTCTCAGTGTCTCAGTGTCTCAGTGTCCCAGTGTCCCAGTGAATCAGAGTCCCACGGTCTCTGTGTCTCAGTGTCCCAGTGTTCCAGTGGACCAGTGTCCCAGTGTCTCACTGTCCCAGTGTCTCAGTGTCTCCGTTCCCAGCGTCCCTGTGTCCCTGTGTCTCAGTGACTCAGTGTCTCAGTGTCCCAGTGTCTCTGTGTCCCTGTGTCTCTGTGTCTCAGTGTCCCAGTGTCTCAGTGTCTCAGTGTCCCAGTGTCCCAGTGTCTCAGTGTCCCAGTGTCCCAGTATCTCAGTGTCTCAATCTCTCTGTGTCCCTGTGTCCCAGTGTCTCTGTGTCCCAGTGTCCCAGTGTCTCAGTGTCTCAGTGTCTCAGTGTCTCGGTGTCCCAGTGTCTCTGTGTCCTTGTGTCTCTGTGTCCCAGCGTCCCATTGTCCCTGTACCTCTGTGTTTCTGTCTCCCAGTGTCCGTGTCTCCATGTCTTTGTGTCCCAGTGCACCAGTGTCTCTGTGTCTCAGTGTGTCAG
Organism: Pristiophorus japonicus; assembly: GCF_044704955.1. Lineage (NCBI taxonomy): Eukaryota > Metazoa > Chordata > Chondrichthyes > Pristiophoridae > Pristiophorus > Pristiophorus japonicus. The sequence goes on from NC_091985.1 coordinate 18,994,569, forward strand.
TGTCCCAGTGCCCCAGTGTCTCAGTGTACCAGTGTCTCAGTGTCTCAGTGCCCCAGTGTTTCTGTGTCTCAGTGTGTCAGTGTCCCAGTGCCTCAGTGTCTCAGTGTACCAGAGTCTCAGTGTCTCAGTGTCCCCGTGTCCCAGTGTCCCAGTGTCCCAGTGTATCAGAGTCCCACGGTCTCTGTGTCTCAGTGTCCCAGTGTCCCAGTGTACCAGTGTCCCAGTGTCTCAGTGTCCCAGTGACACAGTGTCTCAGTTCCCAGAGTCTCTATGTCCCTGTGTCTCTGTGTCTCAGTGTCTCAGTGTCTCAGTGTCCCATTGTCTCAGTGTCTCAGAGACACAGTGTCCCAGTGTCCCATTGTCTCAGTGTCTCAGTGTCTCAGTGTCCCAGTGTCACAGTGTCGCTGTGTCTCATTTTCTCAGTGTCCCAGAGTCCCAGTGTCTCTGTGTCTCAGTGTCTCAGTGTCTCAATGTCCCAGTGTCCCAGTGTCTCAGTGTTCCAGTGTCTCAGTTCCCAGCATCCCTGTGTCCCTGTGTCTCAGTGTCACAGTGTCTCAGTGTCCCAGTGTCTCTATGTCCCTGTGTCTCTGTGTCTCAGTGTCCCAGTGTCTCAGTGTCTCAGTGTCCCAGTGTCCCAGTGTCTCAGTGTCCCAGTGTCTCTGTGTCTCAGTGTCTCAGTGTCTCAGTGTCCCAGTGTCCCAGTTTCCCCATGTCTCAGTGTCTCTGTGCCTCAGTGTCTCCGTGTCTCCATGATCCAGTGTCCCAGTGTCTCAGTGTCCCAGTGCCGCAGTGTCTCAGTGTCTCAGTGACCCAGTGGCCCAGTGTCCCCATGTCTCAAGTGTCTCAGTATCTCAGTGTCTCAGTGTCTCAGTGTCCCAGTGTCTCAGTGTTCCAGTGGCTCAGTGTCTCAGTGTTCCAGTGTCTCAGTGTCTCAGTGTCTCAGTTCCCAGCGTCCCTGTGTCTCTGTGTCTCTGTGTCTCAGTGTCTCAGTGTCTCAGTGTCTCAGTGTCCCATTGTCTCAGTGTCTCAGAGACACAGTGTCCCAGTGTCCCATTGTCTCAGTGTCTCAGTGTCTCAGTGTCCCAGTGTCACAGTGTCGCTGTGTCTCAGTTTCTCAGTGTCCCAGAGTCCCAGTGTCTCAGTGTCTCAGTGTCTCAGTGTCTCAATGTCCCAGTGTCCCAGTGTCTCAGTGTTCCAGTGTCTCAGTTCCCAGCATCCCTGTGTCCCTGTGTCTCAGTGTCACAGTGTCTCAGTGTCCCAGTGTCTCTATGTCCCTGTGTCTCTGTGTCTCAGTGTCCCAGTGTCTCAGTGTCTCAGTGTCCCAGTGTCCCAGTGTCTCAGTGTCCCAGTGTCTCTGTGTCTCAGTGTCTCAGTGTCTCAGTGTCCCAGTGTCCCAGTTTCCCCATGTCTCAGTGTCTCTGTGCCTCAGTGTCTCCGTGTCTCCATGATCCAGTGTCCCAGTGTCTCAGTGTCCCAGTGCCGCAGTGTCTCAGTGTCTCAGTGACCCAGTGGCCCAGTGTCCCCATGTCTCAAGTGTCTCAGTATCTCAGTGTCTCAGTGTCTCAGTGTCCCAGTGTCTCAGTGTTCCAGTGGCTCAGTGTCTCAGTGTCCCAGTGTCTCAGTGTCTCAGTGTCTCAGTTCCCAGCGTCCCTGTGTCTCTGTGTCTCTGTGTATCTGTGTCTCTGTGTCTCTGTGTCCCAGTGTCTCTGTGTCTCAGTGTCCCAGTGTCTAAGTGTCTCAGTGTCCCAGTGTCTCAGTGTCTCAGTGTCCCAGTGTCCCAGTGTCTCAGTGTCCCAGTGTCTCAGTGTCCCAGTGTCCCAGTGTCTCAGTGTCTCAATCTCTCCGTGTCCCTGTGTCCCAGTGTCTCTGTGTCCCAGTGTCCCAGTGTCTCAGTGTCTCAGTGTCTCGGTGTCCCAGTGTCTCTGTGTCCTTGTGTCTCTGTGTCCCAGCATCCCATTGTCCCTGTACCTCTGTGTATCTGTCTCCCAGTGTCCGTGTCTCCATGTCTTTGTGTCCCAGTGCCCCAGTGTCTCTGTGTCTCAGTGTGTCAGTGTCCCAGTGCCCCAGTGTCTCAGTGCCTCAGTGCCCAGTGTCTCTGTGTCTCAGTGTGTCAGTGTCCCAGTGCCTCAGTGTCTCAGTGTACCAGAGTCTCAGTGTCTCAGTGTCCCAGTGTCCCAGTGTCCCAGTGTATCAGAGTCCCACGGTCTCTGTGTCTCAGTGCCCCAGTGTCCCAGTGTACCAGTGTCCCAGTGTCTCAGTGTCCCAGTGACACAGTGTCTCAGTTCCCAGTGTCTCTATGTCCCTGTGTCTCTGTGTCTCAGTGTCTCAGTGTCTCAGTGTCCCATTGTCTCAGTGTCTCAGAGACACAGTGTCCCAGTGTCCCATTGTCTCAGTGCCTCAGTGTCTCAGTGTCCCAGTGTCACAGTGTCGCTGTGTCTCAGTTTCTCAGTGTCCCAGAGTCCCAGTGTCTCTGTGTCTCAATGTCTCAGTGTCTCAGTGTCTCAATGTCCCAGTGTCCCAGTGTCTCTGTGTCTCAGTGCCCCAGTATCCCAATGTCCCCATGTCTCTGTGTCTCTGTGTATCTCTGTCCCTGTGTCCCAGTGTCTCAGTGTCAAAGTGTCTCTGTGTCTCAGTGTCCCAGTGTCTCTGTGTCTCAGTGTCTCAGTGTCTCAGTGTCCCAGTGTCTCAGTCTCTCAGTTCCCAGCGTCCCTGTGTCTCTGTGTCTCTGTGTATCCGTGTCTCTGTGTCCCAGTGTCTCAGTGTCCCAGTGTCTCTGTGTCTCAGTGTCCTAGTGTCTAAGTGCCTCAGTGTCCCAGTGTCTCAGTGTCTCAGTGTCCCAGTGTCCCAGTGTCTCAGTGTCCCAGTGGCCCAGTGTTCCCATGTCTCAAGTGTCTCAGTATCTCAGTGTCTCAGTGTCTCAGTGTCCCAGGGTCCCAGTGTCCCAGTGTCTCAGTGTTCCAGTGTCTCAGTGTCTCAGTGTCCCAGTGTCTCAGTGTCCCAGTGTCTCTGTGTCTCAGTGTCCCAGTGTCTCAGTGCCTCAGTTCCCAGCGTCCCTGTGTCTCTGTGTCTCAGTGTATCTCTGTCTCTGTGTCCCAGTGTCTCAGTGCCAAAGTGTCTCTGTGTCTCAGTGTCCCAGTGTCTCAGTGTCTCAGCGTCCCAGTGTCTCAGTGTCTCAGTGTCCCAGTGTCCAAGTGTCTCAGTGTCCCAATGTCCCGGTGTTTCAGAGTCCCAATGTCCCAGTGTCCCAGTGTCTCCATGTCCCAGTGTCTCAGTGCCTCAGTGTCTCAGTGTCTCAGTGTCCCAGTGTCTCTGTGTCCCAGTGTCCGTGTATCCATGTCTCTGTGTCCCAGTGCCCCAGTGTCTCTGTGTCTCAGTGTGTCAGTGTCCCAGTGCCCCAGTGCCTCAGTGTGCCAGTGTCTCAGTGTCTCAGTGTCCCAGTGTCCCAGTGAATCAGAGTCCCACGGTCTCTGTGTCTCAGTGTCCAAGTGTCCCAGTGTCTCAGTGTCCCAGTGGCCCAGTGTTCCCATGTCTCAAGTGTCTCAGTATCTCAGTGTCTCAGTGTCTCAGTGTACCAGGGTCCCAGTGTCCCAGTGTCTCAGTGTTCCAGTGTCTCAGTGTCTCAGTGTCCCAGTGTCTCAGTGTCCCAGTGTCTCTGTGTCTCAGTGTCCCAGTGTCTCAGTGCCTCAGTTCCCAGCGTCCCTGTGTCTCTGTGTCTCAGTGTATCTCTGTCTCTGTGTCCCAGTGTCTCAGTGCCAAAGTGTCTCTGTGTCTCAGTGTCCCAGTGTCTCAGTGTCTCAGCGTCCCAGTGTCTCAGTGTCTCAGTGTCCCAGTGTCCAAGTGTCTCAGTGTCCCAATGTCCCGGTGTTTCAGAGTCCCAATGTCCCAGTGTCCCAGTGTCTCCATGTCCCAGTGTCTCAGTGCCTCAGTGTCTCAGTGTCTCAGTGTCCCAGTGTCTCTGTGTCCCAGTGTCCGTGTATCCATGTCTCTGTGTCCCAGTGCCCCAGTGTCTCCGTGTCTCCATGATCCAGTGTCCCAGTGTCTCAGTGTCCCAGTGTCGCAGTGTCTCAGTGTCTCAGTGACCCAGTGGCCCAGTGTCCCCATGTCTCAAGTGTCTCAGTATCTCAGTGTCTCAGTGTCTCAGTGTCCCAGTGTCTCATAGAAACATAGAAATATAGAAAATAGGTGCAGGAGTAGGCCATTCGGCCCTTCTAGCCTGCACCGCCATTCAATGAGTTCATGGCTGAACATTCAACTTCAGTACCCCATTCCTGCTTTCTCGCCATACCCCTTGATCCCCCTAGCAGTAAGGACCTCATCTAACTCCTTTTTGAATATATTTAGTGAATTGGCCTCAACAACTTTCTGTGGTAGAGAATTCCACAGGTTCACCACTCTCTGGGTGAAGAAGTTCCTCCGCATCTCGGTCCTAAATGGCTTACCCCTTATCCTTAGACTGTGACCCCTGGTTCTGGACTTCCCCAACATTGGGAACATTCTTCCTGCATCTAACCTGTCTAACCCCGTCAGAATTTTATATGTTTCTATGAGGTCCCCTCTCATTCTTCTGAACTCCAGTGAATACAAGCCCAGTTGATCCAGTCTTTCTTGATAGGTCAGTCCCGCCATCCCGGGAATCAGTCTGGTGAACCTTCGCTGCACTCCCTCAATAGCAAGAATGTCCTTCCTCAGGTTAGGAGACCAAAACTGTACACAATACTCCAGGTGTGGCCTCACCAATGCCCTGTACAACTGTAGCAACACCTCCCTGCCCCTGTACTCAAATCCCCTTGCTATGAAGGCCAACATGCCATTTGCTTTCTTAACCGCCTGCTGCACCTGCATGCCAACCTTCAATGACTGATGTACCATGACACCCAGGTCTCTTTGCACCTCCCCTTTTCCTAATCTGTCACCATTCAGATAATAGTCTGTCTCTCTGTTTTTACCACCAAAGTGGATAACCTCACATTTATCCACATTATACTTCATCTGCCATGCATTTGCCCACTCACCTAACCTATCCAAGTCGCTCTGCAGCCTCACAGCATCCTCCTCGCAGCTCACACTGCCACCCAACTTAGTGTCATCCGCAAATTTGGAGATACTACATTTAATCCCCTCATCTAAATCATTAATGTACAGTGTAAACAGCTGGGGCCCCAGCACAGAACCTTGCGGTACCCCACTAGTCACTGCCTGCCATTCTGAAAAGTACCCATTTACTCCTACTCTTTGCTTCCTGTCTGACAACCAGTTCTCAATCCATGTCAGTACACTCTGTGTCCCAGTGTCCGTGTATCCATGTCTCTGTGTCCCAGTGCCCCAGTGTCTCTGTGTCTCAGTGTGTCAGTGTCCCAGTGCCCCAGTGCCTCAGTGTGCCAGTGTCTCAGTGTCTCAGTGTCCCAGTGTCCCAGTGAATCAGAGTCCCACGGTCTCTGTGTCTCAGTGTCCCAGTGGCCCAGTGTTCCCATGTCTCAAGTGTTTCAGTATCTCAGTGTCTCAGTGTCTCAGTGTCCCAGGGTCCCAGTGTCCCAGTGTCTCAGTGTTCCAGTGTCTCAGTGTCTCAGTGTCCCAGTGTCTCAGTGTCCCAGTGTCTCTGTGTCTCAGTGTCCCAGTGGCTCAGTGCCTCAGTTCCCAGCGTCCCTGTGTCTCTGTGTCTCAGTGTATCTCTGTCTCTGTGTCCCAGTGTCTCAGTGCCAAAGTGTCTCTGTGTCTCAGTGTCCCAGTGTCTCAGTGTCTCAGCGTCCCAGTGTCTCAGTGTCTCAGTGTCCCAGTGTCCAAGTGTCTCAGTGTCCCAATGTCCCGGTGTTTCAGAGTCCCAATGTCCCAGTGTCCCAGTGTCTCCATGTCCCAGTGTCTCAGTGCCTCAGTGTCTCAGTGTCTCAGTGTCCCAGTGTCTCTGTGTCCCAGTGTCCGTGTATCCATGTCTCTGTGTCCCAGTGCCCCAGTGTCTCCGTGTCTCCATGATCCAGTGTCCCAGTGTCTCAGTGTCCCAGTGTCGCAGTGTCTCAGTGTCTCAGTGACCCAGTGGCCCAGTGTCCCCATGTCTCAAGTGTCTCAGTATCTCAGTGTCTCAGTGTCTCAGTGTCCCAGTGTCTCAGTGTTCCAGTGTCTCAGTGTCTCAGTGTCCCAGTGTCCCTGTGTCTCTGTGTCTCAGTGTATCTCTGTCTCTGTGTCTCAGTGTCTCAGTTCCCAGCGTCCCTGTGTCTCTGTGTCTCTGTGTATCTGTGTCTCTGTGTCTCAGTGTCTCTGTGTCTCAGTGTCCCAGTGTCTAAGTGTCTCAGTGTCCCAGTGTCTCAGTGTCTCAGTGTCCCAGTGTCCCAGTGTCTCAGTGTCCCAGTGTCTCAGTGTCCCAGTGTCCCAGTGTCTCAGTGTCTCAATCTCTCCGTGTCCCTGTGTCCCAGTGTCTCTGTGTCCCAGTGTCCCAGTGTCTCAGTGTCTCAGTGTCTCGGTGTCCCAGTGTCTCTGTGTCCTTGTGTCTCTGTGTCCCAGCGTCCCATTGTCCCTGTACCTCTGTGTATCTGTCTCCCAGTGTCCGTGTCTCCATGTCTTTGTGTCCCAGTGCCCCAGTGTCTCTGTGTCTCAGTGTGTCAGTGTCCCAGTGCCCCAGTGTCTCAGTGCCTCAGTGCCCAGTGTCTCTGTGTCTCAGTGTGTCAGTGTCCCAGTGCCTCAGTGTCTCAGTGTACCAGAGTCTCAGTGTCTCAGTGTCCCAGTGTCCCAGTGTCCCAGTGTATCAGAGTCCCACGGTCTCTGTGTCTCAGTGCCCCAGTGTCCCAGTGTACCAGTGTCCCAGTGTCTCAGTGTCCCAGTGACACAGTGTCTCAGTTCCCAGTGTCTCTATGTCCCTGTGTCTCTGTGTCTCAGTGTCTCAGTGTCTCAGTGTCCCATTGTCTCAGTGTCTCAGAGACACAGTGTCCCAGTGTCCCATTGTCTCAGTGCCTCAGTGTCTCAGTGTCCCAGTGTCACAGTGTCGCTGTGTCTCAGTTTCTCAGTGTCCCAGAGTCCCAGTGTCTCTGTGTCTCAATGTCTCAGTGTCTCAGTGTCTCAATGTCCCAGTGTCCCAGTGTCTCTGTGTCTTAGTGCCCCAGTATCCCAATGTCCCCATGTCTCTGTGTCTCTGTGTATCTCTGTCCCTGTGTCCCAGTGTCTCAGTGTCAAAGTGTCTCTGTGTCTCAGTGTCCCAGTGTTTCTGTGTCTCAGTGTCTCAGTGTCTCAGTGTCCCAGTGTCTCAGTCTCTCAGTTCCCAGCGTCCCTGTGTCTCTGTGTCTCTGTGTATCCGTGTCTCTGTGTCCCAGTGTCTCAGTGTCCCAGTGTCTCTGTGTCTCAGTGTCCTAGTGTCTAAGTGCCTCAGTGTCCCAGTGTCTCAGTGTCTCAGTGTCCCAGTGTCCCAGTGTCTCAGTGTCCCAGTGGCCCAGTGTTCCCATGTCTCAAGTGTCTCAGTATCTCAGTGTCTCAGTGTCTCAGTGTCCCAGGGTCCCAGTGTCCCAGTGTCTCAGTGTTCCAGTGTCTCAGTGTCTCAGTGTCCCAGTGTCTCAGTGTCCCAGTGTCTCTGTGTCTCAGTGTCCCAGTGTCTCAGTGCCTCAGTTCCCAGCGTCCCTGTGTCTCTGTGTCTCAGTGTATCTCTGTCTCTGTGTCCCAGTGTCTCAGTGCCAAAGTGTCTCTGTGTCTCAGTGTCCCAGTGTCTCAGTGTCTCAGCGTCCCAGTGTCTCAGTGTCTCAGTGTCCCAATGTCCCGGTGTTTCAGAGTCCCAATGTCCCAGTGTCCCAGTGTCTCCATGTCCCAGTGTCTCAGTGCCTCAGTGTCTCAGTGTCTCAGTGTCCCAGTGTCTCTGTGTCCCAGTGTCCGTGTATCCATGTCTCTGTGTCCCAGTGCCCCAGTGTCTCTGTGTCTCAGTGTGTCAGTGTCCCAGTGCCCCAGTGCCTCAGTGTACCAGTGTCTCAGTGTCTCAGTGTCCCAGTGTCCCAGTGAATCAGAGTCCCACGGTCTCTGTGTCTCAGTGTCCCAGCATCCCTGTGTCCCTGTGTCTCAGTGTCTCAGTGTCCCAGTGTCTCTGTGTCCCTGTGTCTCTGTGTATCAGTGTCCCAGTGTCTCAGTGTCTCAGTGTCCCAGTGTCCCAGTATCTCAGTGTCTCAGTGTCCCAGTGTCCCAGTGTCTCAGTGTCCCAGTGTCCCAGTGTCTCAGTGTCTCAATCTCTCCGTGTCCCTGTGTCCCAGTGTCTCTGTGTCCCAGTGTCCCAGTGTCTTAGTGTCTCAGTGTCTCAGTGTCTCGGTGTCCCAGTGTCTCTGTGTCCTTGTGTCTCTGTGTCCCAGCGTCCCATTGTCCCTGTACCTCTGTGTATCTGTCTCCCAGTGTCCGTGTCTCCATGTCTTTGTGTCCCAGTGCCCCAGTGTCTCTGTGTCTCAGTGTGTCAGTGTCCCAGTGCCCCAGTGTCTCAGTGTACCAGTGTCTCAGTGTCTCAGTGTACCAGAGTCTCAGTGTCTCAGTGTCCCCGTGTCCCAGTGTCCCAGTGTCCCAGTGTATCAGAGTCCCACGGTCTCTGTGTCTCAGTGTCCCAGTGTCTCAGTGTCCCAGTGTCACAGTGTCGCTGTGTCTCAGTTTCTCAGTGTCCCAGAGTCCCAGTGTCTCTGTGTCTCAGTGTCTCAGTGTCTCAGTGTCTCAGTGTCTCAATGTCCCAGTGTCCCAGTGTCTCTGTGTCTCAGTGCCCCAGTATCCCAATGTCCCCATGTCTCAGTGTCTCTTTGTCTCAGTGTCTCCGTGTCTCCGTGACCCAGTGTCACAGTGTCTCAGTGTCCCAGTGTCGCCGTGTCCCAGTGTCTCAGTGTCCCAGAGTCCCAGTGTCCCAGTGTCTCCGTGTCCCTGTGTCTCTGTGTCTCAGTGTCCCAGTGTCTCAGTGTCTCAGTGCCCCATTGTCTCAGTGTCTCAGAGACACAGTGATCCAGTGTCCCATTGTCTCAGTGTCTCAGTGTCTCAGTGTGTCAGTGTCCCAGTGCCCCAGTGTCTCAGTGTCCCAGTGTCCCAGTGAATCAGAGCCCCACGGTCTCTGTGTCTCAGTGTCCCAGTGTTCCAGTGGACCAGTGTACCAGTGTCTCAGTGTCCCAGTGTCTCAGTGTCTCCGTTCCCAGCGTCCCTGTGTCCCTGTGTCTCAGTGTCTCAGTGTCTCAGTGTCCCAGTGTCTCTGTGTCCCTGTGTCTCTGTGTCTCAGTGTCTCAGTGTCTCAGTGTCCCAGTGTCTCAGTGTATCACAGTCCCACGGTCTCTGTGTCTCAGTGTCCCAGTGTCCCAGTGTACCAGTGTCCCAGTGTCTCAGTGTCCCAGTGTCCCAGTGTCTCAGTTCCCAGCATCCCTGTGTCCCTGTGTCTCAGTGTCACAGTGTCTCAGTGTCCCAGTGTCTCTATGTCCCTGTGTCTCTGTGTCTCAGTGTCCCAGTGTCTCAGTGTCTCAGTGTCCCAGTGTCCCAGTGTCTCAGTGTCCCAGTGTCTCTGTGTCTCAGTGTCTCAGTGTCTCAGTGTCCCAGTGTCCCAGTTTCCCCATGTCTCAGTGTCTCTGTGTCTCAGTGTCTCCGTGTCTCCATGATCCAGTGCCCCAGTGTCTCAGTGTCGCAGTGTCTCAGTGTCTCAGTGTCCCAGTGGCCCAGTGTCCCCATGTCTCAAGTGTCTCAGTATCTCAGTGTCTCAGTGGCTCAGTGTCCCAGTGTCTCAGTGTTCCAGTGTCTCAGTGTCTCAGTGTCCCAGTGTCTCAGTGTCTCAGTTCCCAGCGTCCCTGTGTCTCTGTGTCTCTGTGTATCTGTGTCTCTGTGTCCCAGTGTTTCAGTGTCCCAGTGTCTCTGTGTCTCAGGGTCCCAGTGTCTAAGTGTCTCAGTGTCCCAGTGTCTCAGTGTCTCAGTGTCCCAGTGTCCCAGTGTCTCAGTGTCCCAGTGGCCCAGTGTCCCCATGTCTCAAGTGTCCCAGTATCTCAGTGTCTCAGTTTCTCAGTGTCCCAGGGTCCCAGTGTCCCAGTGTTTCAGTGTCCCAGTGTCTCAGTGTCTCAGTGTCCCAGTGTCTCAGTGTCCCAGTGTCTCTGTGTCTCAGTGTCCCAGTGTCTCAGTGCCTCAGTTTCCAGCGTCCCTTTGTCTCTGTGTCTCTGTGTATCTCTGTGCCTGTGTCCCAGTGTCTCAGTGTCAAAGTGTCTCTGTGTCTCAGTGTCCCAGTGTCTCTGTGTCTCAGTGTCACAGTGTCTCAGTGTCTCAGTGTCCCAATGTCTCAGTCTCTCAGTTCCCAGCGTCCCTGTGTCTCTGTGTCTCTGTGTATCTGTGTCTCTGTGTCCCAGTGTCTCAGTGTCCCAGTGTCTCTGTGTCTCAGTGTCCCAGTGTCTAAGTGCCTCAGTGTCCCAGTGTCTCAGTGTCTCAGTGTCCCAGTGTCCCAGTGTCTCAGTGTCCCAGTGGCCCAGTGTTCCCATGTCTCAAGTGTCTCAGTATCTCAGTGTCTCAGTGTCCCAGGGTCCCAGTGTCCCAGTGTCTCAGTGTTCCAGTGTATCAGTGTCTCAGTGTCCCAATGTCTCAGTGTCCCAGTGTCCCAGTGTCTCTGTGTCTCAGTGTCTCAGTGTCTCAGTGCCTCAGTTCCCAGCGTCCCTGTGTCTCTGTGTCTCAGTGTATCTCTGTCTCTGTGTCCCAGTGTCTCAGTGCCAAAGTGTCTCTGTGTCTCAGTGTCCCAGTGTCTCAGTGTCTCAGTGTCTCAGTGTCCCAGTGTCCAAGTGTCTCAGTGTCCCAGTGTCCCGGTGTTTCAGAGTCCCAATGTCCCAGTGTCCCAGTGTCTCCATGTCCCAGTGTCTCAGTGCCTCAGTGTCTCAGTGTCTCAGTGTCCCAGTGTCTCTGTGTCCCAGTGTCCGTGTCTCCATGTCTCTGTGTCCCAGTGCCCCAGTGTCTCTGTGTCTCAGTGTGTCAGTGTCCCAGTGCCCCAGTGCCTCAGTGTACCAGTATCTCAGTGTCTCAGTGTCCCAGTGTCCCAGTGAATCAGAGTCCCACGGTCTCTGTGTCTCAGTGTCCCAGTGTTCCAGTGGACCAGTGTCCCAGTGTCTCACTGTCCCAGTGTCTCAGTGTCTCCGTTCCCAGCGTCCCTGTGTCCCTGTGTCTCAGTGTCTCAGTGTCTCAGTGTCCCAGTGTCTCTGTGTCGCTGTGTCTCAGTTTCTCAGTGTCCCAGAGTCCCAGTGTCTCTGTGTCTCAGTGCCCCAGTGTCCCAGTGTCTCAGTGTCTCAGAGACACAGTGTCCCAGTGTCCCACTGTCTCAGTGTCTCAGTGTCCCAGTGTCACTGTGTCTCAGTTTCTCAGTGTCCCAGTGTCTCTGTGTTTCAGTGTCTCAGTGCCTCAGTGTCTCAATGTCCCAGTGTCCCAGTGTCTCTGTGTCTCAGTGTCCCAGTGTCCCAGTGTCCCCATGTCTCAGTGTTTCTGTGTCTCAGTGTCTCCGTGTCTCCGTGACCCAGTGTCCCAGTGTCTCAGTGTCCCAGTGTACAAGTGTCTCAGTGTCTCAGTGTCCCAGTGGCCCAGTGTCCCCATGTCTCAAGTGTCTCAGTATCTCAGTGTCTCAGTGTCTCATTGTCCCAGGGTCCCAGTGTCCCAGTGTCTCAGTGTCCCAGTGTCTCAGTGTCTCAGTGTCTCAGTGTCCCAGTGTCTCAGTTCCCAGCTTCCCTGTGTCTCTGTGCATCTGTGTCTCAGTGTCCGTGTCTCTGTGTCCCATTGTCCCATTGTCCCTGTGCCCCTGTGACTCTGTGTCCCAGTGTCCGTGCCTCCGTGTCTCTGTGTCCCAGTGCCCCAGTGTCGCTGTGTCTCAGTGTGTCAGTGTCCCAGTTCCCCAGTGTCTCAGTGTACCAGTGTCACAGTGTCCCAGTGTCTCAGTGAATCAGAGTCCCACGGTCTCTGTGTCTCAGTGTCCGAGTGTTCCAGTGGACCAGTGTCTCAGTTTCCAGCGTCCCTATGTCCCTGTGTCTCAGTGTCTCAGTGTCCCAGTGTCCCAGTGTCTCAGTGTCTCAGTGTCCCAGTGTCTCAGTGTCTCAGTTCCCAGTGTCCCTTGGTCCCTGTGTCTCAGTGCCCCTGTGTCTCAGTGTCCCAGTATCCCATTGTCTCAGTGTATCAGTGTCTCAGTGTCCCAGTGTCCCAGTGTCTCTGTGACTCAGTGTCTCAGTTCCCAGTGCCCCAGTGTCCCCGTGTCTCAGTGTCTCAGTGTCTCAGTGTTCCATTGTCTCAGTGTCTCAGAGACACAGTGTCCCAGTGTCCCATTGTCTCAGTGTCTCAGTGTCTCAGTGTCCCAGTGTCACAGTGTCGCTGTGTCTCAGTTTCTCAGTGTCCCAGAGTCCCAGTGTCTCTGTGTCTCAGTGCCCCAGTGTCCCAGTGTCTCAGTGTCTCAGAGACACAGTGTCCCAGTGTCCCACTGTCTCAGTGTCTCAGTGTCCCAGTGTCGCTGTGTCTCAGTTTCTCAGTGTCCCAGTGTCTCTGTGTTTCAGTGTCTCAGTGCCTCAGTGTCTCAATGTCCCAGTGTCCCAGTGTCTCTGTGTCTCAGTGTCCCAGTGTCCCAGTGTCCCCATGTCTCAGTGTTTCTGTGTCTCAGTGTCTCCGTGTCTCCGTGACCCAGTGTCCCAGTGTCTCAGTGTCCCAGTGTACAAGTGTCTCAGTGTCTCAGTGTCCCAGTGGCCCAGTGTCCCCATGTCTCAAGTGTCTCAGTATCTCAGTGTCTCAGTGTCTCATTGTCCCAGGGTCCCAGTGTCCCAGTGTCTCAGTGTCCCAGTGTCTCAGTGTCTCAGTGTCTCAGTGTCCCAGTGTCTCAGTTCCCAGCTTCCCTGTGTCTCTGTGCATCTGTGTCTCAGTGTCCGTGTCTCTGTGTCCCATTGTCCCATTGTCCCTGTGCCCCTGTGACTCTGTGTCCCAGTGTCCGTGCCTCCGTGTCTCTGTGTCCCAGTGCCCCAGTGTCGCTGTGTCTCAGTGTGTCAGTGTCCCAGTTCCCCAGTGTCTCAGTGTACCAGTGTCACAGTGTCCCAGTGTCTCAGTGAATCAGAGTCCCACGGTCTCTGTGTCTCAGTGTCCGAGTGTTCCAGTGGACCAGTGTCTCAGTTTCCAGCGCCCCTATGTCCCTGTGTCTCAGTGTCTCAGTGTCCCAGTGTCCCAGTGTCTCAGTGTCTCAGTGTCCCAGTGTCTCAGTGTCTCAGTTCCCAGTGTCCCTTGGTCCCTGTGTCTCAGTGCCCCTGTGTCTCAGTGTCCCAGTATCCCATTGTCTCAGTGTATCAGTGTCTCAGTGTCCCAGTGTCCCAGTGTCTCTGTGACTCAGTGTCTCAGTTCCCAGTGCCCCAGTGTCCCCGTGTCTCAGTGTCTCAGTGTCTCTGTGTCCTAGTGTCCCAGTGTCCCAGTGTCTCTGTGTCTCAGCGTCACAGTGTCCCAGTGTCTCAGTGCCTCAATCTCTCCGTGTCCCTGTGTCCCAGTGTCTCTGCGTTCCAGTGTCCCAGTGTCTCAGTTTCTCAGTGTCCCAGTGTCTCTGTGTCCTTGTGTCTCTGTGTCCCAGCGTCCCATTGTCCCTGTACCCCTGTGTCTCTGTCTCCCAGTGTCCGTGACTCCATGCCTCTGTATCCCAGTGCCCCAGTGTCTCTGTGTCTCAGTGTGTCAGTGTCCCAGTGCCCCAGTGTCTCAGTGTACCAGTGTCTCAGTGTCTCAGTGCCCCAGTGTCTCTGTGTCTCAGTGTGTCAGTGTCCCAGTGCCCTAGTGTCTCAGTGTACCAGTATCTCCATGTCCCAGTGTCTCAGTGCCTCAGTGTCTCAGTGTCTCAGTGTCTCAGTGTCCCAGTGTCTCAGTGTCTCAGTGTCTCACTGTCCCAGTGTCTCAATGTCTCAGTGTCCCAGTGTCTCAGTGTTTCAGTGTCCCAGTGTCCCAGTGTCTCAGTGTCCTTGTGTCCCAGTGTCCCAGTATCCCAGTGTCTCAGTTTATCAGTGTCTCAGTGTCCCAGTGTCCCAGTGTCTCTGTGACTCAGTGTCTCAGTTCCCAGTGCCCCATTGTCCCTGTGTCTCAGTGTCTCAGTGTCTCGGTGTCCCAGTGTGACAGTGTCCCAGTGTCCCAGTGTCCCAGTGTCTCTGTGTCTCAGTGTCACAGTATCACAGTGTCTCGGTGTCTCAATCTCTCCGTGTCACTGTGTCCCAGTGTCTCTGTGTCCCAGTGTCCCGGTGTCTCAGTGTCTCAGTGTCTCAGTGTCTCAGTGTCCAAGTGTCTCTGTGTCCTTGTGTCTCTGTGTCCCAGCGTCCCATTGTCCCTGTACCCCTGTGTCTCTGTCTCCCAGTGTCCATATCTCCATGTCTCTGTGTCCCAGTGCCCCAGTGTCTCTGTGTCTCCGTGTGTCAGTGTCCCAGTGCCCCAGTGTCTCAGTGTACCAGTGTCCCAGTGTATCAGAGTCCCACGGTCTCTGTGTCTCAGTGTCCCAGTGTACCAGTGTCCCAGTGTCTTAGTTTTCCAGTGTCTCAGTGTCTCAGTTCCCAGCATCCCTGTGTCCCTGTATCTCAGTGTCGCAGTGTCTCAGTGTCTCAGTGTCACAGTGTCTCAGTGTCTCAGTGTCCCAGTGTCTCAGTGCCCCAGTGTCCCAGTGTCTCAGTGTCTCAGAGACACAGTGTCCCAGTGTCCCACTGCCTCAGTGTCTCAGTGTCTCAGTGTCCCAGTGTCCCAGTGTCGCTGTGTCTCAGTTTCTCAGTGTCCCAGTGTCTCTGTGTCTCAGTGTCTCAGTGCCTCAGTGTCTCAATGTCCCAGTGTCCCAGTGTCTCTGTGTCTCAGTGTCCCAGTGTCTCAGTGTCCCCATGTCTCAGTGTTTCTGTGTCTCAGTGTCTCCGTGTCTCCGTGACCCAGTGTCCCAGTGTCTCAGTGTCCCAGTGTCCAAGTGTCTCAGTGTCTCAGTGTCCCAGTGGCCCAGTGTTCCCATGTCTCAAGTGTCTCAGTATCTCAGTGTCTCAGTGTCTCAGTGTCCCAGGGTCCCAGTGTCCCAGTGCCTCAGTGTCCCAGTGTCTCAGTGTCTCAGTGTCTCAGTGTCCCAGTGCCTCAGTTCCCAGCTTCCCTGTGTCTCTGTGTCTCTGTGTCTCAGTGTCTCAGTGTCTCAGTGTCCCAGTGTCCCATGTCTCAGTGTCTCAGTGTCCCAATGTCCCTGTGTCTCAGTGTCTCAGTGTCTCAGTGTCCCAGTGTCCCAGTTTCTCTGTGTCCCTGTGTCTCTGTGTCTCAGTGTCCCAGTGTCTCAGTGTCTCAGTGTCCCAGTGTCCCAGTGTCTCAGTGTCCCAGTGGCCCAGTGTCCCCATGTCTCAAGTGTCTCAGTATCTCAGTGTCTCAGTGTCTCATTGTCCCAGGGTCCCAGTGTCCCAGTGTCTCAGTGTCCCAGTGTCTCTGTGTATCTGTGTCTCAGTGTCCGTGTCTCTGTGTCCCATTGTCCCATTGTCCCTGTGCCCCTGTGACTCTGTGTCCCAGTATCCGTGCCTCCGTGTCTCTGTGTCCCAGTGCCCCAGTGTTGCTGTGGCTCAGTGTGTCAGTGTCCCAGTTCCCCAGTGTCTCAGTGTACCAGTGTCACAGTGTCCCAGTGTTTCAGTGAATCAGAGTCCCACGGTCTCTGTGTCTCAGTGTCCGAGTGTTCCAGTGGACCAGTGTCTCAGTTTCCAGCGTCCCTATGTCCCTGTGTCTCAGTGTCTCAGTGTCCCAGTGTCCCAGTGTCTCAGTGTCTCAGTGTCCCAGTGTCTCAGTGTCTCAGTTCCCAGTGTCCCTTGGTCCCTGTGTCTCAGTGCCCCTGTGTCTCAGTGTCCCAGTATCCCAGTGTCTCAGTGTATCAGTGTCTCAGTGTCCCAGTGTCCCAGTGTCTCTGTGACTCAGTGTCTCAGTTCCCAGTGCCCCAGTGTCCCCGTGTCTCAGTGTCTCAGTGTCTCTGTGTCCTAGTGTCCCAGTGTCCCAGTGTCTCTGTGTCTCAGCGTCACAGTGTCCCAGTGTCTCAGTGTCTCAATCTCTCCGTGTCCCTGTGTCCCAGTGTCTCTGCGTTCCAGTGTCCCAGTGTCTCAGTTTCTCAGTGTCCCAGTGTCTCTGTGTCCTTGTGTCTCTGTGTCCCAGCGTCCCATTGTCCCTGTACCCCTGTGTCTCTGTCTCCCAGTGTCCGTGACTCCATGCCTCTGTATCCCAGTGCCCCAGTGTCTCTGTGTCTCAGTGTGTCAGTGTCCCAGTGCCCCAGTGTCTCAGTGTACCAGTGTCTCAGTGTCTCAGTGCCCCAGTGTCTCTGTGTCTCAGTGTGTCAGTGTCCCAGTGCCCCAGTGTCTCAGTGTACCAGTATCTCCATGTCCCAGTGTCTCAGTGCCTCAGTGTCTCAGTGTCTCAGTGTCTCAGTGTCCCAGTGTCTCAGTGTCTCAGTGTCTCACTGTCCCAGTGTCTCAATGTCTCAGTGTCCCAGTGTCTCAGTGTTTCAGTGTCCCAGTGTCCCAGTGTCTCAGTGTCCTTGTGTCCCAGTGTCCCAGTATCCCAGTGTCTCAGTTTATCAGTGTCTCAGTGTCCCAGTGTCCCAGTGTCTCTGTGACTCAGTGTCTCAGTTCCCAGTGCCCCATTGTCCCTGTGTCTCAGTGTCTCAGTGTCTCGGTGTCCCAGTGTGACAGTGTCCCAGTGTCCCAGTGTCCCAGTGTCTCTGTGTCTCAGTGTCACAGTATCCCAGTGTCTCGGTGTCTCAATCTCTCCGTGTCACTGTGTCCCAGTGTCTCTGTGTCCCAGTGTCCCGGTGTCTCAGTGTCTCAGTGTCTCAGTGTCTCAGTGTCCAAGTGTCTCTGTGTCCTTGTGTCTCTGTGTCCCAGCGTCCCATTGTCCCTGTACCCCTGTGTCTCTGTCTCCCAGTGTCCATATCTCCATGTCTCTGTGTCCCAGTGCCCCAGAGTCTCTGTGTCTCAGTGTGTCAGTGTCCCAGTGCCCCAGTGTCTCAGTGTACCAGTGTCCCAGTGTATCAGAGTCCCACGGTCTCTGTGTCTCAGTGTCCCAGTGTACCAGTGTCCCAGTGTCTTAGTTTTCCAGTGTCTCAGTGTCTCAGTTCCCAGCATTCCTGTGTCCCTGTATCTCAGTGTCGCAGTGTCTCAGTGTCTCAGTGTCACAGTGTCTCAGTGTCTCAGTGTCCCAGTGTCTCAGTGCCCCAGTGTCCCAGTGTCTCAGTGTCTCAGAGACACAGTGTCCCAGTGTCCCACTGCCTCAGTGTCTCAGTGTCTCAGTGTCCCAGTGTCCCAGTGTCGCTGTGTCTCAGTTTCTCAGTGTCCCAGTGTCTCTGTGTCTCAGTGTCTCAGTGCCTCAGTGTCTCAATGTCCCAGTGTCCCAGTGTCTCTGTGTCTCAGTGTCCCAGTGTCCCAGTGTCCCCATGTCTCAGTGTTTCTGTGTCTCAGTGTCTCCGTGTCTCCGTGACCCAGTGTCCCAGTGTCTCAGTGTCCCAGTGTCCAAGTGTCTCAGTGTCTCAGTGTCCCAGTGGCCCAGTGTTCCCATGTCTCAAGTGTCTCAGTATCTCAGTGTCTCAGTGTCTCAGTGTCCCAGGGTCCCAGTGTCCCAGTGTCTCAGTGTCCCAGTGTCTCAGTGTCTCAGTGTCTCAGTGTCCCAGTGTCTCAGTTCCCAGCTTCCCTGTGTCTCTGTGTCTCTGTGTCTCAGTGTCTCAGTGTCTCAGTGTCCCAGTGTCCCATGTCTCAGTGTCTCAGTGTCCCAATGTCCCTGTGTCTCAGTGTCTCAGTGTCTCAGTGTCCCAGTGTCCCAGTTTCTCTGTGTCCCTGTGTCTCTGTGTCTCAGTGTCCCAGTGTCTCAGTGTCTCAGTGTCCCAGTGTCCCAGTGTCTCAGTGTCCCAGTGTCCCAGTGTCCCAGTGGCCCAGTGTCCCCATGTCTCAAGTGTCTCAGTATCTCAGTGTCTCAGTGTCTCATTGTCCCAGGGTCCCAGTGTCCCAGTGTCTCAGTGTCCCAGTGTCTCAGTGTCTCAGTGTCTCAGTGTCCCAGTGTCTCAGTTCCCAGCTTCCCTGTGTCTCTGTGTATCTGTGTCTCAGTGTCCGTGTCTCTGTGTCCCATTGTCCCATTGTCCCTGTGCCCCTGTGACTCTGTGTCCCAGTATCCGTGCCTCCGTGTCTCTGTGTCCCAGTGCCCCAGTGTCTCTGTGTCTCAGTGTCTCAGTGTCTCAGTGTCTCAATGTCCCAGTGTCCCAGTGTCTCTGTGTCTCAGTGCCCCAGTATCCCAATGTCCCCATGTCTCAGTGTCTCTTTGTCTCAGTGTCTCCGTGTCTCCGTGACCCAGTGTCACAGTGTCTCAGTGTCCCAGTGTCGCCGTGTCCCAGTGTCTCAGTGTCCCAGAGTCCCAGTGTCCCAGTGTCTCCGTGTCCCTGTGTCTCTGTGTCTCAGTGTCCCAGTGTCTCAGTGTCTCAGTGCCCCATTGTCTCAGTGTCTCAGAGACACAGTGATCCAGTGTCCCATTGTCTCAGTGTCTCAGTGTCTCAGTGTGTCAGTGTCCCAGTGCCCCAGTGTCTCAGTGTCCCAGTGTCCCAGTGAATCAGAGCCCCACGGTCTCTGTGTCTCAGTGTCCCAGTGTTCCAGTGGACCAGTGTACCAGTGTCTCAGTGTCCCAGTGTCTCAGTGTCTCCGTTCCCAGCGTCCCTGTGTCCCTGTGTCTCAGTGTCTCAGTGTCTCAGTGTCCCAGTGTCTCTGTGTCCCTGTGTCTCTGTGTCTCAGTGTCTCAGTGTCTCAGTGTCCCAGTGTCTCAGTGTATCACAGTCCCACGGTCTCTGTGTCTCAGTGTCCCAGTGTCCCAGTGTACCAGTGTCCCAGTGTCTCAGTGTCCCAGTGTCTCAGTTCCCAGCATCCCTGTGTCCCTGTGTCTCAGTGTCACAGTGTCTCAGTGTCCCAGTGTCTCTATGTCCCTGTGTCTCTGTGTCTCAGTGTCCCAGTGTCTCAGTGTCTCAGTGTCCCAGTGTCCCAGTGTCTCAGTGTCCCAGTGTCTCTGTGTCTCAGTGTCTCAGTGTCTCAGTGTCCCAGTGTCCCAGTTTCCCCATGTCTCAGTGTCTCTGTGTCTCAGTGTCTCCGTGTCTCCATGATCCAGTGCCCCAGTGTCTCAGTGTCGCAGTGTCTCAGTGTCTCAGTGTCCCAGTGGCCCAGTGTCCCCATGTCTCAAGTGTCTCAGTATCTCAGTGTCTCAGTGTCTCAGTGTCCCAGTGTCTCAGTGTTCCAGTGTCTCAGTGTCTCAGTGTCCCAGTGTCTCAGTGTCTCAGTTCCCAGCGTCCCTGTGTCTCTGTGTCTCTGTGTATCTGTGTCTCTGTGTCCCAGTGTCTCAGTGTCCCAGTGTCTCTGTGTCTCAGGGTCCCAGTGTCTAAGTGTCTCAGTGTCCCAGTGTCTCAGTGTCTCAGTGTCCCAGTGTCCCAGTGTCTCAGTGTCCCAGTGGCCCAGTGTCCCCATGTCTCAAGTGTCTCAGTATCTCAGTGTCTCAGTTTCTCAGTGTCCCAGGGTCCCAGTGTCCCAGTGTTTCAGTGTCCCAGTGTCTAAGTGTCTCAGTGTCCCAGTGTCTCAGTGTCCCAGTGTCTCTGTGTCTCAGTGTCCCAGTGTCTCAGTGCCTCAGTTTCCAGCGTCCCTTTGTCTATGTGTCTCTGTGTATCTCTGTGCCTGTGTCCCAGTGTTTCAGTGTCAAAGTGTCTCTGTGTCTCAGTGTCCCAGTGTCTCTGTGTCTCAGTGTCACAGTGTCTCAGTGTCTCAGTGTCCCAATGTCTCAGTCTCTCATTTCCCAGCGTCCCTGTGTCTCTGTGTCTCTGTGTATCTGTGTCTCTGTGTCCCAGTGTCTAAGTGCCTCAGTGTCCCAGTGTCTCAGTGTCTCAGTGTCCCAGTGTCCCAGTGTCTCAGTGTCCCAGTGGCCCAGTGTTCCCATGTCTCAAGTGTCTCAGTATCTCAGTGTCTCAGTGTCTCAGTGTCCCAGGGTCCCAGTGTCCCAGTGTCTCAGTGTTCCAGTGTATCAGTGTCTCAGTGTCCCAGTGTCTCAGTGTCCCAGTGTCCCAGTGTCTCTGTGTCTCAGTGTCCCAGTGTCTCAGTGCCTCAGTTCCCAGCGTCCCTGTGTCTCTGTGTCTCAGTGTATCTCTGTCTCTGTGTCCCAGTGTCTCAGTGCCAAAGTGTCTCTGTGTCTCAGTGTCCCAGTGTCTCAGTGTCTCAGCGTCCCAGTATCTCAGTGTCTCAGTGTCCCAGTGTACAAGTGTCTCAGTGCCCCAGTGTCCCGGTGTTTCAGAGTCCCAATGTCCCAGTGTCCCAGTGTCTCCATGTCCCAGTGTCTCAGTGCCTCAGTGTCTCAGTGTCTCAGTGTCCCAGTGTCTCTGTGTCCCAGTGTCCGTGTCTCCATGTCTCTGTGTCCCAGTGCCCCAGTGTCTCTGTGTCTCAGTGTGTCAGTGTCCCAGTGCCCCAGTGCCTCAGTGTACCAGTGTCTCAGTGTCTCAGTGTCCCAGTGTCCCAGTGAATCAGAGTCCCACGGTCTCTGTGTCTCAGTGTCCCAGTGTTCCAGTGGACCAGTGTCCCAGTGTCTCACTGTCCCAGTGTCTCAGTGTCTCCGTTCCCAGCGTCCCTGTGTCCCTGTGTCTCAGTGTCTCAGTGTCTCAGTGTCCCAGTGTCTCTGTGTCCCTGTGTCTCTGTGTCTCAGTGTCCCCGTGTCTCAGTGTCTCAGTGTCCCAGTGTCCCAGTGTCTCAGTGTCCCAGTGTCCCAGTGTCTCAATCTCTCCGTGTCCCTGTGTCCCAGTGTCTCTGTGTCCCAGTGTCCCAGTGTCTCAGTGTCTCAGTGTCTCAGTGTCTCGGTGTCCCAGTGTCTCTGTGTCCTTGTGTCTCTGTGTCCCAGCGTCCCATTGTCCCTGTACCTCTGTGTATCTGTCTCCCAGTGTCCGTGTCTCCATGTCTTTGTGTCCCAGTGCCCCAGTGTCTCTGTGTCTCAGTGTGTCAGTGTCCCAGTGCCCCAGTGTCTCAGTGTACCAGTGTCTCAGTGTCTCAGTGCCCCAGTGTCTCTGTGTCTCAGTGTGTCAGTGTCCCAGTGCCTCAGTGTCTCAGTGTACCAGTGTCTCAGTGTCTCAGTGTCCCAGTGTCCCAGTGTCCCAGTGTATCAGAGTCCCACGGTCTCTGTGTCTCAGTGTCCCAGTGTACCAGTGTCCCAGTGTCTCAGTGTCCCAGTGACACAGTGTCTCAGTTCCCAGTGTCTCTATGTCCCTGTGTCTCTGTGTCTCAGTGACTCAGTGTCTCAGTGTCCCATTGTCTCAGTGTCTCAGAGACACAGTGTCCCAGTGTCCCATTGTCTCAGTGCCTCAGTGTCTCAGTGTCCCAGTATCACAGTGTCGCTGTGTCTCAGTTTCTCAGTGTCCCAGAGTCCCAGTGTCTCTGTGTCTCAGTGTCTCAGTGTCTCAATGTCCCAGTGTCCCAGTGTCTCTGTGTCTCAGTGCCCCAGTATCCCAATGTCCCCATGTCTCAGTGTCTCTGTGTCTCAGTGTCTCCGTGTCTCCGTGACCCAGTGTCACAGTGTCTCAGTGTCCCAGTGTCGCCGTGTCCCAGTGTCTCAGAGTCCCAGAGTCCCAGTGTCCCAGTGTTTCCGTGTCCCTGTGTCTCCGTGTCCCTGTGTCTCTGTGTCTCAGTGTCCCAGTGTCTCAGTGTCTCAGTGTCCCATTGTCTCAGTGTCTCAGAGACACAGTGTCCCAGTGTCCCATTGTCTCAGTGTCTCAGTGTCTCAGTGTCCCAGTGTCACAGTGTCGCTGTGTCTCAGTTTCTCAGTGTCCCAGAGTCCCATTGTCTCTGTGTCTCAGCGTCTCAGTGTCTCAGTGTCTCAATGTCCCAGTGCCCCAATGTCTCTGTGTCTCAGTGCCCCAGTATCCCAATGTCCCCATGTCTCAGTGTCTCTGTGTCTCTGTGTCTCAGTGTCTCCGTGTCTCCGTGACCCAGTGTCACAGTGTCTCAGTGTCCCAGTGTCGCCGTGTCCCTGTGTCTCAGTGTCTCAGTGTCCCAGTGTCTCTGTGTCCCTGTGTCTCTGTGTCTCAGTGTCCCAGTGTCTCAGTGTCTCAGTGTCCCAGTGTCTCAGTGTCTCAGTGTCCCAGTGTCTCAGTGTCCCAGTGTCCCAGTGTCTCGGTGTCTCAATCTCTCCGTGTCCCTGTGTCCCAGTGTCTCTGTGTCCCAGTGTCCCAGTGTCTCAGTGTCTCAGTGTCTCGGTGTCCCAGTGTCTCTGTGTCCTTGTGTCTCTGTGTCCCAGCGTCCCATCGTCCCTGTACCTCTGTGTATCTGTCTCCCAGTGTCCGTGTCTCCATGTCTTTGTGTCCCAGTGCCCCAGTGTCTCTGTGTCTCAGTGTGTCAGTGTCCCAGTGCCCCAGTGTCTCAGTGTACCAGTGTCTCAGTGTCTCAGTGCCCCAGTGTCTCTGTGTCTCAGTGTGTCAGTGTCCCAGTGCCTTAGTGTCTTAGTGTACCAGAGTCTCAGTGTCTCAGTCTCCCAGTGTCCCAGTGTCCCAGTGTATCAGAGTCCCACGGTCTCTGTGTCTCAGTGTCCCAGTGTCCCAGTGTACCAGTGTCCCAGTGTCCCAGTGTCTCAGTGTCCCAGTGACACAGTGTCTCAGTTCCCAGTGTCTCTATGTCCCTGTGTCTCTGTGTCTCAGTGTCTCAGTGTCCCATTGTCTCAGTGTCTCAGAGACACAGTGTCCCAGTGTCCCATTGTCTCAGTGTCTCAGTGTCTCAGTGTCCCAGTGTCACAGTGTCGCTGTGTCTCAGTTTCTCAGTGTCTCAGTGTCTCAGTGTCTCAGTGTCTCAGTGTCCCAGTGTCCCAGTGTCTCAGTGTCCCAGTGTCCCAGTGTCTCAGTGTCTCAATCTCTCCGTGTCCCTGTGTCCCAGTGTCTCAGTGTCCCAGTGTCCCAGTGTCTCAGTGTCTCAGTGTTTCAGTGTCTCGGTGTCCCAGTGTCTCTGTGTCCTTGTGTCTCTGTGTCCCAGCGTCCCATTGTCCCTGTACCTCTGTGTATCTGTCTCCCAGTGTCCGTGTCTCCATGTCTTTGTGTCCCAGTGCCCCAGTGTCTCTGTGTCTCAGTGTGTCAGTGTCCCAGTGCCCCAGTGTCTCAGTGTACCAGTGTCTCAGTGTCTCAGTGCCCCAGTGTCTCTGTGTCTCAGTGTGTCAGTGTACCAGTGCCTTAGTGTCTCAGTGTACCAGAGTCTCAGTGTCTCAGTGTCCCAGTGTCCCAGTGTATCAGAGTCCCACGGTCTCTGTGTCTCAGTGTCCCAGTGTCCCAGTGTACCAGTGTCCCAGTGTCCCAGTGTCTCAGTGTCCCAGTGACACAGTGTCTCAGTTCCCAGTGTCTCTGTGTCTCAGTGTCTCAGTGTCCCATTGTCTCAGTGTCTCAGAGACACAGTGTCCCAGTGTCCCATTGTCTCAGTGTCTCAGTGTCTCAGTGTCCCAGTGTCACAGTGTCGCTGTGTCTCAGTTTCTCAGTGTCCCAGAGTCCCAGTGTCTCTGTGTCTCAGTGCCCCAGTGTCCCAGTGTCTCAGTGTCTCAGAGACACAGTGTCCCAGTGTCCCACTGTCTCAGTGTCTCAGTGTCCCAGTGTCGCTGTGTCTCAGTTTCTCAGTGTCCCAGTGTCTCTGTGTTTCAGTGTCTCAGTGCCTCAGTGTCTCAATGTCCCAGTGTCCCAGTGTCTCTGTGTCTCAGTGTCCCAGTGTCCCAGTGTCCCCATGTCTCAGTGTTTCTGTGTCTCAGTGTCTCCGTGTCTCCGTGACCCAGTGTCCCAGTGTCTCAGTGTCCCAGTGTACAAGTGTCTCAGTGTCTCAGTGTCCCAGTGGCCCAGTGTCCCCATGTCTCAAGTGTCTCAGTATCTCAGTGTCTCAGTGTCTCATTGTCCCAGGGTCCCAGTGTCCCAGTGTCTCAGTGTCCCAGTGTCTCAGTGTCTCAGTGTCTCAGTGTCCCAGTGTCTCAGTTCCCAGCTTCCCTGTGTCTCTGTGCATCTGTGTCTCAGTGTCCGTGTCTCTGTGTCCCATTGTCCCATTGTCCCTGTGCCCCTGTGACTCTGTGTCCCAGTGTCCGTGCCTCCGTGTCTCTGTGTCCCAGTGCCCCAGTGTCGCTGTGTCTCAGTGTGTCAGTGTCCCAGTTCCCCAGTGTCTCAGTGTAACAGTGTCACAGTGTCCCAGTGTCTCAGTGAATCAGAGTCCCACGGTCTCTGTGTCTCAGTGTCCGAGTGTTCCAGTGGACCAGTGTCTCAGTTTCCAGCGTCCCTATGTCCCTGTGTCTCAGTGTCTCAGTGTCCCAGTGTCCCAGTGTCTCAGTGTCTCAGTGTCCCAGTGTCTCAGTGTCTCAGTTCCCAGTGTCCCTTGGTCCCTGTGTCTCAGTGCCCCTGTGTCTCAGTGTCCCAGTATCCCATTGTCTCAGTGTATCAGTGTCTCAGTGTCCCAGTGTCACAGTGTCGCTGTGTCTCAGTTTCTCAGTGTCCCAGTGTCCCAGTGTCTCTGTGACTCAGTGTCTCAGTTCCCAGTGCCCCAGTGTCCCCGTGTCTCAGTGTCTCAGTGTCTCAGTGTCCCATTGTCTCAGTGTCTCAGAGACACAGTGTCCCAGTGTCCCATTGTCTCAGTGTCTCAGTGTCTCAGTGTCCCAGTGTCACAGTGTCGCTGTGTCTCAGTTTCTCAGTGTCCCAGAGTCCCAGTGTCTCTGTGTCTCAGTGCCCCAGTGTCCCAGTGTCTCAGTGTCTCAGAGACACAGTGTCCCAGTGTCCCACTGTCTCAGTGTCTCAGTGTCCCAGTGTCGCTGTGTCTCAGTTTCTCAGTGTCCCAGTGTCTCTGTGTTTCAGTGTCTCAGTGCCTCAGTGTCTCAATGTCCCAGTGTCCCAGTGTCTCTGTGTCTCAGTGTCCCAGTGTCCCAGTGTCCCCATGTCTCAGTGTTTCTGTGTCTCAGTGTCTCCGTGTCTCCGTGACCCAGTGTCCCAGTGTCTCAGTGTCTCAGCGTCCCAGTGTCTCAGTGTCTCAGTGTCCCAGTGTACAAGTGTCTCAGTGCCCCAGTGTCCCGGTGTTTCAGAGTCCCAATGTCCCAGTGTCCCAGTGTCTCCATGTCCCAGTGTCTCAGTGCCTCAGTGTCTCAGTGTCTCAGTGTCCCAGTGTCTCTGTGTCCCAGTGTCCGTGTCTCCATGTCTCTGTGTCCCAGTGCCCCAGTGTCTCTGTGTCTCAGTGTGTCAGTGTCCCAGTGCCCCAGTGCCTCAGTGTACCAGTGTCTCAGTGTCTCAGTGTCCCAGTGTCCCAGTGAATCAGAGTCCCACGGTCTCTGTGTCTCAGTGTCCCAGTGTTCCAGTGGACCAGTGTCCCAGTGTCTCACTGTCCCAGTGTCTCAGTGTCTCCGTTCCCAGCGTCCCTGTGTCCCTGTGTCTCAGTGTCTCAGTGTCTCAGTGTCCCAGTGTCTCTGTGTCCCTGTGTCTCTGTGTCTCAGTGTCCCCGTGTCTCAGTGTCTCAGTGTCCCAGTGTCCCAGTGTCTCAGTGTCCCAGTGTCCCAGTGTCTCAATCTCTCCGTGTCCCTGTGTCCCAGTGTCTCTGTGTCCCAGTGTCCCAGTGTCTCAGTGTCTCAGTGTCTCAGTGTCTCGGTGTCCCAGTGTCTCTGTGTCCTTGTGTCTCTGTGTCCCAGCGTCCCATTGTCCCTGTACCTCTGTGTATCTGTCTCCCAGTGTCCGTGTCTCCATGTCTTTGTGTCCCAGTGCCCCAGTGTCTCTGTGTCTCAGTGTGTCAGTGTCCCAGTGCCCCAGTGTCTCAGTGTACCAGTGTCTCAGTGTCTCAGTGCCCCAGTGTCTCTGTGTCTCAGTGTGTCAGTGTCCCAGTGCCTCAGTGTCTCAGTGTACCAGTGTCTCAGTGTCTCAGTGTCCCAGTGTCCCAGTGTCCCAGTGTATCAGAGTCCCACGGTCTCTGTGTCTCAGTGTCCCAGTGTACCAGTGTCCCAGTGTCTCAGTGTCCCAGTGACACAGTGTCTCAGTTCCCAGTGTCTCTATGTCCCTGTGTCTCTGTGTCTCAGTGTCTCAGTGTCTCAGTGTCCCATTGTCTCAGTGTCTCAGAGACACAGTGTCCCAGTGTCCCATTGTCTCAGTGCCTCAGTGTCTCAGTGTCCCAGTATCACAGTGTCGCTGTGTCTCAGTTTCTCAGTGTCCCAGAGTCCCAGTGTCTCTGTGTCTCAGTGTCTCAGTGTCTCAATGTCCCAGTGTCCCAGTGTCTCTGTGTCTCAGTGCCCCAGTATCCCAATGTCCCCATGTCTCAGTGTCTCTGTGTCTCAGTGTCTCCGTGTCTCCGTGACCCAGTGTCACAGTGTCTCAGTGTCCCAGTGTCGCCGTGTCCCAGTGTCTCAGAGTCCCAGAGTCCCAGTGTCCCAGTGTTTCCGTGTCCCTGTGTCTCCGTGTCCCTGTGTCTCTGTGTCTCAGTGTCCCAGTGTCTCAGTGTCTCAGTGTCCCATTGTCTCAGTGTCTCAGAGACACAGTGTCCCAGTGTCCCATTGTCTCAGTGTCTCAGTGTCTCAGTGTCCCAGTGTCACAGTGTCGCTGTGTCTCAGTTTCTCAGTGTCCCAGAGTCCCATTGTCTCTGTGTCTCAGCGTCTCAGTGTCTCAGTGTCTCAATGTCCCAGTGCCCCAATGTCTCTGTGTCTCAGTGCCCCAGTATCCCAATGTCCCCATGTCTCAGTGTCTCTGTGTCTCTGTGTCTCAGTGTCTCCGTGTCTCCGTGACCCAGTGTCACAGTGTCTCAGTGTCCCAGTGTCGCCGTGTCCCTGTGTCTCAGTGTCTCAGTGTCCCAGTGTCTCTGTGTCCCTGTGTCTCTGTGTCTCAGTGTCCCAGTGTCTCAGTGTCTCAGTGTCCCAGTGTCTCAGTGTCTCAGTGTCCCAGTGTCTCAGTGTCCCAGTGTCCCAGTGTCTCGGTGTCTCAATCTCTCCGTGTCCCTGTGTCCCAGTGTCTCTGTGTCCCAGTGTCCCAGTGTCTCAGTGTCTCAGTGTCTCGGTGTCCCAGTGTCTCTGTGTCCTTGTGTCTCTGTGTCCCAGCGTCCCATCGTCCCTGTACCTCTGTGTATCTGTCTCCCAGTGTCCGTGTCTCCATGTCTTTGTGTCCCAGTGCCCCAGTGTCTCTGTGTCTCAGTGTGTCAGTGTCCCAGTGCCCCAGTGTCTCAGTGTACCAGTGTCTCAGTGTCTCAGTGCCCCAGTGTCTCTGTGTCTCAGTGTGTCAGTGTCCCAGTGCCTTAGTGTCTTAGTGTACCAGAGTCTCAGTGTCTCAGTCTCCCAGTGTCCCAGTGTCCCAGTGTATCAGAGTCCCACGGTCTCTGTGTCTCAGTGTCCCAGTGTCCCAGTGTACCAGTGTCCCAGTGTCCCAGTGTCTCAGTGTCCCAGTGACACAGTGTCTCAGTTCCCAGTGTCTCTATGTCCCTGTGTCTCTGTGTCTCAGTGTCTCAGTGTCCCATTGTCTCAGTGTCTCAGAGACACAGTGTCCCAGTGTCCCATTGTCTCAGTGTCTCAGTGTCTCAGTGTCCCAGTGTCACAGTGTCGCTGTGTCTCAGTTTCTCAGTGTCTCAGTGTCTCAGTGTCTCAGTGTCTCAGTGTCCCAGTGTCCCAGTGTCTCAGTGTCCCAGTGTCCCAGTGTCTCAGTGTCTCAATCTCTCCGTGTCCCTGTGTCCCAGTGTCTCAGTGTCCCAGTGTCCCAGTGTCTCAGTGTCTCAGTGTTTCAGTGTCTCGGTGTCCCAGTGTCTCTGTGTCCTTGTGTCTCTGTGTCCCAGCGTCCCATTGTCCCTGTACCTCTGTGTATCTGTCTCCCAGTGTCCGTGTCTCCATGTCTTTGTGTCCCAGTGCCCCAGTGTCTCTGTGTCTCAGTGTGTCAGTGTCCCAGTGCCCCAGTGTCTCAGTGTACCAGTGTCTCAGTGTCTCAGTGCCCCAGTGTCTCTGTGTCTCAGTGTGTCAGTGTACCAGTGCCTTAGTGTCTCAGTGTACCAGAGTCTCAGTGTCTCAGTGTCCCAGTGTCCCAGTGTATCAGAGTCCCACGGTCTCTGTGTCTCAGTGTCCCAGTGTCCCAGTGTACCAGTGTCCCAGTGTCCCAGTGTCTCAGTGTCCCAGTGACACAGTGTCTCAGTTCCCAGTGTCTCTGTGTCTCAGTGTCTCAGTGTCCCATTGTCTCAGTGTCTCAGAGACACAGTGTCCCAGTGTCCCATTGTCTCAGTGTCTCAGTGTCTCAGTGTCCCAGTGTCACAGTGTCGCTGTGTCTCAGTTTCTCAGTGTCCCAGAGTCCCAGTGTCTCTGTGTCTCAGTGCCCCAGTGTCCCAGTGTCTCAGTGTCTCAGAGACACAGTGTCCCAGTGTCCCACTGTCTCAGTGTCTCAGTGTCCCAGTGTCGCTGTGTCTCAGTTTCTCAGTGTCCCAGTGTCTCTGTGTTTCAGTGTCTCAGTGCCTCAGTGTCTCAATGTCCCAGTGTCCCAGTGTCTCTGTGTCTCAGTGTCCCAGTGTCCCAGTGTCCCCATGTCTCAGTGTTTCTGTGTCTCAGTGTCTCCGTGTCTCCGTGACCCAGTGTCCCAGTGTCTCAGTGTCCCAGTGTACAAGTGTCTCAGTGTCTCAGTGTCCCAGTGGCCCAGTGTCCCCATGTCTCAAGTGTCTCAGTATCTCAGTGTCTCAGTGTCTCATTGTCCCAGGGTCCCAGTGTCCCAGTGTCTCAGTGTCCCAGTGTCTCAGTGTCTCAGTGTCTCAGTGTCCCAGTGTCTCAGTTCCCAGCTTCCCTGTGTCTCTGTGCATCTGTGTCTCAGTGTCCGTGTCTCTGTGTCCCATTGTCCCATTGTCCCTGTGCCCCTGTGACTCTGTGTCCCAGTGTCCGTGCCTCCGTGTCTCTGTGTCCCAGTGCCCCAGTGTCGCTGTGTCTCAGTGTGTCAGTGTCCCAGTTCCCCAGTGTCTCAGTGTAACAGTGTCACAGTGTCCCAGTGTCTCAGTGAATCAGAGTCCCACGGTCTCTGTGTCTCAGTGTCCGAGTGTTCCAGTGGACCAGTGTCTCAGTTTCCAGCGTCCCTATGTCCCTGTGTCTCAGTGTCTCAGTGTCCCAGTGTCCCAGTGTCTCAGTGTCTCAGTGTCCCAGTGTCTCAGTGTCTCAGTTCCCAGTGTCCCTTGGTCCCTGTGTCTCAGTGCCCCTGTGTCTCAGTGTCCCAGTATCCCATTGTCTCAGTGTATCAGTGTCTCAGTGTCCCAGTGTCACAGTGTCGCTGTGTCTCAGTTTCTCAGTGTCCCAGTGTCCCAGTGTCTCTGTGACTCAGTGTCTCAGTTCCCAGTGCCCCAGTGTCCCCGTGTCTCAGTGTCTCAGTGTCTCAGTGTCCCATTGTCTCAGTGTCTCAGAGACACAGTGTCCCAGTGTCCCATTGTCTCAGTGTCTCAGTGTCTCAGTGTCCCAGTGTCACAGTGTCGCTGTGTCTCAGTTTCTCAGTGTCCCAGAGTCCCAGTGTCTCTGTGTCTCAGTGCCCCAGTGTCCCAGTGTCTCAGTGTCTCAGAGACACAGTGTCCCAGTGTCCCACTGTCTCAGTGTCTCAGTGTCCCAGTGTCGCTGTGTCTCAGTTTCTCAGTGTCCCAGTGTCTCTGTGTTTCAGTGTCTCAGTGCCTCAGTGTCTCAATGTCCCAGTGTCCCAGTGTCTCTGTGTCTCAGTGTCCCAGTGTCCCAGTGTCCCCATGTCTCAGTGTTTCTGTGTCTCAGTGTCTCCGTGTCTCCGTGACCCAGTGTCCCAGTGTCTCAGTGTCTCAGCGTCCCAGTGTCTCAGTGTCTCAGTGTCCCAGTGTACAAGTGTCTCAGTGCCCCAGTGTCCCGGTGTTTCAGAGTCCCAATGTCCCAGTGTCCCAGTGTCTCCATGTCCCAGTGTCTCAGTGCCTCAGTGTCTCAGTGTCTCAGTGTCCCAGTGTCTCTGTGTCCCAGTGTCCGTGTCTCCATGTCTCTGTGTCCCAGTGCCCCAGTGTCTCTGTGTCTCAGTGTGTCAGTGTCCCAGTGCCCCAGTGCCTCAGTGTACCAGTGTCTCAGTGTCTCAGTGTCCCAGTGTCCCAGTGAATCAGAGTCCCACGGTCTCTGTGTCTCAGTGTCCCAGTGTTCCAGTGGACCAGTGTCCCAGTGTCTCACTGTCCCAGTGTCTCAGTGTCTCCGTTCCCAGCGTCCCTGTGTCCCTGTGTCTCAGTGTCTCAGTGTCTCAGTGTCCCAGTGTCTCTGTGTCCCTGTGTCTCTGTGTCTCAGTGTCCCCGTGTCTCAGTGTCTCAGTGTCCCAGTGTCCCAGTGTCTCAGTGTCCCAGTGTCCCAGTGTCTCAATCTCTCCGTGTCCCTGTGTCCCAGTGTCTCTGTGTCCCAGTGTCCCAGTGTCTCAGTGTCTCAGTGTCTCAGTGTCTCGGTGTCCCAGTGTCTCTGTGTCCTTGTGTCTCTGTGTCCCAGCGTCCCATTGTCCCTGTACCTCTGTGTATCTGTCTCCCAGTGTCCGTGTCTCCATGTCTTTGTGTCCCAGTGCCCCAGTGTCTCTGTGTCTCAGTGTGTCAGTGTCCCAGTGCCCCAGTGTCTCAGTGTACCAGTGTCTCAGTGTCTCAGTGCCCCAGTGTCTCTGTGTCTCAGTGTGTCAGTGTCCCAGTGCCTCAGTGTCTCAGTGTACCAGTGTCTCAGTGTCTCAGTGTCCCAGTGTCCCAGTGTCCCAGTGTATCAGAGTCCCACGGTCTCTGTGTCTCAGTGTCCCAGTGTACCAGTGTCCCAGTGTCTCAGTGTCCCAGTGACACACTGTCTCAGTTCCCAGTGTCTCTATGTCCCTGTGTCTCTGTGTCTCAGTGTCTCAGTGTCTCAGTGTCCCATTGTCTCAGTGTCTCAGAGACACAGTGTCCCAGTGTCCCATTGTCTCAGTGCCTCAGTGTCTCAGTGTCCCAGTATCACAGTGTCGCTGTGTCTCAGTTTCTCAGTGTCCCAGAGTCCCAGTGTCTCTGTGTCTCAGTGTCTCAGTGTCTCAATGTCCCAGTGTCCCAGTGTCTCTGTGTCTCAGTGCCCCAGTATCCCAATGTCCCCATGTCTCAGTGTCTCTGTGTCTCAGTGTCTCCGTGTCTCCGTGACCCAGTGTCACAGTGTCTCAGTGTCCCAGTGTCGCCGTGTCCCAGTGTCTCAGAGTCCCAGAGTCCCAGTGTCCCAGTGTTTCCGTGTCCCTGTGTCTCCGTGTCCCTGTGTCTCTGTGTCTCAGTGTCCCAGTGTCTCAGTGTCTCAGTGTCCCATTGTCTCAGTGTCTCAGAGACACAGTGTCCCAGTGTCCCATTGTCTCAGTGTCTCAGTGTCTCAGTGTCCCAGTGTCACAGTGTCGCTGTGTCTCAGTTTCTCAGTGTCCCAGAGTCCCATTGTCTCTGTGTCTCAGCGTCTCAGTGTCTCAGTGTCTCAATGTCCCAGTGCCCCAATGTCTCTGTGTCTCAGTGCCCCAGTATCCCAATGTCCCCATGTCTCAGTGTCTCTGTGTCTCTGTGTCTCAGTGTCTCCGTGTCTCCGTGACCCAGTGTCACAGTGTCTCAGTGTCCCAGTGTCGCCGTGTCCCTGTGTCTCAGTGTCTCAGTGTCCCAGTGTCTCTGTGTCCCTGTGTCTCTGTGTCTCAGTGTCCCAGTGTCTCAGTGTCTCAGTGTCCCAGTGTCTCAGTGTCTCAGTGTCCCAGTGTCTCAGTGTCCCAGTGTCCCAGTGTCTCGGTGTCTCAATCTCTCCGTGTCCCTGTGTCCCAGTGTCTCTGTGTCCCAGTGTCCCAGTGTCTCAGTGTCTCAGTGTCTCGGTGTCCCAGTGTCTCTGTGTCCTTGTGTCTCTGTGTCCCAGCGTCCCATCGTCCCTGTACCTCTGTGTATCTGTCTCCCAGTGTCCGTGTCTCCATGTCTTTGTGTCCCAGTGCCCCAGTGTCTCTGTGTCTCAGTGTGTCAGTGTCCCAGTGCCCCAGTGTCTCAGTGTACCAGTGTCTCAGTGTCTCAGTGCCCCAGTGTCTCTGTGTCTCAGTGTGTCAGTGTCCCAGTGCCTTAGTGTCTTAGTGTACCAGAGTCTCAGTGTCTCAGTCTCCCAGTGTCCCAGTGTCCCAGTGTATCAGAGTCCCACGGTCTCTGTGTCTCAGTGTCCCAGTGTCCCAGTGTACCAGTGTCCCAGTGTCCCAGTGTCTCAGTGTCCCAGTGACACAGTGTCTCAGTTCCCAGTGTCTCTATGTCCCTGTGTCTCTGTGTCTCAGTGTCTCAGTGTCCCATTGTCTCAGTGTCTCAGAGACACAGTGTCCCAGTGTCCCATTGTCTCAGTGTCTCAGTGTCTCAGTGTCCCAGTGTCACAGTGTCGCTGTGTCTCAGTTTCTCAGTGTCTCAGTGTCTCAGTGTCTCAGTGTCTCAGTGTCCCAGTGTCCCAGTGTCTCAGTGTCCCAGTGTCCCAGTGTCTCAGTGTCTCAATCTCTCCGTGTCCCTGTGTCCCAGTGTCTCAGTGTCCCAGTGTCCCAGTGTCTCAGTGTCTCAGTGTTTCAGTGTCTCGGTGTCCCAGTGTCTCTGTGTCCTTGTGTCTCTGTGTCCCAGCGTCCCATTGTCCCTGTACCTCTGTGTATCTGTCTCCCAGTGTCCGTGTCTCCATGTCTTTGTGTCCCAGTGCCCCAGTGTCTCTGTGTCTCAGTGTGTCAGTGTCCCAGTGCCCCAGTGTCTCAGTGTACCAGTGTCTCAGTGTCTCAGTGCCCCAGTGTCTCTGTGTCTCAGTGTGTCAGTGTACCAGTGCCTTAGTGTCTCAGTGTACCAGAGTCTCAGTGTCTCAGTGTCCCAGTGTCCCAGTGTATCAGAGTCCCACGGTCTCTGTGTCTCAGTGTCCCAGTGTCCCAGTGTACCAGTGTCCCAGTGTCCCAGTGTCTCAGTGTCCCAGTGACACAGTGTCTCAGTTCCCAGTGTCTCTGTGTCTCAGTGTCTCAGTGTCCCATTGTCTCAGTGTCTCAGAGACACAGTGTCCCAGTGTCCCATTGTCTCAGTGTCTCAGTGTCTCAGTGTCCCAGTGTCACAGTGTCGCTGTGTCTCAGTTTCTCAGTGTCCCAGAGTCCCAGTGTCTCTGTGTCTCAGTGCCCCAGTGTCCCAGTGTCTCAGTGTCTCAGAGACACAGTGTCCCAGTGTCCCACTGTCTCAGTGTCTCAGTGTCCCAGTGTCGCTGTGTCTCAGTTTCTCAGTGTCCCAGTGTCTCTGTGTTTCAGTGTCTCAGTGCCTCAGTGTCTCAATGTCCCAGTGTCCCAGTGTCTCTGTGTCTCAGTGTCCCAGTGTCCCAGTGTCCCCATGTCTCAGTGTTTCTGTGTCTCAGTGTCTCCGTGTCTCCGTGACCCAGTGTCCCAGTGTCTCAGTGTCCCAGTGTACAAGTGTCTCAGTGTCTCAGTGTCCCAGTGGCCCAGTGTCCCCATGTCTCAAGTGTCTCAGTATCTCAGTGTCTCAGTGTCTCATTGTCCCAGGGTCCCAGTGTCCCAGTGTCTCAGTGTCCCAGTGTCTCAGTGTCTCAGTGTCTCAGTGTCCCAGTGTCTCAGTTCCCAGCTTCCCTGTGTCTCTGTGCATCTGTGTCTCAGTGTCCGTGTCTCTGTGTCCCATTGTCCCATTGTCCCTGTGCCCCTGTGACTCTGTGTCCCAGTGTCCGTGCCTCCGTGTCTCTGTGTCCCAGTGCCCCAGTGTCGCTGTGTCTCAGTGTGTCAGTGTCCCAGTTCCCCAGTGTCTCAGTGTAACAGTGTCACAGTGTCCCAGTGTCTCAGTGAATCAGAGTCCCACGGTCTCTGTGTCTCAGTGTCCGAGTGTTCCAGTGGACCAGTGTCTCAGTTTCCAGCGTCCCTATGTCCCTGTGTCTCAGTGTCTCAGTGTCCCAGTGTCCCAGTGTCTCAGTGTCTCAGTGTCCCAGTGTCTCAGTGTCTCAGTTCCCAGTGTCCCTTGGTCCCTGTGTCTCAGTGCCCCTGTGTCTCAGTGTCCCAGTATCCCATTGTCTCAGTGTATCAGTGTCTCAGTGTCCCAGTGTCACAGTGTCGCTGTGTCTCAGTTTCTCAGTGTCCCAGTGTCCCAGTGTCTCTGTGACTCAGTGTCTCAGTTCCCAGTGCCCCAGTGTCCCCGTGTCTCAGTGTCTCAGTGTCTCAGTGTCCCATTGTCTCAGTGTCTCAGAGACACAGTGTCCCAGTGTCCCATTGTCTCAGTGTCTCAGTGTCTCAGTGTCCCAGTGTCACAGTGTCGCTGTGTCTCAGTTTCTCAGTGTCCCAGAGTCCCAGTGTCTCTGTGTCTCAGTGCCCCAGTGTCCCAGTGTCTCAGTGTCTCAGAGACACAGTGTCCCAGTGTCCCACTGTCTCAGTGTCTCAGTGTCCCAGTGTCGCTGTGTCTCAGTTTCTCAGTGTCCCAGTGTCTCTGTGTTTCAGTGTCTCAGTGCCTCAGTGTCTCAATGTCCCAGTGTCCCAGTGTCTCTGTGTCTCAGTGTCCCAGTGTCCCAGTGTCCCCATGTCTCAGTGTTTCTGTGTCTCAGTGTCTCCGTGTCTCCGTGACCCAGTGTCCCAGTGTCTCAGTGTCTCAGCGTCCCAGTGTCTCAGTGTCTCAGTGTCCCAGTGTACAAGTGTCTCAGTGCCCCAGTGTCCCGGTGTTTCAGAGTCCCAATGTCCCAGTGTCCCAGTGTCTCCATGTCCCAGTGTCTCAGTGCCTCAGTGTCTCAGTGTCTCAGTGTCCCAGTGTCTCTGTGTCCCAGTGTCCGTGTCTCCATGTCTCTGTGTCCCAGTGCCCCAGTGTCTCTGTGTCTCAGTGTGTCAGTGTCCCAGTGCCCCAGTGCCTCAGTGTACCAGTGTCTCAGTGTCTCAGTGTCCCAGTGTCCCAGTGAATCAGAGTCCCACGGTCTCTGTGTCTCAGTGTCCCAGTGTTCCAGTGGACCAGTGTCCCAGTGTCTCACTGTCCCAGTGTCTCAGTGTCTCCGTTCCCAGCGTCCCTGTGTCCCTGTGTCTCAGTGTCTCAGTGTCTCAGTGTCCCAGTGTCTCTGTGTCCCTGTGTCTCTGTGTCTCAGTGTCCCCGTGTCTCAGTGTCTCAGTGTCCCAGTGTCCCAGTGTCTCAGTGTCCCAGTGTCCCAGTGTCTCAATCTCTCCGTGTCCCTGTGTCCCAGTGTCTCTGTGTCCCAGTGTCCCAGTGTCTCAGTGTCTCAGTGTCTCAGTGTCTCGGTGTCCCAGTGTCTCTGTGTCCTTGTGTCTCTGTGTCCCAGCGTCCCATTGTCCCTGTACCTCTGTGTATCTGTCTCCCAGTGTCCGTGTCTCCATGTCTTTGTGTCCCAGTGCCCCAGTGTCTCTGTGTCTCAGTGTGTCAGTGTCCCAGTGCCCCAGTGTCTCAGTGTACCAGTGTCTCAGTGTCTCAGTGCCCCAGTGTCTCTGTGTCTCAGTGTGTCAGTGTCCCAGTGCCTCAGTGTCTCAGTGTACCAGTGTCTCAGTGTCTCAGTGTCCCAGTGTCCCAGTGTCCCAGTGTATCAGAGTCCCACGGTCTCTGTGTCTCAGTGTCCCAGTGTACCAGTGTCCCAGTGTCTCAGTGTCCCAGTGACACAGTGTCTCAGTTCCCAGTGTCTCTATGTCCCTGTGTCTCTGTGTCTCAGTGACTCAGTGTCTCAGTGTCCCATTGTCTCAGTGTCTCAGAGACACAGTGTCCCAGTGTCCCATTGTCTCAGTGCCTCAGTGTCTCAGTGTCCCAGTATCACAGTGTCGCTGTGTCTCAGTTTCTCAGTGTCCCAGAGTCCCAGTGTCTCTGTGTCTCAGTGTCTCAGTGTCTCAATGTCCCAGTGTCCCAGTGTCTCTGTGTCTCAGTGCCCCAGTATCCCAATGTCCCCATGTCTCAGTGTCTCTGTGTCTCAGTGTCTCCGTGTCTCCGTGACCCAGTGTCACAGTGTCTCAGTGTCCCAGTGTCGCCGTGTCCCAGTGTCTCAGAGTCCCAGAGTCCCAGTGTCCCAGTGTTTCCGTGTCCCTGTGTCTCCGTGTCCCTGTGTCTCTGTGTCTCAGTGTCCCAGTGTCTCAGTGTCTCAGTGTCCCATTGTCTCAGTGTCTCAGAGACACAGTGTCCCAGTGTCCCATTGTCTCAGTGTCTCAGTGTCTCAGTGTCCCAGTGTCACAGTGTCGCTGTGTCTCAGTTTCTCAGTGTCCCAGAGTCCCATTGTCTCTGTGTCTCAGCGTCTCAGTGTCTCAGTGTCTCAATGTCCCAGTGCCCCAATGTCTCTGTGTCTCAGTGCCCCAGTATCCCAATGTCCCCATGTCTCAGTGTCTCTGTGTCTCTGTGTCTCAGTGTCTCCGTGTCTCCGTGACCCAGTGTCACAGTGTCTCAGTGTCCCAGTGTCGCCGTGTCCCTGTGTCTCAGTGTCTCAGTGTCCCAGTGTCTCTGTGTCCCTGTGTCTCTGTGTCTCAGTGTCCCAGTGTCTCAGTGTCTCAGTGTCCCAGTGTCTCAGTGTCTCAGTGTCCCAGTGTCTCAGTGTCCCAGTGTCCCAGTGTCTCGGTGTCTCAATCTCTCCGTGTCCCTGTGTCCCAGTGTCTCTGTGTCCCAGTGTCCCAGTGTCTCAGTGTCTCAGTGTCTCGGTGTCCCAGTGTCTCTGTGTCCTTGTGTCTCTGTGTCCCAGCGTCCCATCGTCCCTGTACCTCTGTGTATCTGTCTCCCAGTGTCCGTGTCTCCATGTCTTTGTGTCCCAGTGCCCCAGTGTCTCTGTGTCTCAGTGTGTCAGTGTCCCAGTGCCCCAGTGTCTCAGTGTACCAGTGTCTCAGTGTCTCAGTGCCCCAGTGTCTCTGTGTCTCAGTGTGTCAGTGTCCCAGTGCCTTAGTGTCTTAGTGTACCAGAGTCTCAGTGTCTCAGTCTCCCAGTGTCCCAGTGTCCCAGTGTATCAGAGTCCCACGGTCTCTGTGTCTCAGTGTCCCAGTGTCCCAGTGTACCAGTGTCCCAGTGTCCCAGTGTCTCAGTGTCCCAGTGACACAGTGTCTCAGTTCCCAGTGTCTCTATGTCCCTGTGTCTCTGTGTCTCAGTGTCTCAGTGTCCCATTGTCTCAGTGTCTCAGAGACACAGTGTCCCAGTGTCCCATTGTCTCAGTGTCTCAGTGTCTCAGTGTCCCAGTGTCACAGTGTCGCTGTGTCTCAGTTTCTCAGTGTCTCAGTGTCTCAGTGTCTCAGTGTCTCAGTGTCCCAGTGTCCCAGTGTCTCAGTGTCCCAGTGTCCCAGTGTCTCAGTGTCTCAATCTCTCCGTGTCCCTGTGTCCCAGTGTCTCAGTGTCCCAGTGTCCCAGTGTCTCAGTGTCTCAGTGTTTCAGTGTCTCGGTGTCCCAGTGTCTCTGTGTCCTTGTGTCTCTGTGTCCCAGCGTCCCATTGTCCCTGTACCTCTGTGTATCTGTCTCCCAGTGTCCGTGTCTCCATGTCTTTGTGTCCCAGTGCCCCAGTGTCTCTGTGTCTCAGTGTGTCAGTGTCCCAGTGCCCCAGTGTCTCAGTGTACCAGTGTCTCAGTGTCTCAGTGCCCCAGTGTCTCTGTGTCTCAGTGTGTCAGTGTACCAGTGCCTTAGTGTCTCAGTGTACCAGAGTCTCAGTGTCTCAGTGTCCCAGTGTCCCAGTGTATCAGAGTCCCACGGTCTCTGTGTCTCAGTGTCCCAGTGTCCCAGTGTACCAGTGTCCC
This sequence comes from Pristiophorus japonicus, assembly GCF_044704955.1. NCBI lineage: Eukaryota > Metazoa > Chordata > Chondrichthyes > Pristiophoridae > Pristiophorus > Pristiophorus japonicus. The sequence continues at coordinate 19,032,127 of NC_091985.1, forward strand.
AGTGTCCCAGTGTCTCAGTGTCCCAGTGACACAGTGTCTCAGTTCCCAGTGTCTCTGTGTCTCAGTGTCTCAGTGTCCCATTGTCTCAGTGTCTCAGAGACACAGTGTCCCAGTGTCCCATTGTCTCAGTGTCTCAGTGTCTCAGTGTCCCAGTGTCACAGTGTCGCTGTGTCTCAGTTTCTCAGTGTCCCAGAGTCCCAGTGTCTCTGTGTCTCAGTGCCCCAGTGTCCCAGTGTCTCAGTGTCTCAGAGACACAGTGTCCCAGTGTCCCACTGTCTCAGTGTCTCAGTGTCCCAGTGTCGCTGTGTCTCAGTTTCTCAGTGTCCCAGTGTCTCTGTGTTTCAGTGTCTCAGTGCCTCAGTGTCTCAATGTCCCAGTGTCCCAGTGTCTCTGTGTCTCAGTGTCCCAGTGTCCCAGTGTCCCCATGTCTCAGTGTTTCTGTGTCTCAGTGTCTCCGTGACCCAGTGTCCCAGTGTCTCAGTGTCCCAGTGTACAAGTGTCTCAGTGTCTCAGTGTCCCAGTGGCCCAGTGTCCCCATGTCTCAAGTGTCTCAGTATCTCAGTGTCTCAGTGTCTCATTGTCCCAGGGTCCCAGTGTCCCAGTGTCTCAGTGTCCCAGTGTCTCAGTGTCTCAGTGTCTCAGTGTCCCAGTGTCTCAGTTCCCAGCTTCCCTGTGTCTCTGTGCATCTGTGTCTCAGTGTCCGTGTCTCTGTGTCCCATTGTCCCATTGTCCCTGTGCCCCTGTGACTCTGTGTCCCAGTGTCCGTGCCTCCGTGTCTCTGTGTCCCAGTGCCCCAGTGTCGCTGTGTCTCAGTGTGTCAGTGTCCCAGTTCCCCAGTGTCTCAGTGTACCAGTGTCACAGTGTCCCAGTGTCTCAGTGAATCAGAGTCCCACGGTCTCTGTGTCTCAGTGTCCGAGTGTTCCAGTGGACCAGTGTCTCAGTTTCCAGCGTCCCTATGTCCCTGTGTCTCAGTGTCTCAGTGTCCCAGTGTCCCAGTGTCTCAGTGTCTCAGTGTCCCAGTGTCTCAGTGTCTCAGTTCCCAGTGTCCCTTGGTCCCTGTGTCTCAGTGCCCCTGTGTCTCAGTGTCCCAGTATCCCATTGTCTCAGTGTATCAGTGTCTCAGTGTCCCAGTGTCCCAGTGTCTCTGTGACTCAGTGTCTCAGTTCCCAGTGCCCCAGTGTCCCCGTGTCTCAGTGTCTCAGTGTCTCAGTGTCCCATTGTCTCAGTGTCTCAGTGTCTCAGTGTCCCAGTATCACAGTGTCGCTGTGTCTCAGTTTCTCAGTGTCCCAGAGTCCCAGTGTCTCTGTGTCTCAGTGCCCCAGTGTCCCAGTGTCTCAGTGTCTCAGAGACACAGTGTCCCAGTGTCCCACTGTCTCAGTGTCTCAGTGTCCCAGTGTCGCTGTGTCTCAGTTTCTCAGTGTCCCAGTGTCTCTGTGTTTCAGTGTCTCAGTGCCTCAGTGTCTCAATGTCCCAGTGTCCCAGTGTCTCTGTGTCTCAGTGTCCCAGTGTCCCAGTGTCCCCATGTCTCAGTGTTTCTGTGTCTCAGTGTCTCCGTGTCTCCGTGACCCAGTGTCCCAGTGTCTCAGTGTCCCAGTGTACAAGTGTCTCAGTGTCTCAGTGTCCCAGTGGCCCAGTGTCCCCATGTCTCAAGTGTCTCAGTATCTCAGTGTCTCAGTGTCTCATTGTCCCAGGGTCCCAGTGTCCCAGTGTCTCAGTGTCCCAGTGTCTCAGTGTCTCAGTGTCTCAGTGTCCCAGTGTCTCAGTTCCCAGCTTCCCTGTGTCTCTGTGCATCTGTGTCTCAGTGTCCGTGTCTCTGTGTCCCATTGTCCCATTGTCCCTGTGCCCCTGTGACTCTGTGTCCCAGTGTCCGTGCCTCCGTGTCTCTGTGTCCCAGTGCCCCAGTGTCGCTGTGTCTCAGTGTGTCAGTGTCCCAGTTCCCCAGTGTCTCAGTGTACCAGTGTCACAGTGTCCCAGTGTCTCAGTGAATCAGAGTCCCACGGTCTCAGTGTCTCAGTATCTCAGTGTCTCAGTGTCTCAGTGTCTCAGTGTCCCAGGGTCCCAGTGTCCCATTGTCTCAGTGTCCCAGTGTCTCTGTGTCTCAGTGTCCCAGTGTCTCAGTGCCTCAGTTCCCAGCGTCCCTGTGTCTCTGTGTCTCTGTGTATCTGTGTCTCTGTGTCTCTGTGTCCCAGTGTCTCAGTGTCAAAGTGTCTCTGTGTCTCAGTGTCTCAGTGTCTCAGTGTCTCAGCGTCCCAGTGTCTCAGTGTCTTAGTGTCCCAGTGTCCAAGTGGCTCAGTGTCCCAGTGTCCCGGTGTTTCAGTGTCTCAGTGTCCCAGTGTCCCAGTGTCTCAGTGTCTCAGTGTCCCAGTGTCCCAGAGTCTCCATGTCCCAGTGTCTCATTGCCTCAGTGCCTCAGTGTCTCAGTGTCCCAGTGTCTCTGTGTCCCAGTGTCCGTGTCTCCATGTCTCTGTGTCCCAGTGCCCCAGTGTCTCTGTGTCTCAGTGTGTCAGTGTCCCAGTGCCCCAGTGTCTCAGTGTCCCAGTGTCCCAGTGAATCAGAGTCCCACGGTCTCTGTGTCTCAGTGTCCCAGTGTTCCAGTGGACCAGTGTCCCAGTGTCTCAGTGTCCCAGTGTCTCAGTGTCTCCGTTCCCAGCGTCCCTGTGTCCCTGTTTCTCAGTGTCTCAGTGTCTCAGTGTCCCAGTGTCTCTGTGTCCCTGTGTCTCTGTGTCTCAGTGTCCCAGTGTCTCAGTGTCTCAGTGTCCCAGTGTCTCAGTGTATCAGAGTCCCACGGTCTCTGTGTCTCAGTGTCCCAGTGTCCCAGTGTACCAGTGTCCCAGTGTCTCAGTGTCCCAGTGTCTCAGTTCCCAGCATCCCTGTGTCCCTGTGTCTCAGTGTCACAGTGTCTCAGTGTCCCAGTGTCTCTATGTCCCTGTGTCTCTTTGTCTCAGTGTCCCAGTGTCTCAGTGTCTCAGTGTCCCAGTGTCTCAGTGTCCCAGTGTCCCAGTGTCTCTGTGTCTCAGTGTCTCAGTGTCTCAGTGTCCCAGTGTCCCAGTTTCCCCATGTCTCAGTGTCTCTGTGCCTCAGTGTCTCCGTGTCTCCATGATCCAGTGTCCCAGTGTCTCAGTGTCCCAGTGTCGCAGTGTCTCAGTGTCTCAGTGACCCAGTGGCCCAGTGTCCCCATGTCTCAAGTATCTCAGTATCTCAGTGTCTCAGTGTCTCAGTGTCCCAGTGTCTCAGTGTTCCAGTGTCTCAGTGTCTCAGTGTCCCAGTGTCTCTGTGTCTCAGTGTCCCAGTGTCTCAGTGCCTCAGTTCCCAGCGTCCCTTTGTCTCTGTGTCTCTGTGTATCTCTGTCTCTGTGTCCCAGTGTCTCAGTGTCAAAGTGTCTCTGTGTCTCAGTGTCCCAGTGTCTCTGTGTCTCAGTATCGCAGTGTCTCAGTGTCTCAGTGTCCCAGTGTCTCAGTCTCTCAGTTCCCAGCGTCCCTGTGTCTCTGTGTCCCTGTGTATCTGTGTCTCTGTGTCCCAGTGTCTCAGTGTCCCAGTGTCTCTGTGTCTCAGTGTCCCAGTGTCTAAGTGCCTCAGTGACCCAGTGTCTCAGTGTCTCAGTGTCCCAGTGTCCCAGTGTCTCAGTGTCCCAGTGGCCCAGTGTCCCCATGTCTCAAGTGTCTCAGTATCTCAGTGTCTCAGTGTCTCAGTGTCCCAGGGTCCAGTGTCCCAGTGTCTCAGTGTTCCAGTGTCTCAGTGTCTCAGTGTCCCAGTGTCTCAGTGTCCCAGTGTCTCTGTGTCTCAGTGTCCCAGTGTCTCAGTGCCTCAGTTCCCAGCGTCCCTGTGTCTCTGTGTCTCAGTGTATCTCTGTCTCTGTGTCCCAGTGTCTCAGTGCCAAAGTGTCTCTGTGTCTCAGTGTCCCAGTGTCTCAGTGTCTCAGCGTCCCAGTGTCTCAGTGTCTCAGTGTCCCAGTGTCTCTGTGTCTCAGTGTCTCAGTGTCTCAATGTCCCAGTGTCCCAGTGTCTCAGTGTCCCAGTGTCTCAGTTCCCAGCATCCCTGTGTCCCTGTGTCTCAGTGTCACAGTGTCTCAGTGTCCCAGTGTCTCTATGTCCCTGTGTCTCTGTGTCTCAGTGTCCCAGTGTCTCAGTGAATCAGAGTCCCACGGTCTCTGTGTCTCAGTGTCCCAGTGTTCCAGTGGACCAGTGTCCCAGTGTCTCACTGTCCCAGTGTCTCAGTGTCTCCGTTCCCAGCGTCCCTGTGTCTCTGTGTCTCAGTGTCCCAGTGTCTCAGTGTCTCAGTGTCCCAGTGTCCCAGTGTCTCAGTGTCCCAGTGGCCCAGTGTCCCCATGTCTCAAGTGTCTCAGTATCTCAGTGTCTCAGTGTCTCAGTGTCCCAGGGTCCAGTGTCCCAGTGTCTCAGTGTTCCAGTGTCTCAGTGTCTCAGTGTCCCAGTGTCTCAGTGTCCCAGTGTCTCTGTGTCTCAGTGTCCCAGTGTCTCAGTGCCTCAGTTCCCAGCGTCCCTGTGTCTCTGTGTCTCAGTGTATCTCTGTCTCTGTGTCCCAGTGTCTCAGTGCCAAAGTGTCTCTGTGTCTCAGTGTCCCAGTGTCTCAGTGTCTCAGCGTCCCAGTGTCTCAGTGTCTCAGTGTCCCAGTGTCTCTGTGTCTCAGTGTCTCAGTGTCTCAATGTCCCAGTGTCCCAGTGTCTCAGTGTCCCAGTGTCTCAGTTCCCAGCATCCCTGTGTCCCTGTGTCTCAGTGTCACAGTGTCTCAGTGTCCCAGTGTCTCTATGTCCCTGTGTCTCTGTGTCTCAGTGTCCCAGTGTCTCAGTGAATCAGAGTCCCACGGTCTCTGTGTCTCAGTGTCCCAGTGTTCCAGTGGACCAGTGTCCCAGTGTCTCACTGTCCCAGTGTCTCAGTGTCTCCGTTCCCAGCGTCCCTGTGTCTCTGTGTCTCAGTGTCCCAGTGTCTCAGTGTCTCAGTGTCCCAGTGTCTCAGTGTCTCAGTGTCCCAGTGTCCCAGTGTCTCAGTGTCCCAGTGTCCCAGTGTCTCAGTGTCTCAATCTCTCTGTGTCCCTGTGTCCCAGTGTCCCAGTGTCTCAGTGTCCCAGTGTCGCAGCGTCTCAGTGTCTCAGTGACCCAGTGGCCCAGTGTCCCCATGTCTCAAGTGTCTCAGTATCTCAGTGTCTCAGTGTCTCAGTGTCCCAGTGTCTCAGTGTCTCAGCATCCCAGTGTCTCAGTGTCTCAGTGTCCCAGTGTCCAAGTGTCTCAGTGTCCCAGTGTCCCGGTGTTTCAGAGTCCCAATGTCCCAGTGTCCCAGTGTCTCCATGTCCCAGTGTCTCAGTGCCTCAGTGTCTCAGTGTCTCAGTGTCCCAGTGTCTCTGTGTCCCAGTGTCCGTGTCTCCATGTCTCTGTGTCCCAGTGCCCCAGTGTCTCTGTGTCTCAGTGTGTCAGTCTCCCAGTGCCCCAGTGCCTCAGTGTACCAGTGTCTCAGTGTCTCAGTGTCCCAGTGTTCCAGTGGACCAGTGTCCCAGTGTCTCACTGTCACAGTGTCTCAGTGTCTCCGTTCCCAGCGTCCCTGTGTCCCTGTGTCTCAGTGTCTCAGTGTCTCAGTGTCCCAGTGTCTCTGTGTCCCTGTGTCTCTGTGTCTCAGTGTCCCAGTGTCTCAGTGTCTCAGTGTCCCAGTGTCTCAGTGTCTCAGTGTCCCAGTGTCCCAGTGTCTCAGTGTCCCAGTGTCCCAGTGTCTCAGTGTCTCAATCTCTCTGTGTCCCTGTGTCCTTGTGTCTCTGTGTCCCAGCGTCCCATTGTCCCTGTACCTCTGTGTATCTGTCTCCCAGTGTCCGTGTCTCCATGACTTTGTGTCCCAGTGCCCCAGTGTCTCTGTGTCTCAGTGTGTCAGTGTCCCAGTGCCCCAGTGTCTCAGTGTACCAGCGTCTCAGTGTCTCAGTGCCCCAGTGTTTCTGTGTCTCAGTGTGTCAGTGTCCCAGTGCCTCAGTGTCTCAGTGTACCAGAGTCTCAGTGTCTCAGTGTCCCCGTGTCCCAGTGTCCCAGTGTCCCAGTGTATCAGAGTCCCAGGGTCTCTGTGTCTCAGTGTCCCAGTGTCCCAGTGTACCAGTGTCCCAGTGTCTCAGTGTCCCAGTGACACAGTGTCTCAGTTCCCAGAGTCTCTATGTCCCTGTGTCTCTGTGTCTCAGTGTCTCAGTGTCTCAGTGTCCCATTGTCTCAGTGTCTCAGAGACACAGTGTCCCAGTGTCCCATTGTCTCAGTGTCTCAGTGTCTCAGTGTCCCAGTGTCACAGTGTCGCTGTGTCTCAGTTTCTCAGTGTCCCAGAGTCCCAGTGTCTCAGTGTCGCAGTGTCTCAGTGTCTCAATGTCCCAGTGTCCCAGTGTCTCAGTGTCCCAGTGTCTCAGTTCCCAGCATCCCTGTGTCCCTGTGTCTCAGTGTCACAGTGTCTCAGTGTCCCAGTGTCTCTATCTCCCTGTGTCTCTGTGCCTCAGTGTCCCAGTGTCTCAGTGTCTCAGTGTCCCAGTGTCCCAGTGTCTCAGTGTCCCAGTGTCTCTGTGTCTCAGTGTCTCAGTGTCTCAGTGTCCCAGTTTCCCCATGTCTCAGTGTCTCTGTGCCTCAGTGTCTCCGTGTCTCCATGATCCAGTGTCCCAGTGTCTCAGTGTCCCAGTGTCGCAGTGTCTCAGTGTCTCAGTGACCCAGTGGCCCAGTGTCCCCATGTCTCAAGTGTCTCAGTATCTCAGTGCCTCAGTGTCTCAGTGTCCCAGTGTCTCAGTGTTCCAGTGTCTCAGTGTCTCAGTGTCCCAGTGTCTCAGTGTCTCAGTGTCTCAGTTCCCAGCGTCCCTGTGTCTCTGTGTCTCTGTGTATCTGTGTCTCTGTGTCCCAGTGTCTCAGTGTCCCAGTGTCTCTGTGTCTCAGTGTCCCAGTGTCTAAGTGTCTCAGTGTCCCAGTGTCTCAGTGTCTCAGTGTCCCAGTGTCCCAGTGTCTCAGTGTCCCAGTGTCTCAGTGTCCCAGTGTCCCAGTGTCTCAGTGTCTCAATCTCTCCGTGTCCCTGTGTCCCAGTGTCTCTGTGTCCCAGTGTCCCAGTGTCTCAGTGTCTCAGTGTCTCGGTGTCCCAGTGTCTCTGTGTCCTTGTGTCTCTGTGTCCCAGCGTCCCATTGTCCCTGTACCTCTGTGTATCTGTCTCCCAGTGTCCGTGTCTCCATGTCTTTGTGTCCCAGTGCCCCAGTGTCTCTGTGTCTCAGTGTCTCAGTGTCCCAGTGTCTCAGTGTCCCAGTGTCCCAGTGTCTCAGTGTCTCAATCTCTCCGTGTCCCTGTGTCCCAGTGTCTCTGTGTCCCAGTGTCCCAGTGTCTCAGTGTCCCAGTGTCTCAGTGTCCCAGTGTCTCTGTGTCTCAGTGTCCCAGTGTCTCAGTGCCTCAGTTCCCAGCGTCCCTGTGTCTCTGTGTCTCAGTGTATCTCTGTCTCTGTGTCCCAGTGTCTCAGTGCCAAAGTGTCTCTGTGTCTCAGTGTCCCAGTGTCTCAGTGTCTCAGCGTCCCAGTGTCTCAGTGTCTCAGTGTCCCAGTGTCCAAGTGTCTCAGTGTCCCAATATCCCGGTGTTTCAGAGTCCCAATGTCCCAGTGTCCCAGTGTCTCCATGTCCCAGTGTCTCAGTGCCTCAGTGTCTCAGTGTCTCAGTGTCCCAGTGTCTCTGTGTCCCAGTGTCCGTGTCTCCATGTCTCTGTGTCCCAGTGCCCCAGTGTCTCTGTGTCTCAGTGTGTCAGTGTCCCAGTGCCCCAGTGCCTCAGTGTACCAGTGTCTCAGTGTCTCAGTGTCCCAGTGTCCCAGTGAATCAGAGTCCCACGGTCTCTGTGTCTCAGTGTCCCAGTGTTCCAGTGGACCAGTGTCCCAGTGTCTCACTGTCCCAGTGTCTCAGTGTCTTAGTGTCCCAGTGTCCAAGTGGCTCAGTGTCCCAGTGTCCCGGTGTTTCAGTGTCTCAGTGTCCCAGTGTCCCAGTGTCTCAGTGTCTCAGTGTCCCAGTGTCCCAGAGTCTCCATGTCCCAGTGTCTCATTGCCTCAGTGCCTCAGTGTCTCAGTGTCCCAGTGTCTCTGTGTCCCAGTGTCCGTGTCTCCATGTCTCTGTGTCCCAGTGCCCCAGTGTCTCTGTGTCTCAGTGTGTCAGTGTCCCAGTGCCCCAGTGTCTCAGTGTCCCAGTGTCCCAGTGAATCAGAGTCCCACGGTCTCTGTGTCTCAGTGTCCCAGTGTTCCAGTGGACCAGTGTCCCAGTGTCTCAGTGTCCCAGTGTCTCAGTGTCTCCGTTCCCAGCGTCCCTGTGTCCCTGTTTCTCAGTGTCTCAGTGTCTCAGTGTCCCAGTGTCTCTGTGTCCCTGTGTCTCTGTGTCTCAGTGTCCCAGTGTCTCAGTGTCTCAGTGTCCCAGTGTCTCAGTGTATCAGAGTCCCACGGTCTCTGTGTCTCAGTGTCCCAGTGTCCCAGTGTACCAGTGTCCCAGTGTCTCAGTGTCCCAGTGTCTCAGTTCCCAGCATCCCTGTGTCCCTGTGTCTCAGTGTCACAGTGTCTCAGTGTCCCAGTGTCTCTATGTCCCTGTGTCTCTTTGTCTCAGTGTCCCAGTGTCTCAGTGTCTCAGTGTCCCAGTGTCTCAGTGTCCCAGTGTCCCAGTGTCTCTGTGTCTCAGTGTCTCAGTGTCTCAGTGTCCCAGTGTCCCAGTTTCCCCATGTCTCAGTGTCTCTGTGCCTCAGTGTCTCCGTGTCTCCATGATCCAGTGTCCCAGTGTCTCAGTGTCCCAGTGTCGCAGTGTCTCAGTGTCTCAGTGACCCAGTGGCCCAGTGTCCCCATGTCTCAAGTATCTCAGTATCTCAGTGTCTCAGTGTCTCAGTGTCCCAGTGTCTCAGTGTTCCAGTGTCTCAGTGTCTCAGTGTCCCAGTGTCTCTGTGTCTCAGTGTCCCAGTGTCTCAGTGCCTCAGTTCCCAGCGTCCCTTTGTCTCTGTGTCTCTGTGTATCTCTGTCTCTGTGTCCCAGTGTCTCAGTGTCAAAGTGTCTCTGTGTCTCAGTGTCCCAGTGTCTCTGTGTCTCAGTATCGCAGTGTCTCAGTGTCTCAGTGTCCCAGTGTCTCAGTCTCTCAGTTCCCAGCGTCCCTGTGTCTCTGTGTCCCTGTGTATCTGTGTCTCTGTGTCCCAGTGTCTCAGTGTCCCAGTGTCTCTGTGTCTCAGTGTCCCAGTGTCTAAGTGCCTCAGTGTCCCAGTGTCTCAGTGTCTCAGTGTCCCAGTGTCCCAGTGTCTCAGTGTCCCAGTGGCCCAGTGTCCCCATGTCTCAAGTGTCTCAGTATCTCAGTGTCTCAGTGTCTCAGTGTCCCAGGGTCCAGTGTCCCAGTGTCTCAGTGTTCCAGTGTCTCAGTGTCTCAGTGTCCCAGTGTCTCAGTGTCCCAGTGTCTCTGTGTCTCAGTGTCCCAGTGTCTCAGTGCCTCAGTTCCCAGCGTCCCTGTGTCTCTGTGTCTCAGTGTATCTCTGTCTCTGTGTCCCAGTGTCTCAGTGCCAAAGTGTCTCTGTGTCTCAGTGTCCCAGTGTCTCAGTGTCTCAGCGTCCCAGTGTCTCAGTGTCTCAGTGTCCCAGTGTCTCTGTGTCTCAGTGTCTCAGTGTCTCAATGTCCCAGTGTCCCAGTGTCTCAGTGTCCCAGTGTCTCAGTTCCCAGCATCCCTGTGTCCCTGTGTCTCAGTGTCACAGTGTCTCAGTGTCCCAGTGTCTCTATGTCCCTGTGTCTCTGTGTCTCAGTGTCCCAGTGTCTCAGTGAATCAGAGTCCCACGGTCTCTGTGTCTCAGTGTCCCAGTGTTCCAGTGGACCAGTGTCCCAGTGTCTCACTGTCCCAGTGTCTCAGTGTCTCCGTTCCCAGCGTCCCTGTGTCTCTGTGTCTCAGTGTCCCAGTGTCTCAGTGTCTCAGTGTCCCAGTGTCTCAGTGTCTCAGTGTCCCAGTGTCCCAGTGTCTCAGTGTCCCAGTGTCCCAGTGTCTCAGTGTCTCAATCTCTCTGTGTCCCTGTGTCCCAGTGTCTCTGTGTCCCAGTGTCCCAGTGTCTCAGTGTCTCAGTGTCTCGGTGTCCCAGTGTATCTGTGTCCTTGTGTCTCTGTGTCCCAGCGTCCCATTGTCCCTGTACCTCTGTGTATCTGTCGCCCAGTGTCCGTGTCTCCATGTCTTTGTGTCCCAGTGCACCAGTGTCTCTGTGTCTCAGTGTGTCAGTGTCCCAGTGCCCCAGTGTCTCAGTGTACCAGCGTCTCAGTGTCTCAGGGCCCCAGTGTTTCTGTGTCTCAGTGTGTCAGTGTCCCAGTGCCTCAGTGAATCAGAGTCCCACGGTCTCTGTGTCTCAGTGTCCCAGTGTTCCAGTGGACCAGTGTCCCAGTGTCTCAGTGTCCCAGTGTCTCAGTGTCTCCGTTCCCAGCGTCCCTGTGTCCCTGTTTCCCAGTGTCTCAGTTCCCAGCTTCCCTGTGTCTCTGTGCATCTGTGTCTCAGTGTCCGTGTCTCTGTGTCCCATTGTCCCATTGTCCCTGTGCCCCTGTGACTCTGTGTCCCAGTGTCCGTGCCTCCGTGTCTCTGTGTCCCAGTGCCCCAGTGTCGCTGTGTCTCAGTGTGTCAGTGTCCCAGTTCCCCAGTGTCTCAGTGTACCAGTGTCACAGTGTCCCAGTGTCTCAGTGAATCAGAGTCCCACGGTCTCAGTGTCTCAGTATCTCAGTGTCTCAGTGTCTCAGTGTCTCAGTGTCCCAGGGTCCCAGTGTCCCATTGTCTCAGTGTCCCAGTGTCTCTGTGTCTCAGTGTCCCAGTGTCTCAGTGCCTCAGTTCCCAGCGTCCCTGTGTCTCTGTGTCTCTGTGTATCTGTGTCTCTGTGTCTCTGTGTCCCAGTGTCTCAGTGTCAAAGTGTCTCTGTGTCTCAGTGTCTCAGTGTCTCAGTGTCTCAGCGTCCCAGTGTCTCAGTGTCTTAGTGTCCCAGTGTCCAAGTGGCTCAGTGTCCCAGTGTCCCGGTGTTTCAGTGTCTCAGTGTCCCAGTGTCCCAGTGTCTCAGTGTCTCAGTGTCCCAGTGTCCCAGAGTCTCCATGTCCCAGTGTCTCATTGCCTCAGTGCCTCAGTGTCTCAGTGTCCCAGTGTCTCTGTGTCCCAGTGTCCGTGTCTCCATGTCTCTGTGTCCCAGTGCCCCAGTGTCTCTGTGTCTCAGTGTGTCAGTGTCCCAGTGCCCCAGTGTCTCAGTGTCCCAGTGTCCCAGTGAATCAGAGTCCCACGGTCTCTGTGTCTCAGTGTCCCAGTGTTCCAGTGGACCAGTGTCCCAGTGTCTCAGTGTCCCAGTGTCTCAGTGTCTCCGTTCCCAGCGTCCCTGTGTCCCTGTTTCTCAGTGTCTCAGTGTCTCAGTGTCCCAGTGTCTCTGTGTCCCTGTGTCTCTGTGTCTCAGTGTCCCAGTGTCTCAGTGTCTCAGTGTCCCAGTGTCTCAGTGTATCAGAGTCCCACGGTCTCTGTGTCTCAGTGTCCCAGTGTCCCAGTGTACCAGTGTCCCAGTGTCTCAGTGTCCCAGTGTCTCAGTTCCCAGCATCCCTGTGTCCCTGTGTCTCAGTGTCACAGTGTCTCAGTGTCCCAGTGTCTCTATGTCCCTGTGTCTCTTTGTCTCAGTGTCCCAGTGTCTCAGTGTCTCAGTGTCCCAGTGTCTCAGTGTCCCAGTGTCCCAGTGTCTCTGTGTCTCAGTGTCTCAGTGTCTCAGTGTCCCAGTGTCCCAGTTTCCCCATGTCTCAGTGTCTCTGTGCCTCAGTGTCTCCGTGTCTCCATGATCCAGTGTCCCAGTGTCTCAGTGTCCCAGTGTCGCAGTGTCTCAGTGTCTCAGTGACCCAGTGGCCCAGTGTCCCCATGTCTCAAGTATCTCAGTATCTCAGTGTCTCAGTGTCTCAGTGTCCCAGTGTCTCAGTGTTCCAGTGTCTCAGTGTCTCAGTGTCCCAGTGTCTCTGTGTCTCAGTGTCCCAGTGTCTCAGTGCCTCAGTTCCCAGCGTCCCTTTGTCTCTGTGTCTCTGTGTATCTCTGTCTCTGTGTCCCAGTGTCTCAGTGTCAAAGTGTCTCTGTGTCTCAGTGTCCCAGTGTCTCTGTGTCTCAGTATCGCAGTGTCTCAGTGTCTCAGTGTCCCAGTGTCTCAGTCTCTCAGTTCCCAGCGTCCCTGTGTCTCTGTGTCCCTGTGTATCTGTGTCTCTGTGTCCCAGTGTCTCAGTGTCCCAGTGTCTCTGTGTCTCAGTGTCCCAGTGTCTAAGTGCCTCAGTGTCCCAGTGTCTCAGTGTCTCAGTGTCCCAGTGTCCCAGTGTCTCAGTGTCCCAGTGGCCCAGTGTCCCCATGTCTCAAGTGTCTCAGTATCTCAGTGTCTCAGTGTCTCAGTGTCCCAGGGTCCAGTGTCCCAGTGTCTCAGTGTTCCAGTGTCTCAGTGTCTCAGTGTCCCAGTGTCTCAGTGTCCCAGTGTCTCTGTGTCTCAGTGTCCCAGTGTCTCAGTGCCTCAGTTCCCAGCGTCCCTGTGTCTCTGTGTCTCAGTGTATCTCTGTCTCTGTGTCCCAGTGTCTCAGTGCCAAAGTGTCTCTGTGTCTCAGTGTCCCAGTGTCTCAGTGTCTCAGCGTCCCAGTGTCTCAGTGTCTCAGTGTCCCAGTGTCTCTGTGTCTCAGTGTCTCAGTGTCTCAATGTCCCAGTGTCCCAGTGTCTCAGTGTCCCAGTGTCTCAGTTCCCAGCATCCCTGTGTCCCTGTGTCTCAGTGTCACAGTGTCTCAGTGTCCCAGTGTCTCTATGTCCCTGTGTCTCTGTGTCTCAGTGTCCCAGTGTCTCAGTGAATCAGAGTCCCACGGTCTCTGTGTCTCAGTGTCCCAGTGTTCCAGTGGACCAGTGTCCCAGTGTCTCACTGTCCCAGTGTCTCAGTGTCTCCGTTCCCAGCGTCCCTGTGTCTCTGTGTCTCAGTGTCCCAGTGTCTCAGTGTCTCAGTGTCCCAGTGTCTCAGTGTCTCAGTGTCCCAGTGTCCCAGTGTCTCAGTGTCCCAGTGTCCCAGTGTCTCAGTGTCTCAATCTCTCTGTGTCCCTGTGTCCCAGTGTCTCTGTGTCCCAGTGTCCCAGTGTCTCAGTGTCTCAGTGTCTCGGTGTCCCAGTGTATCTGTGTCCTTGTGTCTCTGTGTCCCAGCGTCCCATTGTCCCTGTACCTCTGTGTATCTGTCGCCCAGTGTCCGTGTCTCCATGTCTTTGTGTCCCAGTGCACCAGTGTCTCTGTGTCTCAGTGTGTCAGTGTCCCAGTGCCCCAGTGTCTCAGTGTACCAGCGTCTCAGTGTCTCAGGGCCCCAGTGTTTCTGTGTCTCAGTGTGTCAGTGTCCCAGTGCCTCAGTGAATCAGAGTCCCACGGTCTCTGTGTCTCAGTGTCCCAGTGTTCCAGTGGACCAGTGTCCCAGTGTCTCAGTGTCCCAGTGTCTCAGTGCCTCAGTTCCCAGCGTCCCTTTGTCTCTGTGTCTCTGTGTATCTCTGTCTCTGTGTCCCAGTGTCTCAGTGTCAAAGTGTCTCTGTGTCTCAGTGTCCCAGTGTCTCTGTGTCTCAGTATCGCAGTGTCTCAGTGTCTCAGTGTCCCAGTGTCTCAGTCTCTCAGTTCCCAGCGTCCCTGTGTCTCTGTGTCCCTGTGTATCTGTGTCTCTGTGTCCCAGTGTCTCAGTGTCCCAGTGTCTCTGTGTCTCAGTGTCCCAGTGTCTAAGTGCCTCAGTGTCCCAGTGTCTCAGTGTCTCAGTGTCCCAGTGTCCCAGTGTCTCAGTGTCCCAGTGGCCCAGTGTCCCCATGTCTCAAGTGTCTCAGTATCTCAGTGTCTCAGTGTCTCAGTGTCCCAGGGTCCAGTGTCCCAGTGTCTCAGTGTTCCAGTGTCTCAGTGTCTCAGTGTCCCAGTGTCTCAGTGTCCCAGTGTCTCTGTGTCTCAGTGTCCCAGTGTCTCAGTGCCTCAGTTCCCAGCGTCCCTGTGTCTCTGTGTCTCAGTGTATCTCTGTCTCTGTGTCCCAGTGTCTCAGTGCCAAAGTGTCTCTGTGTCTCAGTGTCCCAGTGTCTCAGTGTCTCAGCGTCCCAGTGTCTCAGTGTCTCAGTGTCCCAGTGTCTCTGTGTCTCAGTGTCTCAGTGTCTCAATGTCCCAGTGTCCCAGTGTCTCAGTGTCCCAGTGTCTCAGTTCCCAGCATCCCTGTGTCCCTGTGTCTCAGTGTCACAGTGTCTCAGTGTCCCAGTGTCTCTATGTCCCTGTGTCTCTGTGTCTCAGTGTCCCAGTGTCTCAGTGAATCAGAGTCCCACGGTCTCTGTGTCTCAGTGTCCCAGTGTTCCAGTGGACCAGTGTCCCAGTGTCTCACTGTCCCAGTGTCTCAGTGTCTCCGTTCCCAGCGTCCCTGTGTCTCTGTGTCTCAGTGTCCCAGTGTCTCAGTGTCTCAGTGTCCCAGTGTCTCAGTGTCTCAGTGTCCCAGTGTCCCAGTGTCTCAGTGTCCCAGTGTCCCAGTGTCTCAGTGTCTCAGTGTCTCGGTGTCCCAGTGTATCTGTGTCCTTGTGTCTCTGTGTCCCAGCGTCCCATTGTCCCTGTACCTCTGTGTATCTGTCGCCCAGTGTCCGTGTCTCCATGTCTTTGTGTCCCAGTGCACCAGTGTCTCTGTGTCTCAGTGTGTCAGTGTCCCAGTGCCCCAGTGTCTCAGTGTACCAGCGTCTCAGTGTCTCAGGGCCCCAGTGTTTCTGTGTCTCAGTGTGTCAGTGTCCCAGTGCCTCAGTGTCTCAGTGTACCAGAGTCTCAGTGTCTCAGTGTCCCCGTGTCCCAGTGTCCCAGTGTCCCAGTGTATCAGAGTCCCACGGTCTCTGTGTCTCAGTGTCCCAGTGTCCCAGTGTACCAGTGTCCCAGTGTCTCAGTGTCCCAGTGACACAGTGTCTCAATTCCCAGAGTCTCTATGTCCCTGTGTCTCTGTGTCTCAGTGTCTCAGTGTCTCAGTGTCCCATTGTCTCAGTGTCTCAGAGACACAGTGTCCCAGTGTCCCATTGTCTCAGTGTCTCAGTGTCTCAGTGTCCCAGTGTCACAGTGTCGCTGTGTCTCAGTTTCTCAGTGTCCCAGAGTCCCAGTGTCTCTGTGTCTCAGTGTCTCAGTGTCTCAGTGTCTCAATGTCCCAGTGTCCCAGTGTCTCAGTGTCCCAGTGTCTCAGTTCCCAGCATCCCTGTGTCCCTGTGTCTCAGTGTCTCAGTGTCTCAGTGTCCCAGTGTCTCTATGTCCCCGTGTCTCTGTGTCTCAGTGTCCCAGTGTCTCTGTGTCTCAGTGTCTCAGTGTCTCAGTGTCCCAGTGTCCCAGTTTCCCCATGTCTCAGTGTCTCTGTGCCTCAGTGTCTCCGTGTCTCCATGATCCAGTGTCCCAGTGTCTCAGTGTCCCAGTGTCGCAGCGTCTCAGTGTCTCAGTGACCCAGTGGCCCAGTGTCCCCATGTCTCAAGTGTCTCAGTATCTCAGTGTCTCAGTGTCTCAGTGTCCCAGTGTCTCAGTGTCTCAGCATCCCAGTGTCTCAGTGTCTCAGTGTCCCAGTGTCCAAGTGTCTCAGTGTCCCAGTGTCCCGGTGTTTCAGAGTCCCAATGTCCCAGTGTCCCAGTGTCTCCATGTCCCAGTGTCTCAGTGCCTCAGTGTCTCAGTGTCTCAGTGTCCCAGTGTCTCTGTGTCCCAGCGTCCGTGTCTCCATGTCTCTGTGTCCCAGTGCCCCAGTGTCTCTGTGTCTCAGTGTGTCAGTCTCCCAGTGCCCCAGTGCCTCAGTGTACCAGTGTCTCAGTGTCTCAGTGTCCCAGTGTTCCAGTGGACCAGTGTCCCAGTGTCTCACTGTCACAGTGTCTCAGTGTCTCCGTTCCCAGCGTCCCTGTGTCCCTGTGTCTCAGTGTCTCAGTGTCTCAGTGTCCCAGTGTCTCTGTGTCCCTGTGTCTCTGTGTCTCAGTGTCCCAGTGTCTCAGTGTCTCAGTGTCCCAGTGTCTCAGTGTCTCAGTGTCCCAGTGTCCCAGTGTCTCAGTGTCCCAGTGTCCCAGTGTCTCAGTGTCTCAATCTCTCTGTGTCCCTGTGTCCTTGTGTCTCTGTGTCCCAGCGTCCCATTGTCCCTGTACCTCTGTGTATCTGTCTCCCAGTGTCCGTGTCTCCATGACTTTGTGTCCCAGTGCCCCAGTGTCTCTGTGTCTCAGTGTGTCAGTGTCCCAGTGCCCCAGTGTCTCAGTGTACCAGCGTCTCAGTGTCTCAGTGCCCCAGTGTTTCTGTGTCTCAGTGTGTCAGTGTCCCAGTGCCTCAGTGTCTCAGTGTACCAGAGTCTCAGTGTCTCAGTGTCCCCGTGTCCCAGTGTCCCAGTGTCCCAGTGTATCAGAGTCCCAGGGTCTCTGTGTCTCAGTGTCCCAGTGTCCCAGTGTACCAGTGTCCCAGTGTCTCAGTGTCCCAGTGACACAGTGTCTCAGTTCCCAGAGTCTCTATGTCCCTGTGTCTCTGTGTCTCAGTGTCTCAGTGTCTCAGTGTCCCATTGTCTCAGTGTCTCAGAGACACAGTGTCCCAGTGTCCCATTGTCTCAGTGTCTCAGTGTCTCAGTGTCCCAGTGTCACAGTGTCGCTGTGTCTCAGTTTCTCAGTGTCCCAGAGTCCCAGTGTCTCAGTGTCGCAGTGTCTCAGTGTCTCAATGTCCCAGTGTCCCAGTGTCTCAGTGTCCCAGTGTCTCAGTTCCCAGCATCCCTGTGTCCCTGTGTCTCAGTGTCACAGTGTCTCAGTGTCCCAGTGTCTCTATCTCCCTGTGTCTCTGTGCCTCAGTGTCCCAGTGTCTCAGTGTCTCAGTGTCCCAGTGTCCCAGTGTCTCAGTGTCCCAGTGTCTCTGTGTCTCAGTGTCTCAGTGTCTCAGTGTCCCAGTTTCCCCATGTCTCAGTGTCTCTGTGCCTCAGTGTCTCCGTGTCTCCATGATCCAGTGTCCCAGTGTCTCAGTGTCCCAGTGTCGCAGTGTCTCAGTGTCTCAGTGACCCAGTGGCCCAGTGTCCCCATGTCTCAAGTGTCTCAGTATCTCAGTGCCTCAGTGTCTCAGTGTCCCAGTGTCTCAGTGTTCCAGTGTCTCAGTGTCTCAGTGTCCCAGTGTCTCAGTGTCTCAGTGTCTCAGTTCCCAGCGTCCCTGTGTCTCTGTGTCTCTGTGTATCTGTGTCTCTGTGTCCCAGTGTCTCAGTGTCCCAGTGTCTCTGTGTCTCAGTGTCCCAGTGTCTAAGTGTCTCAGTGTCCCAGTGTCTCAGTGTCTCAGTGTCCCAGTGTCCCAGTGTCTCAGTGTCCCAGTGTCTCAGTGTCCCAGTGTCCCAGTGTCTCAGTGTCTCAATCTCTCCGTGTCCCTGTGTCCCAGTGTCTCTGTGTCCCAGTGTCCCAGTGTCTCAGTGTCTCAGTGTCTCGGTGTCCCAGTGTCTCTGTGTCCTTGTGTCTCTGTGTCCCAGCGTCCCATTGTCCCTGTACCTCTGTGTATCTGTCTCCCAGTGTCCGTGTCTCCATGTCTTTGTGTCCCAGTGCCCCAGTGTCTCTGTGTCTCAGTGTCTCAGTGTCCCAGTGTCTCAGTGTCCCAGTGTCCCAGTGTCTCAGTGTCTCAATCTCTCCGTGTCCCTGTGTCCCAGTGTCTCTGTGTCCCAGTGTCCCAGTGTCTCAGTGTCCCAGTGTCTCAGTGTCCCAGTGTCTCTGTGTCTCAGTGTCCCAGTGTCTCAGTGCCTCAGTTCCCAGCGTCCCTGTGTCTCTGTGTCTCAGTGTATCTCTGTCTCTGTGTCCCAGTGTCTCAGTGCCAAAGTGTCTCTGTGTCTCAGTGTCCCAGTGTCTCAGTGTCTCAGCGTCCCAGTGTCTCAGTGTCTCAGTGTCCCAGTGTCCAAGTGTCTCAGTGTCCCAATATCCCGGTGTTTCAGAGTCCCAATGTCCCAGTGTCCCAGTGTCTCCATGTCCCAGTGTCTCAGTGCCTCAGTGTCTCAGTGTCTCAGTGTCCCAGTGTCTCTGTGTCCCAGTGTCCGTGTCTCCATGTCTCTGTGTCCCAGTGCCCCAGTGTCTCTGTGTCTCAGTGTGTCAGTGTCCCAGTGCCCCAGTGCCTCAGTGTACCAGTGTCTCAGTGTCTCAGTGTCCCAGTGTCCCAGTGAATCAGAGTCCCACGGTCTCTGTGTCTCAGTGTCCCAGTGTTCCAGTGGACCAGTGTCCCAGTGTCTCACTGTCCCAGTGTCTCAGTGTCTCCATTCCCAGCGTCCCTGTGTCCCTGTGTCTCAGTGTCTCAGTGTCCCAGTGTCTCTGTGTCCCTGTGTCTCTGTGTCTCAGTGTCCCAGTGTCTCAGTGTCTCAGTGTCCCAGTGTCCCAGTGTCTCAGTGTCTCAGTGTCCCAGTGTCCCAGTGTCTCAGTGTCCCAGTGTCCCAGTGTCTCAGTGTCTCAATCTCTCCGTGTCCCTGTGTCCCAGTGTCTCTGTGTCCCAGTGTCCCAGTGTCTTAGTGTCTCAGTGTCTCAGTGTCTCGGTGTCCCAGTGTCTCTGTGTCCTTGTGTCTCTGTGTCCCAGCGTCCCATTGTCCCTGTACCTCTGTGTATCTGTCTCCCAGTGTCCGTGTCTCCATGTCTTTGTGTCCCAGTGCCCCAGTGTCTCTGTGTCTCAGTGTGTCAGTGTCCCAGTGCCCCAGTGTCTCAGTGTACCAGTGTCTCAGTGTCTCAGTGCCCCAGTGTCTCTGTGTCTCAGTGTGTCAGTGTCTCAGTGTCTCAGTGTACCAGAGTCTCAGTGTCTCAGTGTCCCCGTGTCCCAGTGTCCCAGTGTCCCAGTGTATCAGAGTCCCACGGTCTCTGTGTCTCAGTGTCCCAGTGTCCCAGTGTACCAGTGTCCCATTGTCTCAGTGTCTCAGTGTCCCAGTGTCACAGTGTCGCTGTGTCTCAGTTTCTCAGTGTCCCAGAGTCCCAGTGTCTCTGTGTCTCAGTGTCTCAGTGTCTCAGTGTCTCAATGTCCCAGTGTCCCAGTGTCTCTGTGTCTCAGTGCCCCAGTATCCCAATGTCCCCATGCCTCAGTGTCTCTTTGTCTCAGTGTCTCCGTGTCTCCGTGACCCAGTGTCACAGTGTCTCAGTGTCCCAGTGTCGCCGTGTCCCAGTGTCTCAGTGTCCCAGAGTCCCAGTGTCCCAGTGTCTCCGTGTCCCTGTGTCTCTGTGTCTCAGTGTCCCAGTGTCTCAGTGTCTCAGTGTCCCATTGTCTCAGTGTCTCAGAGACACAGTGTCCCAGTGTCCCATTGTCTCAGTGTCTCAGTGTCTCAGTGTGTCAGTGTCCCAGTGCCCCAGTGTCTCAGTGTCCCAGTGTCCCAGTGAATCAGAGTCCCACGGTCTCTGTGTCTCAGTGTCCCAGTGTTCCAGTGGACCAGTGTCCCAGTGTCTCAGTGTCCCAGTGTCTTAGTGTCTCCGTTCCCAGCGTCCCTGTGTCCCTGTGTCTCAGTGTCTCAGTGTCTCAGTGTCCCAGTGTCTCTGTGTCCCTGTGTCTCTGTGTCTCAGTGTCCCAGTGTCTCAGTGTCTCAGTGTCTCAGTGTATCACAGTCCCACGGTCTCTGTGTCTCAGTGTCCCAGTGTCCCAGTGTACCAGTGTCCCAGTGTCTCAGTGTCCCAGTGTCTCAGTTCCCAGCATCCCTGTGTCCCTGTGTCTCAGTGTCACAGTGTCTCAGTGTCCCAGTGTCTCTATGTCCCTGTGTCTCTGTGTCTCAGTGTCCCAGTGTCTCAGTGTCTCAGTGTCCCAGTGTCCCAGTGTCTCAGTGTCCCAGTGTCTCTGTGTCTCAGTGTCTCAGTGTCTCAGTGTCCCAGTGTCCCAGTTTCCCCATGTCTCAGTGTCTCTGTGTCTCAGTGTCTCCGTGTCTCCATGATCCAGTGCCCCAGTGTCTCAGTGTCGCAGTGTCTCAGTGTCTCAGTGTCCCAGTGGCCCAGTGTCCCCATGTCTCAAGTGTCTCAGTATCTCAGTGTCTCAGTGGCTCAGTGTCCCAGTGTCTCAGTGTTCCAGTGTCTCAGTGTCTCAGTGTCCCAGTGTCTCAGTGTCTCAGTTCCCAGCGTCCCTGTGTCTCTGTGTCTCTGTGTATCTGTGTCTCTGTGTCCCAGTGTTTCAGTGTCCCAGTGTCTCTGTGTCTCAGGGTCCCAGTGTCTAAGTGTCTCAGTGTCCCAGTGTCTCAGTGTCTCAGTGTCCCAGTGTCCCAGTGTCTCAGTGTCCCAGTGGCCCAGTGTCCCCATGTCTCAAGTGTCCCAGTATCTCAGTGTCTCAGTTTCTCAGTGTCCCAGGGTCCCAGTGTCCCAGTGTTTCAGTGTCCCAGTGTCTCAGTGTCTCAGTGTCCCAGTGTCTCAGTGTCCCAGTGTCTCTGTGTCTCAGTGTCCCAGTGTCTCAGTGCCTCAGTTTCCAGCGTCCCTTTGTCTCTGTGTCTCTGTGTATCTCTGTGCCTGTGTCCCAGTGTCTCAGTGTCAAAGTGTCTCTGTGTCTCAGTGTCCCAGTGTCTCTGTGTCTCAGTGTCACAGTGTCTCAGTGTCTCAGTGTCCCAATGTCTCAGTCTCTCAGTTCCCAGCGTCCCTGTGTCTCTGTGTCTCTGTGTATCTGTGTCTCTGTGTCCCAGTGTCTCAGTGTCCCAGTGTCTCTGTGTCTCAGTGTCCCAGTGTCTAAGTGCCTCAGTGTCCCAGTGTCTCAGTGTCTCAGTGTCCCAGTGTCCCAGTGTCTCAGTGTCCCAGTGGCCCAGTGTTCCCATGTCTCAAGTGTCTCAGTATCTCAGTGTCTCAGTGTCTCAGTGTCCCAGGGTCCCAGTGTCCCAGTGTCTCAGTGTTCCAGTGTATCAGTGTCTCAGTGTCCCAATGTCTCAGTGTCCCAGTGTCCCAGTGTCTCTGTGTCTCAGTGTCTCAGTGTCTCAGTGCCTCAGTTCCCAGCGTCCCTGTGTCTCTGTGTCTCAGTGTATCTCTGTCTCTGTGTCCCAGTGTCTCAGTGCCAAAGTGTCTCTGTGTCTCAGTGTCCCAGTGTCTCAGTGTCTCAGTGTCTCAGTGTCCCAGTGTCCAAGTGTCTCAGTGTCCCAGTGTCCCGGTGTTTCAGAGTCCCAATGTCCCAGTGTCCCAGTGTCTCCATGTCCCAGTGTCTCAGTGCCTCAGTGTCTCAGTGTCTCAGTGTCCCAGTGTCTCTGTGTCCCAGTGTCCGTGTCTCCATGTCTCTGTGTCCCAGTGCCCCAGTGTCTCTGTGTCTCAGTGTGTCAGTGTCCCAGTGCCCCAGTGCCTCAGTGTACCAGTATCTCAGTGTCTCAGTGTCCCAGTGTCCCAGTGAATCAGAGTCCCACGGTCTCTGTGTCTCAGTGTCCCAGTGTTCCAGTGGACCAGTGTCCCAGTGTCTCACTGTCCCAGTGTCTCAGTGTCTCCGTTCCCAGCGTCCCTGTGTCCCTGTGTCTCAGTGTCTCAGTGTCTCAGTGTCCCAGTGTCTCTGTGTCCCTGTGTCTCTGTGTCTCAGTGTCCCAGTGTCTCAGTGTCTCAGTGTCCCAGTGTCTCAGTGTCTCAGTGTCCCAGTGTCCCAGTGTCTCAGTGTCCCAGTGTCCCAGTGTCTCAATCTCTCCGTGTCCCTGTGGCCCAGTGTCTCTGTGTCCCAGTGTCCCAGTGTCTCAGTGTCTCAGTGTCTCAGTGTCTCGGTGTCCCAGTGTCTCTGTGTCCTTGTGTCTCTGTGTCCCAGCGTCCCATTGTCCCTGTACCTCTGTGTATCTGTCTCCCAGTGTCCGTGTCTCCATGTCTTTGTGTCCCAGTGCCCCAGTGTCTCTGTGTCTCAGTGTGTCAGTGTCCCAGTGCCCCAGTGTCTCAGTGTACCAGTGTCTCAGTGTCTCAGTGCCCCAGTGTCTCTGTGTCTCAGTGTGTCAGTGTCCCAGTGCCTCAGTGTCTCAGTGTACCAGTGTCTCAGTGTCTCAGTGTCCCAGTGTCCCAGTATCCCAGTGTATCAGAGTCCCACGGTCTCTGTGTCTCAGTGTCCCAGTGTACCAGTGTCCCAGTGTCTCAGTGTCCCAGTGTCCCAGTGTCTCAATCTCTCCGTGTCCCTGTGTCCCAGTGTCTCTGTGTCCCAGTGTCCCAGTGTCTCAGTGTCTCAGTGTCTCAGTGTCTCGGTGTCCCAGTGTCTCTGTGTCCTTGTGTCTCTGTGTCCCAGCGTCCCATTGTCCCTGTACCTCTGTGTATCTGTCTCCCAGTGTCCGTGTCTCCATGTCTTTGTGTCCCAGTGCCCCAGTGTCTCTGTGTCTCAGTGTGTCAGTGTCCCAGTGCCCCAGTGTCTCAGTGTACCAGTGTCTCAGTGTCTCAGTGCCCCAGTGTCTCTGTGTCTCAGTGTGTCAGTGTCCCAGTGCCTCAGTGTCTCAGTGTACCAGTGTCTCAGTGTCTCAGTGTCCCAGTGTCCCAGTATCCCAGTGTATCAGAGTCCCACGGTCTCTGTGTCTCAGTGTCCCAGTGTACCAGTGTCCCAGTGTCTCAGTGTCCCAGTGACACAGTGTCTCAGTTCCCAGTGTCTCTATGTCCCTGTGTCTCTGTGTCTCAGTGTCTCAGTGTCTCAGTGTCTCAGTGTCCCATTGTCTCAGTGTCTCAGAGGCACAGTGTCCCAGTGTCCCATTGTCTCAGTGCCTCAGTGTCTCAGTGTCCCAGTATCACAGTGTCGCTGTGTCTCAGTTTCTCAGTGTCCCAGAGTCCCAGTGTCTCTGTGTCTCAGTGTCTCAGTGTCTCAGTGTCTCAATGTCCCAGTGTCCCAGTGTCTCTGTGTCTCAGTGCCCCAGTATTCCAATGTCCCCATGTCTCAGTGTCTCTGTGTCTCAGTGTCTCCGTGTCTCCGTGACCCAGTGTCACAGTGTCTCAGTGTCCCAGTGTCGCCGTGTCCCAGTGTCTCAGTGTCCCAGAGTCCCAGTGTCCCAGTGTCTCCGTGTCCCTGTGTCTCTGTGTCTCAGTGTCCCAGTGTCTCAGTGTCTCAGTGTCCCATTGTCTCAGTGTCTCAGAGACACAGTGTCCCAGTGTCCCATTGTCTCAGTGTCTCAGTGTCTCAGTGTCCCAGTGTCACAGTGTCGCTGTGTCTCAGTTTCTCAGTGTCCCAGAGTCCCAGTGTCTCTGTGTCTCAGCGTCTCAGTGTCTCAGTGTCTCAATGTCCCAGTGTCCCAGTGTCTCTGTGTCTCAGTGCCCCAGTATCCCAATGTCCCCATGTCTCAGTGTCTCTGTGTCTCTGTGTCTCAGTGTCTCCGTGTCTCCGTGACCCAGTGTCACAGTGTCTCAGTGTCCCAGTGTCGCCGTGTCCCTGTGTCTCAGTGTCTCAGTGTCCCAGTGTCTCTGTGTCCCTGTGTCTCTGTGTCTCAGTGTCCCAGTGTCTCAGTGTCTCAGTGTCCCAGTGTCTCAGTGTCTCAGTGTCCCAGTGTCCCAGTGTCTCAGTGTCCCAGTGTCCCAGTGTCTCAGTGTCTCAATCTCTCCGTGTCCCTGTGTCCCAGTGTCTCTGTGTCCCAGTGTCCCAGTGTCTCAGTGTCTCAGTGTCTCAGTGTCTCAGTGTCCCAGTGTCTCTGTGTCCTTGTGTCTCTGTGTCCCAGCGTCCCATTGTCCCTGTACCTCTGTGTATCTGTCTCCCAGTGTCCGTGTCTCCATGTCTTTGTGTCCCAGTGCCCCAGTGTCTCTGTGTCTCAGTGTGTCAGTGTCCCAGTGCCTTAGTGTCTCAGTGTACCAGAGTCTCAGTGTCTCAGTGTCCCAGTGTCCCAGTGTCCCAGTGTATCAGAGTCCCACGGTCTCTGTGTCTCAGTGTCCCAGTGTCCCAGTGTACCAGTGTCCCAGTGTCCCAGTGTCTCAGTGTCCCAGTGACACAGTGTCTCAGTTCCCAGTGTCTCTATGTCCCTGTGTCTCTGTGTCTCAGTGTCCCAGTGTCCCATTGTCTCAGTGTCCCAGTGTACCAGTGTCCCAGTGTCTCAGTGTCCCAGTGACACAGTGTCTCAGTTCCCAGTGTCTCTATGTCCCTGTGTCTCTGTGTCTCAGTGTCTCAGTGTCTCAGTGTCCCATTGTCTCAGTGTCTCAGAGGCACAGTGTCCCAGTGTCCCATTGTCTCAGTGCCTCAGTGTCTCAGTGTCCCAGTATCACAGTGTCGCTGTGTCTCAGTTTCTCAGTGTCCCAGAGTCCCAGTGTCTCTGTGTCTCAGTGTCTCAGTGTCTCAGTGTCTCAATGTCCCAGTGTCCCAGTGTCTCTGTGTCTCAGTGCCCCAGTATTCCAATGTCCCCATGTCTCAGTGTCTCTGTGTCTCAGTGTCTCTTTCTTCTTCTTTTCTTTTTCTTCTTATATTGGTCAGTAACTTTTAACATTGTTATTACCAGTTTAAGTGTATCTAAGGGTTAAGACATGGCAGGAGAGCTCGGTCGGGTGTTATGCTCCTCCTGTACCATGTGGGAACTCAGGGACGCTTCCTGTGTCCCTGACGACTATGTGTGCGGGAAGTGTATCCGCCTCCAGCTCCTGACCGTCCGCGTTACGGAATTGGAGCTGAGGGTGGATTTACTCTGGAGCATCCACGATGCTGAGAATGACGTGAGTATCACGTGTAGTGAGTTGGTCTTACCGCAGGGAAAGGGTCCACAGCCAGATAGGGAATGGAAGACCAGCAGGAAGAGTAGAGCAAGGAAGGTAGTGCAGGGGTCCCCTGCGGTCACCCCCCTGCAAAACAGATACACCGCTTTGGGTACTGTTGAGGGGAATGACTCATCAGGGGAGGGCAGCAGCAGCCAAGTTCATGGCACCGTGGCTGGCTCTGCTGCACAGGAGGGCAAGAAAAAGAGTGGGAGAGCGATAGTGATAGGGGATTCAATTGTGAGGGGAATAGATAGGCGTTTCTGCGGCCGCAACCGAGACTCCAGGATGGTATGTTGCCTCCCTGGTGCAAGGGTCAAGGATGTCTCGGAGCGGGTGCAGGACATTCTGAAATGGGAGGGAGAACAGCCAGTTGTCGTGGTGCACATTGGTACCAACGACATAGGCAAAAAAAGGGATGAGGTCCTACGAAACGAATTTAAGGAGCTAGGAGCTAAATTAAAAAGTAGGACCTCAAAAGTAGTAATCTCGGGATTGCTACCAGTGCCACGTGATAGTCAGAGTAGGAATCGCAGGATAGCGCAGATGAATACGTGGCTTGAGCAGTGGTGCAGCAGGGAGGGATTCAAATTCCTGGGGCATTGGGACCGGTTCTGGGGGAGGTGGGACCAGTACAAACCGGACGGTCTGCACCTGGGCAGGACTGGAACCAATGTCCTAGGGGGAGTGTTTGCTAGTGCTGTTGGGGAGGATTTAAACTAATATGGCAGGGGGATGGGAACCAATGCAGGGAGACAGAGGGAAACAAAAAGGAGCCAAAAGCAAAAGACAGAAAGGAGATGAGGAAAAGTGTAGGGCAGAGAAACCCAAGGCAAAGAACAAAAAGGGCCACTGTACAGCAAAATTCTAAAAGGACAAAGGGTGTTAATAAAACAAGCCTGAAGGCTTTGTGTCTTAATGCAAGGAGTATCCGCAATAAGGTGGATGAATTAATTGTGCAAATAGATGTTAACAAATATGATGTGATTGGGATTACGGAGACGTGGCTCCAGGATGATCAGGGCTGGGAACTCAACATTCAGGGGTATTCAACATTCAGGAAGGATAGAATAAAAGGAAAAGGAGGTGGGGTAGCATTGCTGGTTAAAGAGGAGATTAATGCAATAGTTAGGAAAGACATTAGCTTGGATGATGTGGAATCTATATGGGTAGAGCTGCAGAACACCAAAGGGCAAAAAACGTTAGTAGGAGTTGTGTACAGACCTCCAAACAGTAATAGGGATGTTGGGGAGGGCATCAAACAGGAAATTAGGGGTGCATGCAATAAAGGTGTAGCAGTTATAATGGGTGACTTTAATATGCACATAGATTGGGCTAGCCAAACTGGAAGCAATACGGTGGAGGAGGATTTCCTGGAGTGCATAAGGGATGGTTTTCTAGACCAATATGTTGAGGAACCAACTCGGGGGGAGGCTATCTTAGACTGGGTGTTGTGTAATGAGAGAGGATTAATTAGCAATCTCATTGTGCGAGGCCCCTTGGGGAAGAGTGACCATAACATGGTGGAATTCTGCATTAGGATGGAGAATGAAACAGTAATTTCAGAGACCATGGTCCAGAACTTAAAGAAGGGTAACTTTGAAGGTATGAGGCGTGAATTGGCTAGGATAGATTGGCGAATGATACTTAGGGGGTTGACTGTGGATGGGCAATGGCAGACATTTAGAGACCGCATGGATGAAGTACAACAATTGTACATTCCTGTCTGGCGTAAAAATAAAAAGGGGAAGGTGGCTCAACCGTGGCTATCTAGGGAAATCAGGGATAGTATTAAAGCCAAGGAAGTGGCATACAAATTGGCCAGAAATAGCAGCGAACCTGGGGACTGGGAGAAATTTAGAACTCAGCAGAGGAGGACAAAGGGTTTGATTAGGACAGGGAAAATGGAGTACGAGAAGAAGCTTGCAGGGAACATTAAGGCGGATTGCAAAAGTTTCTATAGGTATGTAAAGAGAAAAAGGTTGGTGAAGACAAACGTAGGTCCCCTGCAGTCAGAATCAGGGGAAGTCATAACGGGGAACAAAGAAATGGCGGATCAATTGAACAAGTACTTTGGTTCGGTATTCACTAAGGAGGATACAAACAACCTTCCGGATATAAAAGGGGTCAGAGGGTCTAGTAAGGAAGAGGAACTGAGGGAAATCTTTATTAGTCGGGAAATTGTGTTGGGGAAATTGATGGGATTGAAGGCCGATAAATCCCCAGGGCCTGATGGACTGCATCCTAGAGTACTTAAGGAGGTGGCCTTGGAAATAGCGGATGCATTGACAGTCATTTTCCAACATTCCATTGACTCTGGATCAGTTCCTATGGAGTGGAGGGTAGCCAATGTAACCCCACTTTTTAAAAAAGGAGGGAGAGAGAAAACAGGGAATTATAGACCGGTCAGCCTGACCTCAGTAGTGGGTAAAATGATGGAATCAATTATTAAGGATGTCATAGCAGTGCATCTGGAAAATGGTGACATGATAGGTCCAAGTCAGCATGGATTTGTGAAAGGGAAATCATGCTTGACAAATCTTCTGGAATTTTTTGAGGATGTTTCCAGTAAAGTGGACAAAGGAGAACCAGTTGATGTGGTATATTTGGACTTTCAGAAGGCTTTCGACAAGGTCCCACACAAGAGATTAATGTGCAAAGTTAAAGCACATGGGATTGGGGGTAGTGTGCTGACGTGGATTGAGAATTGGTTGTCAGACAGGAAGCAAAGAGTAGGAGTAAACGGGTACTTTTCAGAATGGCAGGCAGTGACTAGTGGAGTGCCGCAAGGTTCTGTGCTGGGGCCCCAGCTGTTTACATTGTACATTAATGATTTAGACGAGGGGATTAAATGCAGTATCTCCAAATTTGCAGATGATACTAAGTTGGGTGGCAGTGTGAGCTGCGAGGAGGATGCTATTAGGCTGCAGAGTGACTTGGATAGGTTAGGTGAGTGGGCAAATGCATGGCAGATGAAGTATAATGTGGATAAATGTGAGGTTATCCACTTTGGTGGTAAAAACAGAGAGACAGACTATTATCTGAATGGTGACAGATTAGGAAAAGGGAAGGTGCAACGAGACCTGGGTGTCATGGTACATCAGTCATTGAAGGTTGGCATGCAGGTACAGCAGGCGGTTAAGAAAGCAAATGGCATGTTGGCCTTCATAGCGAGGGGATTTGAATACAGGGGCAGGGAGGTGTTGCTACAGTTGTACAGGGCCTTGGTGAGGCCACACCTGGAGTATTGTGTACAGTTTTGGTCTCCTAACTTGAGGAAGGACATTCTTGCTATTGAGGGAGTGCAGCGAAGGTTCACCAGACTGATTCCCGGGATGGCGGGACTGACCTATCAAGAAAGATTGGATCAATTGGGCTTGTATTCACTGGAGTTCAGAAGAATGAGAGGGGACCTCATAGAAACGTTTAAAATTCTGACGGGTTTAGACAGGTTAGATGCAGAAAGAATGTTCCCAATGTTGGGGAAGTCCAGAACCAGGGGTCACAGTCTGAGGATAAGGGGTAAGCCATTTAGGACCGAGATGAGGAGAAACTTCTTCACCCAGAGAGTGGTGAACCTGTGGAATTCTCTACCACAGAAAGTAGTTGAGGCCAATTCACTAAATATATTCAAAACGGAGTTAGATGAAGTCCTTACTACTCGGGGGATCAAGGGTTATGGCGAGAAAGCAGGAAGGAGGTACTGAAGTTTCATGTTCAGCCATGAACTCATTGAATGGCGGTGCAGGCTAGAAGGGCTGAATGGCCTGCTCCTGCACCTATTTTCTATGTTTCTATGTTTCTATGTTTCTCCGTGTCTCTGTGACCCAGTGTCACAGTGTCTCAGTGTCCCAGTGTCGCCGTGTCCCAGTGTCTCAGTGTCCCAGAGTCCCAGTGTCCCAGTGTCTCCGTGACCCTGTGTCTCTGTGTCTCAGTGTCCCAGTGTCTCAGTGTCTCAGTGTCCCATTGTCTCAGTGTCTCAGAGACACAGTGTCCCAGTGTCCCATTGTCTCAGTGTCTCAGTGTCTCAGTGTCCCAGTGTCACAGTGTCGCTGTGTCTCAGTTTCTCAGTGTCCCAGAGTCCCAGTGTCTCTGTGTCTCAGCGTCTCAGTGTCTCAGTGTCTCAATGTCCCAGTGTCCCAGTGTCTCTGTGTCTCAGTGCCCCAGTATCCCAATGTCCCCATGTCTCAGTGTCTCTGTGTCTCTGTGTCTCAGTGTCTCCGTGTCTCCGTGACCCAGTGTCACAGTGTCTCAGTGTCCCAGTGTCGCCGTGTCCCTGTGTCTCAGTGTCTCAGTGTCCCAGTGTCTCTGTGTCCCTGTGTCTCTGTGTCTCAGTGTCCCAGTGTCTCAGTGTCTCAGTGTCCCAGTGTCTCAGTGTCTCAGTGTCCAAGTGTCCCAGTGTCTCAGTGTCCCAGTGTCCCAGTGTCTCAGTGTCTCAATCTCTCCGTGTCCCTGTGTCCCAGTGTCTCTGTGTCCCAGTGTCCCAGTGTCTCAGTGTCTCAGTGTCTCAGTGTCTCAGTGTCCCAGTGTCTCTGTGTCCTTGTGTCTCTGTGTCCCAGCGTCCCATTGTCCCTGTACCTCTGTGTATCTGTCTCCCAGTGTCCGTGTCTCCATGTCTTTGTGTCCCAGTGCCCCAGTGTTTCTGTGTCTCAGTGTGTCAGTGTCCCAGTGCCCAAGTGTCTCAGTGTACCAGTGTCTCAGTGTCTCAGTGCCCCAGTGTCTCTGTGTCTCAGTGTGTCAGTGTCCCAGTGCCTTAGTGTCTCAGTGTACCAGAGTCTCAGTGTCTCAGTGTCCCAGTGTCCCAGTGTCCCAGTGTATCAGAGTCCCACGGTCTCTGTGTCTCAGTGTCCCAGTGTCCCAGTGTACCAGTGTCCCAGTGTCCCAGTGTCTCAGTGTCCCAGTGACACAGTGTCTCAGTTCCCAGTGTCTCTATGTCCCTGTGTCTCTGTGTCTCAGTGTCTCAGTGTCCCATTGTCTCAGTGTCTCAGAGACACAGTGTCCCAGTGTCCCATTGTCTCAGTGTCTCAGTGTCTCAGTGTCCCAGTGTCACAGTGTCGCTGTGTCTCAGTTTCTCAGTGTCTCAGTGTCTCAGTGTCCCAGTGTCTCAGTGTCTCAGTGTCCCAGTGTCCCAGTGTCTCAGTGTCCCAGTGTCCCAGTGTCTCAGTGTCTCAATCTCTCCGTGTCCCTGTGCCCCAGTGTCTCTGTGTCCCAGTGCCCCAGTGTCTCAGTGTCTCAGTGTCTCAGTGTCTCGGTGTCCCAGTGTCTCTGTGTCCTTGTGTCTCTGTGTCCCAGCGTCCCATTGTCCCTGTACCTCTGTGTATCTGTCTCCCAGTGTCCGTGTCTCCATGTCTTTGTGTCCCAGTGCCCCAGTGTCTCTGTGTCTCAGTGTGTCAGTGTCCCAGTGCCCCAGTGTCTCAGTGTACCAGTGTCTCAGTGTCTCAGTGCCCCAGTTTCTCTGTGTCTCAGTGTGTCAGTGTCCCAGTGCCTTAGTGTCTCAGTGTACCAGAGTCTCAGTGTCTCAGTGTCCCAGTGTCCCAGTGTCCCAGTGTATCAGAGTCCCACGGTCTCTGTGTCTCAGTGTCCCAGTGTCCCAGTGTACCAGTGTCCCAGTGTCCCAGTGTCTCAGTGTCCCAGTGACACAGTGTCTCAGTTCCCAGTGTCTCTCTGTCTCAGTGTCTCAGTGTCCCATTGTCTCAGTGTCTCAGAACACAGTGTCCCAGTGTCCCATTGTCTCAGTGTCTCAGTGTCTCAGTGTCCCAGTGTCACAGTGTCGCTGTGTCTCAGTTTCTCAGTGTCCCAGAGTCCCAGTGTCTCTGTGTCTCAGTGCCCCAGTGTCCCAGTGTCTCAGTGTCTCAGAGACACAGTGTCCCAGTGTCCCACTGTCTCAGTAACTCAGTGTCCCAGTGTCGCTGTGTCTCAGTTTCTCAGTGTCCCAGTGTCTCTGTGTTTCAGTGTCTCAGTGCCTCAGTGTCTCAATGTCCCAGTGTCCCAGTGTCTCTGTGTCTCAGTGTCCCAGTGTCCCAGTGTCCCCATGTCTCAGTGTTTCTGTGTCTCAGTGTCTCCGTGTCTCCGTGACCCAGTGTCCCAGTGTCTCAGTGTCCCAGTGTACAAGTGTCTCAGTGTCTCAGTGTCCCAGTGGCCCAGTGTCCCCATGTCTCAAGTGTCTCAGTATCTCAGTGTCTCAGTGTCTCATTGTCCCAGGGTCCCAGTGTCCCAGTGTCTCAGTGTCTCACTGTCTCAGTGTCTCAGTGTCCCAGTGTCTCAGTTCCCAGCTTCCCTGTGTCTCTGTGTATCTGTGTCTCAGTGTCCGTGTCTCTGTGTCCCATTGTCCCATTGTCCCTGTGCCCCTGTGACTCTG
This sequence comes from Pristiophorus japonicus, assembly GCF_044704955.1. NCBI lineage: Eukaryota > Metazoa > Chordata > Chondrichthyes > Pristiophoridae > Pristiophorus > Pristiophorus japonicus. The sequence continues at coordinate 19,063,009 of NC_091985.1, forward strand.
TGTCCCAGTATCCGTGCCTCCGTGTCTCTGTGTCCCAGTGCCCCAGTGTCGCTGTGTCTCAGTGTGTCAGTGTCCCAGTTCCCCAGTGTCTCAGTGTACCAGTGTCACAGTGTCCCAGTGTCTCAGTGAATCAGAGTCCCACGGTCTCTGTGTCTCAGTGTCCGAGTGTTCCAGTGGACCAGTGTCTCAGTTTCCAGCGTCCCTATGTCCCTGTGTCTCAGTGTCTCAGTGTCCCAGTGTCCCAGTGTCTCAGTGTCTCAGTGTCCCAGTGTCTCAGTGTCTCAGTTCCCAGTGTCCCTTGGTCCCTGTGTCTCAGTGCCCCTGTGTCTCAGTGTCCCAGTATCCCAGTGTCTCAGTGTATCAGTGTCTCAGTGTCCCAGTGTCCCAGTGTCTCTGTGACTCAGTGTCTCAGTTCCCAGTGCCCCAGTGTCCCCGTGTCTCAGTGTCTCAGTGTCTCTGTGTCCTAGTGTCCCAGTGTCCCAGTGTCTCTGTGTCTCAGCGTCACAGTTTCCCAGTGTCTCAGTGTCTCAATCTCTCCGTGCCCCTGTGTCCCAGTGTCTCTGCGTTCCAGTGTCCCAGTGTCTCAGTTTCTCAGTGTCCCAGTGTCTCTGTGTCCTTGTGTCTCTGTGTCCCAGCGTCCCATTGTCCCTGTACCCCTGTGTCTCTGTCTCCCAGTGTCCGTGACTCCATGCCTCTGTATCCCAGTGCCCCAGTGTCTCTGTGTCTCAGTGTGTCAGTGTCCCAGTGCCCCAGTGTCTCAGTGTACCAGTGTCTCAGTGTCTCAGTGCCCCAGTGTCTCTGTGTCTCAGTGTGTCAGTGTCCCAGTGCCCCAGTGTCTCAGTGTACCAGTATCTCCATGTCCCAGTGTCTCAGTGCCTCAGTGTCTCAGTGTCTCAGTGTCTCAGTGTCCCAGTGTCTCAGTGTCTCAGTGTCTCACTGTCCCAGTGTCTCAATGTCTCAGTGTCCCAGTGTCTCAGTGTTTCAGTGTCCCAGTGTCCCAGTGTCTCAGTGTCCTTGTGTCCCAGTGTCCCAGTATCCCAGTGTCTCAGTTTATCAGTGTCTCAGTGTCCCAGTGTCCCAGTGTCTCTGTGACTCAGTGTCTCAGTTCCCAGTGCCCCATTGTCCCTGTGTCTCAGTGTCTCAGTGTCTCGGTGTCCCAGTGTGACAGTGTCCCAGTGTCCCAGTGTCCCAGTGTCTCTGTGTCTCAGTGTCACAGTATCCCAGTGTCTCGGTGTCTCAATCTCTCCGTGTCACTGTGTCCCAGTGTCTCTGTGTCCCAGTGTCCCAGTGTCTCAGTGTCTCAGTGTCTCAGTGTGTCAGTGTCTCAGTGTCCAAGTGTCTCTGTGTCTCAGTGTGTCAGTGTCCCAGTGCCCCAGTGTCTCAGTGTACCAGCGTCTCAGTGTCTCAGGGCCCCAGTGTTTCTGTGTCTCAGTGTGTCAGTGTCCCAGTGCCTCAGTGTCTCAGTGTACCAGAGTCTCAGTGTCTCAGTGTCCCCGTGTCCCAGTGTCCCAGTGTCTCTGTGTCTCAGCGTCACAGTTTCCCAGTGTCTCAGTGTCTCAATCTCTCCGTGTCCCTGTGTCCCAGTGTCTCTGCGTTCCAGTGTCCCAGTGTCTCAGTTTCTCAGTGTCCCAGTGTCTCTGTGTCCTTGTGTCTCTGTGTCCCAGCGTCCCATTGTCCCTGTACCCCTGTGTCTCTGTCTCCCAGTGTCCGTGACTCCATGCCTCTGTATCCCATTGCCCCAGTGTCTCTGTGTCTCAGTGTGTCAGTGTCCCAGTGCCCCAGTGTCTCAGTGTACCAGTGTCTCAGTGTCTCAGTGCCCCAGTGTCTCTGTGTCTCAGTGTGTCAGTGTCCCAGTGCCCCAGTGTCTCAGTGTACCAGTATCTCCATGTCCCAGTGTCTCAGTGCCTCAGTGTCTCAGTGTCTCAGTGTCTCAGTGTCCCAGTGTCTCAGTGTCTCAGTGTCTCACTGTCCCAGTGTCTCAATGTCTCAGTGTCCCAGTGTCTCAGTGTTTCAGTGTCCCAGTGTCCCAGTGTCTCAGTGTCCTTGTGTCCCAGTGTCCCAGTATCCCAGTGTCTCAGTTTATCAGTGTCTCAGTGTCCCAGTGTCCCAGTGTCTCTGTGACTCAGTGTCTCAGTTCCCAGTGCCCCATTGTCCCTGTGTCTCAGTGTCTCAGTGTCTCGGTGTCCCAGTGTGACAGTGTCCCAGTGTCCCAGTGTCCCAGTGTCTCTGTGTCTCAGTGTCACAGTATCCCAGTGTCTCGGTGTCTCAATCTCTCCGTGTCACTGTGTCCCAGTGTCTCTGTGTCCCAGTGTCCCAGTGTCTCAGTGTCTCAGTGTCTCAGTGTGTCAGTGTCTCAGTGTCCAAGTGTCTCTGTGTCTCAGTGTGTCAGTGTCCCAGTGCCCCAGTGTCTCAGTGTACCAGCGTCTCAGTGTCTCAGGGCCCCAGTGTTTCTGTGTCTCAGTGTATCAGTGTCCCAGTGCCTCAGTGTCTCAGTGTACCAGAGTCTCAGTGTCTCAGTGTCCCCGTGTCCCAGTGTCCCAGTGTCCCAGTGTATCAGAGTCCCACGGTCTCTGTGTCTCAGTGTCCCAGTGTCCCAGTGTACCAGTGTCCCAGTGTCTCAGTGTCCCAGTGACACAGTGTCTCAGTTCCCAGAGTCTCTATGTCCCTGTGTCTCTGTGTCTCAGTGTCTCAGTGTCTCAGTGTCCCATTGTCTCAGTGTCTCAGAGACACAGTGTCCCAGTGTCCCATTGTCTCAGTGTCTCAGTGTCTCAGTGTCCCAGTGTCACAGTGTTGCTGTGTCTCAGTTTCTCAGTGTCCCAGAGTCCCAGTGTCTCTGTGTCTCAGTGTCTCAGTGTCTCAGTGTCTCAATGTCCCAGTGTCCCAGTGTCTCAGTGTCCCAGTGTCTCAGTTCCCAGCATCCCTGTGTCCCTGTGTCTCAGTGTCACAGTGTCTCAGTGTCCCAGTGTCTCTATGTCCCCGTGTCTCTGTGTCTCAGTGTCCCAGTGTCTCTGTGTCTCAGTGTCTCAGTGTCTCAGTGTCCCAGTGTCCCAGTTTCCCCATGTCTCAGTGTCTCTGTGCCTCAGTGTCTCCGTGTCTCCATGATCCAGTGTCCCAGTGTCTCAGTGTCCCAGTGTCGCAGTGTCTCAGTGTCTCAGTGACCCAGTGGCCCAGTGTCCCCATGTCTCAAGTGTCTCAGTATCTCAGTGTCTCAGTGTCTCAGTGTCCCAGTGTCTCAGTGTCTCAGCATCCCAGTATCTCAGTGTCTCAGTGTCCCAGTGTCCAAGTGTCTCAGTGTCCCAGTGTCCCGGTGTTTCAGAGTCCCAATGTCCCAGTGTCCCAGTGTCTCCATGTCCCAGTGTCTCAGTGCCTCAGTGTCTCAGTGTCTCAGTGTCCCAGTGTCTCTGTGTCCCAGTGTCCGTGTCTCCATGTCTCTGTGTCCCAGTGCCCCAGTGTCTCTGTGTCTCAGTGCGTCAGTCTCCCAGTGCCCCAGTGCCTCAGTGTACCAGTGTCTGAGTGTCTCAGTGTCCCAGTGTTCCAGTGGACCAGTGTCCCAGTGTCTCACTGTCACAGTGTCTCAGTGTCTCCGTTCCCAGCGTCCCTGTGTCCCTGTGTCTCAGTGTCTCAGTGTCTCAGTGTCCCAGTGTCTCTGTGTCCCTGTGTCTCTGTGTCTCAGTGTCCCAATGTCTCAGTGTCTCAGTGTCCCAGTGTCTCAGTGTCTCAGTGTCCCAGTGTCCCAGTGTCTCAATGTCCCAGTGTCCCAGTGTCTCAGTGTCTCAATCTCTCTGTGTCCCTGTGTCCTTGTGTCTCTGTGTCCCAGCGTCCCATTGTCCCTGTACCTCTGTGTATCTGTCTCCCAGTGTCCGTGTCTCCATGTCTTTGTGTCCCAGTGCCCCAGTGTCTCTGTGTCTCAGTGTGTCAGTGTCCCAGTGCCCCAGTGTCTCAGTGTACCAGCGTCTCAGTGTCTCAGTGCCCCAGTGTTTCTGTGTCTCAGTGTGTCAGTGTCCCAGTGCCTCAGTGTCTCAGTGTACCAGAGTCTCAGTGTCTCAGTGTCCCCGTGTCCCAGTGTCCCAGTGTCCCAGTGTATCAGAGTCCCAGGGTCTCTGTGTCTCAGTATCCCAGTGTCCCAGTGTACCAGTGTCCCAGTGTCTCAGTGTCCCAGTGACACAGTGTCTCAGTTCCCAGAGTCTCTATGTCCCTGTGTCTCTGTGTCTCAGTGTCTCAGTGTCTCAGTGTCCCATTGTCTCAGTGTCTCAGAGACACAGTGTCCCAGTGTCCCATTGTCTCAGTGTCTCAGTGTCTCAGTGTCCCAGTGTCACAGTGTCGCTGTGTCTCAGTTTCTCAGTGTCCCAGAGTCCCAGTGTCTCAGTGTCGCAGTGTCTCAGTGTCTCAATGTCCCAGTGTCCCAGTGTCTCAGTGTCCCAGTGTCTCAGTTCCCAGCATCCCTGTGTCCCTGTGTCTCAGTGTCACAGTGTCTCAGTGTCCCAGTGTCTCTATCTCCCTGTGTCTCTGTGTCTCAGTGTCCCAGTGTCTCAGTGTCTCAGTGTCCCAGTGTCCCAGTGTCTCAGTGTCCCAGTGTCTCTGTGTCTCAGTGTCTCAGTGTCTCAGTGTCCCAGTGTCCCAGTTTCCCCATGTCTCAGTGTCTCTGTGCCTCAGTGTCTCCGTGTCTCCATGATCCAGTGTCCCAGTGTCTCAGTGTCGCAGTGTCGCAGTGTCTCAGTGTCTCAGTGACCCAGTGGCCCAGTGTCCCCATGTCTCAGTGTTCCAGTGTCCCAGTGTCTCTGTGTCTCAGTGTCTCAGTGTCTCAGTGTCCCAGTGTCACAGTTTCCCCATGTCTCAGTGTCTCTGTGCCTCAGTGTCTCCGTGTCTCCATGATCCAGTGTCCCAGTGTCCCAGTGTCTCAGTGTCGCAGTGTCTCAGTATCTCAGTGCCTCAGTGTCCCAGTGTCCCAGTGTCTCAGTGTCCCAGTGTCTCAGTGTCCCAGTGTCCCAGTGTCTCAGTGTCTCAATCTCTCCGTGTCCCTGTGTCCCAGTGTCTCTGTGTCCCAGTGTCCCAGTGTCTCAGTGTCTCAGTGTCTCGGTGTCCCAGTGTCTCTGTGTCCTTGTGTCTCTGTGTCCCAGCGTCCCATTGTCCCTGTACCTCTGTGTATCTGTCTCCCAGTGTCCGTGTCTCCATGTCTTTGTGTCCCAGTGCCCCAGTGTCTCTGTGTCTCAGTGTCCCAGAGTCCCAGTGTCTCTGTGTCTCAGTGTCTCAGTGTCTCAGTGTCTCAATGTCCCAGTGTCCCAGTGTCTCAGTGTCCCAGTGTCTCAGTTCCCAGCATCCCTGTGTCTCTGTGCCTCAGTGTCTCCGTGTCTCCATGATCCAGTGTCTCTATGTCCCCGTGTCTCTGTGTCTCAGTGTCCCAGTGTCTCTGTGTCTCAGTGTCTCAGTGTCTCCATGTCTCAAGTGTCTCAGTATCTCAGTGTCTCAGTGTCTCAGTGTCCCAGTGTCTCAGTGTCTCAGCATCCCAGTATCTCAGTGTCTCAGTGTCCCAGTGTCCAAGTGTCTCAGTGTCCCAGTGTCCCGGTGTTTCAGAGTCCCAATGTCCCAGTGTCCCAGTGTCTCCATGTCCCAGTGTCTCAGTGCCTCAGTGTCTCAGTGTCTCAGTGTCCCAGTGTCTCTGTGTCCCAGTGTCCGTGTCTCCATGTCTCTGTGTCCCAGTGCCCCAGTGTCTCTGTGTCTCAGTGCGTCAGTCTCCCAGTGCCCCAGTGCCTCAGTGTACCAGTGTCTGAGTGTCTCAGTGTCCCAGTGTTCCAGTGGACCAGTGTCCCAGTGTCTCACTGTCACAGTGTCTCAGTGTCTCCGTTCCCAGCGTCCCTGTGTCCCTGTGTCTCAGTGTCTCAGTGTCTCAGTGTCCCAGTGTCTCTGTGTCCCTGTGTCTCTGTGTCTCAGTGTCCCAATGTCTCAGTGTCTCAGTGTCCCAGTGTCTCAGTGTCTCAGTGTCCCAGTGTCCCAGTGTACCAGTGTCCCAGTGTCTCAGTGTCCCAGTGACACAGTGTCTCAGTTCCCAGAGTCTCTATGTCCCTGTGTCTCTGTGTCTCAGTGTCTCAGTGTCTCAGTGTCCCATTGTCTCAGTGTCTCAGAGACACAGTGTCCCAGTGTCCCATTGTCTCAGTGTCTCAGTGTCTCAGTGTCCCAGTGTCACAGTGTCGCTGTGTCTCAGTTTCTCAGTGTCCCAGAGTCCCAGTGTCTCAGTGTCGCAGTGTCTCAGTGTCTCAATGTCCCAGTGTCCCAGTGTCTCAGTGTCCCAGTGTCTCAGTTCCCAGCATCCCTGTGTCCCTGTGTCTCAGTGTCACAGTGTCTCAGTGTCCCAGTGTCTCTATCTCCCTGTGTCTCTGTGTCTCAGTGTCCCAGTGTCTCAGTGTCTCAGTGTCCCAGTGTCCCAGTGTCTCAGTGTCCCAGTGTCTCTGTGTCTCAGTGTCTCAGTGTCTCAGTGTCCCAGTGTCCCAGTTTCCCCATGTCTCAGTGTCTCTGTGCCTCAGTGTCTCCGTGTCTCCATGATCCAGTGTCCCAGTGTCTCAGTGTCGCAGTGTCGCAGTGTCTCAGTGTCTCAGTGACCCAGTGGCCCAGTGTCCCCATGTCTCAGTGTTCCAGTGTCCCAGTGTCTCTGTGTCTCAGTGTCTCAGTGTCTCAGTGTCCCAGTGTCACAGTTTCCCCATGTCTCAGTGTCTCTGTGCCTCAGTGTCTCCGTGTCTCCATGATCCAGTGTCCCAGTGTCCCAGTGTCTCAGTGTCGCAGTGTCTCAGTATCTCAGTGCCTCAGTGTCTCAGTGTCCCAGTGTCTCAGTGTTCCAGTGTCTCAGTGTCTCAGTGTCCCAGTGTCTCAGTGTCTCAGTGTCTCAGTTCCCAGCGTCCCTGTGTCTCTGTGTCTCTGTGTATCTGTGTCTCTGTGTCCCAGTGTCTCAGTGTCCCAGTGTCTCTGTGTCTCAGTGTCCCAGTGTCTAAGTGTCTCAGTGTCCCAGTGTCTCAGTGTCTCAGTGTCCCAGTGTCCCAGTGTCTCAGTGTCCCAGTGTCTCAGTGTCCCAGTGTCCCAGTGTCTCAGTGTCTCAATCTCTCCGTGTCCCTGTGTCCCAGTGTCTCTGTGTCCCAGTGTCCCAGTGTCTCAGTGTCTCAGTGTCTCGGTGTCCCAGTGTCTCTGTGTCCTTGTGTCTCTGTGTCCCAGCGTCCCATTGTCCCTGTACCTCTGTGTATCTGTCTCCCAGTGTCCGTGTCTCCATGTCTTTGTGTCCCAGTGCCCCAGTGTCTCTGTGTCTCAGTGTCCCAGAGTCCCAGTGTCTCTGTGTCTCAGTGTCTCAGTGTCTCAGTGTCTCAATGTCCCAGTGTCCCAGTGTCTCAGTGTCCCAGTGTCTCAGTTCCCAGCATCCCTGTGTCTCTGTGCCTCAGTGTCTCTATGTCCCCGTGTCTCTGTGTCTCAGTGTCCCAGTGTCTCTGTGTCTCAGTGTCTCAGTGTCTCCATGTCTCAAGTGTCTCAGTATCTCAGTGTCTCAGTGTCTCAGTGTCCCAGTGTCTCAGTGTCTCAGCATCCCAGTATCTCAGTGTCTCAGTGTCCCAGTGTCCAAGTGTCTCAGTGTCCCAGTGTCCCGGTGTTTCAGAGTCCCAATGTCCCAGTGTCCCAGTGTCTCCATGTCCCAGTGTCTCAGTGCCTCAGTGTCTCAGTGTCTCAGTGTCCCAGTGTCTCTGTGTCCCAGTGTCCGTGTCTCCATGTCTCTGTGTCCCAGTGCCCCAGTGTCTCTGTGTCTCAGTGCGTCAGTCTCCCAGTGCCCCAGTGCCTCAGTGTACCAGTGTCTGAGTGTCTCAGTGTCCCAGTGTTCCAGTGGACCAGTGTCCCAGTGTCTCACTGTCACAGTGTCTCAGTGTCTCCGTTCCCAGCGTCCCTGTGTCCCTGTGTCTCAGTGTCTCAGTGTCTCAGTGTCCCAGTGTCTCTGTGTCCCTGTGTCTCTGTGTCTCAGTGTCCCAATGTCTCAGTGTCTCAGTGTCCCAGTGTCTCAGTGTCTCAGTGTCCCAGTGTCCCAGTGTCTCAATGTCCCAGTGTCCCAGTGTCTCAGTGTCTCAATCTCTCTGTGTCCCTGTGTCCTTGTGTCTCTGTGTCCCAGCGTCCCATTGTCCCTGTACCTCTGTGTATCTGTCTCCCAGTGTCCGTGTCTCCATGTCTTTGTGTCCCAGTGCCCCAGTGTCTCTGTGTCTCAGTGTGTCAGTGTCCCAGTGCCCCAGTGTCTCAGTGTACCAGCGTCTCAGTGTCTCAGTGCCCCAGTGTTTCTGTGTCTCAGTGTGTCAGTGTCCCAGTGCCTCAGTGTCTCAGTGTACCAGAGTCTCAGTGTCTCAGTGTCCCCGTGTCCCAGTGTCCCAGTGTCCCAGTGTATCAGAGTCCCAGGGTCTCTGTGTCTCAGTATCCCAGTGTCCCAGTGTACCAGTGTCCCAGTGTCTCAGTGTCCCAGTGACACAGTGTCTCAGTTCCCAGAGTCTCTATGTCCCTGTGTCTCTGTGTCTCAGTGTCTCAGTGTCTCAGTGTCCCATTGTCTCAGTGTCTCAGAGACACAGTGTCCCAGTGTCCCATTGTCTCAGTGTCTCAGTGTCTCAGTGTCCCAGTGTCACAGTGTCGCTGTGTCTCAGTTTCTCAGTGTCCCAGAGTCCCAGTGTCTCAGTGTCGCAGTGTCTCAGTGTCTCAATGTCCCAGTGTCCCAGTGTCTCAGTGTCCCAGTGTCTCAGTTCCCAGCATCCCTGTGTCCCTGTGTCTCAGTGTCACAGTGTCTCAGTGTCCCAGTGTCTCTATCTCCCTGTGTCTCTGTGTCTCAGTGTCCCAGTGTCTCAGTGTCTCAGTGTCCCAGTGTCCCAGTGTCTCAGTGTCCCAGTGTCTCTGTGTCTCAGTGTCTCAGTGTCTCAGTGTCCCAGTGTCCCAGTTTCCCCATGTCTCAGTGTCTCTGTGCCTCAGTGTCTCCGTGTCTCCATGATCCAGTGTCCCAGTGTCTCAGTGTCGCAGTGTCGCAGTGTCTCAGTGTCTCAGTGACCCAGTGGCCCAGTGTCCCCATGTCTCAGTGTTCCAGTGTCCCAGTGTCTCTGTGTCTCAGTGTCTCAGTGTCTCAGTGTCCCAGTGTCACAGTTTCCCCATGTCTCAGTGTCTCTGTGCCTCAGTGTCTCCGTGTCTCCATGATCCAGTGTCCCAGTGTCCCAGTGTCTCAGTGTCGCAGTGTCTCAGTATCTCAGTGCCTCAGTGTCTCAGTGTCCCAGTGTCTCAGTGTTCCAGTGTCTCAGTGTCTCAGTGTCCCAGTGTCTCAGTGTCTCAGTGTCTCAGTTCCCAGCGTCCCTGTGTCTCTGTGTCTCTGTGTATCTGTGTCTCTGTGTCCCAGTGTCTCAGTGTCCCAGTGTCTCTGTGTCTCAGTGTCCCAGTGTCTAAGTGTCTCAGTGTCCCAGTGTCTCAGTGTCTCAGTGTCCCAGTGTCCCAGTGTCTCAGTGTCCCAGTGTCTCAGTGTCCCAGTGTCCCAGTGTCTCAGTGTCTCAATCTCTCCGTGTCCCTGTGTCCCAGTGTCTCTGTGTCCCAGTGTCCCAGTGTCTCAGTGTCTCAGTGTCTCGGTGTCCCAGTGTCTCTGTGTCCTTGTGTCTCTGTGTCCCAGCGTCCCATTGTCCCTGTACCTCTGTGTATCTGTCTCCCAGTGTCCGTGTCTCCATGTCTTTGTGTCCCAGTGCCCCAGTGTCTCTGTGTCTCAGTGTCTCAGTGTCCCAGTGTCTCAGTGTCCCAGTGTCCCAGTGTCTCAGTGTCTCAATCTCTCCGTGTCCCTGTGTCCCAGTGTCTCTGTGTCCCAGTGTCCCAGTGTCTCAGTGTCCCAGTGTCTCAGTGTCCCAGTGTCTCTGTGTCTCAGTGTCCCAGTGTCTCAGTGCCTCAGTTCCCAGCGTCCCTGTGTCTCTGTGTCTCAGTGTATCTCTGTCTCTGTGTCCCAGTGTCTCAGTGCCAAAGTGTCTCTGTGTCTCAGTGTCCCAGTGTCTCAGTGTCTCAGCGTCCCAGTGTCTCAGTGTCTCAGTGTCCCAGTGTCCAAGTGTCTCAGTGTCCCAATGTCCCGGTGTTTCAGAGTCCCAATGTCCCAGTGTCCCAGTGTCTCCATGTCCCAGTGTCTCAGTGCCTCAGTGTCTCAGTGTCTCAGTGTCCCAGTGTCTCTGTGTCCCAGTGTCCGTGTCTCCATGTCTCTGTGTCCCAGTGCCCCAGTGTCTCTGTGTCTCAGTGTGTCAGTGTCCCAGTGCCCCAGTGCCTCAGTGTACCAGTGTCTCAGTGTCTCAGTGTCCCAGTGTCCCAGTGAATCAGAGTCCCACGGTCTCTGTGTCTCAGTGTCCCAGTGTTCCAGTGGACCAGTGTCCTAGTGTCTCACTGTCCCAGTGTCTCAGTGTCTCCGTTCCCAGCGTCCCTGTGTCCCTGTGTCTCAGTGTCTCAGTGTCCCAGTGTCTCTGTGTCCCTGTGTCTCTGTGTCTCAGTGTCCCAGTGTCTCAGTGTCTCAGTGTCCCAGTGTCCCAGTGTCTCAGTGTCTCAGTGTCCCAGTGTCCCAGTGTCTCAGTGTCCCAGTGTCCCAGTGTCTCAGTGTCTCAATCTCTCCGTGTCCCTGTGTCCCAGTGTCTCTGTGTCCCAGTGTCCCAGTGTCTTAGTGTCTCAGTGTCTCAGTGTCTCGGTGTCCCAGTGTCTCTGTGTCCTTGTGTCTCTGTGTCCCAGCGTCCCATTGTCCCTGTACCTCTGTGTATCTGTCTCCCAGTGTCCGTGTCTCCATGTCTTTGTGTCCCAGTGCCCCAGTGTCTCTGTGTCTCAGTGTGTCAGTGTCCCAGTGCCCCAGTGTCTCAGTGTACCAGTGTCTCAGTGTCTCAGTGCCCCAGTGTCTCTGTGTCTCAGTGTGTCAGTGTCTCAGTGTCTCAGTGTACCAGAGTCTCAGTGTCTCAGTGTCCCCGTGTCCCAGTGTCCCAGTGTCCCAGTGTATCAGAGTCCCACGGTCTCTGTGCCTCAGTGTCCCAGTGTCCCAGTGTCCCATTGTCTCAGTGTCTCAGTGTCCCAGTGTCACAGTGTCGCTGTGTCTCAGTTTCTCAGTGTCCCAGAGTCCCAGTGTCTCTGTGTCTCAGTGTCTCAGTGTCTCAGTGTCTCAATGTCCCAGTGTCCCAGTGTCTCTGTGTCTCAGTGCCCCAGTATCCCAATGTCCCCATGTCTCAGTGTCTCTTTGTCTCAGTGTCTCCGTGTCTCCGTGACCCAGTGTCACAGTGTCTCAGTGTCCCAGTGTCGCCGTGTCCCAGTGTCTCAGTGTCCCAGAGTCCCAGTGTCTCAGTGTCTCCGTGTCCCTGTGTCTCTGTGTCTCAGTGTCCCAGTGTCTCAGTGTCTCAGTGTCCCATTGTCTCAGTGTCTCAGAGACACAGTGTCCCAGTGTCCCATTGTCTCAGTGTCTCAGTGTCTCAGTGTGTCAGTGTCCCAGTGCCCCAGTGTCTCAGTGTCCCAGTGTCCCAGTGAATCAGAGTCCCACGGTCTCTGTGTCTCAGTGTCCCAGTGTTCCAGTGGACCAGTGTCCCAGTGTCTCAGTGTCCCAGTGTCTTAGTGTCTCCGTTCCCAGCGTCCCTGTGTCCCTGTGTCTCAGTGTCTCAGTGTCTCAGTGTCCCAGTGTCTCTGTGTCCCTGTGTCTCTGTGTCTCAGTGTCCCAGTGTCTCAGTGTCTCAGTGTCCCAGTGTCTCAGTGTATCACAGTCCCACGGTCTCTGTGTCTCAGTGTCCCAGTGTCCCAGTGTACCAGTGTCCCAGTGTCTCAGTGTCCCAGTGTCTCAGTTCCCAGCATCCCTGTGTCCCTGTGTCTCAGTGTCACAGTGTCTCAGTGTCCCAGTGTCTCTATGTCCCTGTGTCTCTGTGTCTCAGTGTCCCAGTGTTTCAGTGTCTCAGTGTCCCAGTGTCCCAGTGTCTCAGTGTCCCAGTGTCTCTGTGTCTCAGTGTCTCAGTGTCTCAGTGTCCCAGTGTCCCAGTTTCCCCATGTCTCAGTGTCTCTGTGTCTCAGTGTCTCCGTGTCTCCATGATCCAGTGCCCCAGTGTCTCAGTGTCGCAGTGTCTCAGTGTCTCAGTGTCCCAGTGGCCCAGTGTCCCCATGTCTCAAGTGTCTCAGTATCTCAGTGTCTCATTGGCTCAGTGTCCCAGTGTCTCAGTGTTCCAGTGTCTCAGTGTCTCAGTGTCCCAGTGTCTCAGTGTCTCAGTTCCCAGCGTCCCTGTGTCTCTGTGTCTCTGTGTATCTGTGTCTCTGTGTCCCAGTGTTTCAGTGTCCCAGTGTCTCTGTGTCTCAGGGTCCCAGTGTCTAAGTGTCTCAGTGTCCCAGTGTCTCAGTGTCTCAGTGTCCCAGTGTCCCAGTGTCTCAGTGTCCCAGTGGCCCAGTGTCCCCATGTCTCAAGTGTCCCAGTATCTCAGTGTCTCAGTTTCTCAGTGTCCCAGGGTCCCAGTGTCCCAGTGTTTCAGTGTCCCAGTGTCTCAGTGTCTCAGTGTCCCAGTGTCTCAGTGTCCCAGTGTCTCTGTGTCTCAGTGTCCCAGTGTCTCAGTGCCTCAGTTTCCAGCGTCCCTTTGTCTCTGTGTCTCTGTGTATCTCTGTGCCTGTGTCCCAGTGTCTCAGTGTCAAAGTGTCTCTGTGTCTCAGTGTCCCAGTGTCTCTGTGTCTCAGTGTCGCAGTGTCTCAGTGTCTCAGTGTCCCAATGTCTCAGTCTCTCAGTTCCCAGCGTCCCTGTGTCTCTGTGTCTCTGTGTATCTGTGTCTCTGTGTCCCAGTGTCTCAGTGTCCCAGTGTCTCTGTGTCTCAGTGTCCCAGTGTCTAAGTGCCTCAGTGTCCCAGTGTCTCAGTGTCTCAGTGTCCCAGTGTCCCAGTGTCTCAGTGTCCCAGTGGCCCAGTGTTCCCATGTCTCAATGTCTCAGTATCTCAGTGTCTCAGTGTCCCAGGGTCCCAGTGTCCCAGTGTCTCAGTGTTCCAGTGTATCAGTGTCTCAGTGTCCCAATGTCTCAGTGTCCCAGTGTCCCAGTGTCTCTGTGTCTCAGTGTCTCAGTGTCTCAGTGCCTCAGTTCCCAGCGTCCCTGTGTCTCTGTGTCTCAGTGTATCTCTGTCTCTGTGTCCCAGTGTCTCAGTGCCAAAGTGTCTCTGTGTCTCAGTGTCCCAGTGTCTCAGTGTCTCAGTGTCTCAGTGTCCCAGTGTCCAAGTGTCTCAGTGTCCCAGTGTCCCGGTGTTTCAGAGTCCCAATGTCCCAGTGTCCCAGTGTCTCCATGTCCCAGTGTCTCAGTGCCTCAGTGTCTCAGTGTCTCAGTGTCCCAGTGTCTCTGTGTCCCAGTGTCCGTGTCTCCATGTCTCTGTGTCCCAGTGCCCCAGTGTCTCTGTGTCTCAGTGTGTCAGTGTCCCAGTGCCCCAGTGCCTCAGTGTACCAGTATCTCAGTGTCTCAGTGTCCCAGTGTCCCAGTGAATCAGAGTCCCACGGTCTCTGTGTCTCAGTGTCCCAGTGTTCCAGTGGACCAGTGTCCCAGTGTCTCACTGTCCCAGTGTCTCAGTGTCTCCGTTCCCAGCGTCCCTGTGTCCCTGTGTCTCAGTGTCTCAGTGTCTCAGTGTCCCAGTGTCTCTGTGTCCCTGTGTCTCTGTGTCTCAGTGTCCCAGTGTCTCAGTGTCTCAGTGTCCCAGTGTCTCAGTGTCTCAGTGTCCCAGTGTCCCAGTGTCTCAGTGTCCCAGTGTCCCAGTGTCTCAATCTCTCCGTGTCCCTGTGTCCCAGTGTCTCTGTGTCCCAGTGTCCCAGTGTCTCAGTGTCTCAGTGTCTCAGTGTCTCGGTGTCCCAGTGTCTCTGTGTCCTTGTGTCTCTGTGTCCCAGCGTCCCATTGTCCCTGTACCTCTGTGTATCTGTCTCCCAGTGTCCGTGTCTCCATGTCTTTGTGTCCCAGTGCCCCAGTGTCTCTGTGTCTCAGTGTGTCAGTGTCCCAGTGCCCCAGTGTCTCAGTGTACCAGTGTCTCAGTGTCTCAGTGCCCCAGTGTCTCTGTGTCTCAGTGTGTCAGTGTCCCAGTGCCTCAGTGTCTCAGTGTACCAGTGTCTCAGTGTCTCAGTGTCCCAGTGTCCCAGTATCCCAGTGTATCAGAGTCCCACGGTCTCTGTGTCTCAGTGTCCCAGTGTACCAGTGTCCCAGTGTCTCAGTGTCCCAGTGACACAGTGCCTCAGTTCCCAGTGTCTCTATGTCCCTGTGTCTCTGTGTCTCAGTGTCTCAGTGTCTCAGTGTCTCAGTGTCCCATTGTCTCAGTGTCTCAGAGGCACAGTGTCCCAGTGTCCCATTGTCTCAGTGCCTCAGTGTCTCAGTGTCCCAGTATCACAGTGTCGCTGTGTCTCAGTTTCTCAGTGTCCCAGAGTCCCAGTGTCTCTGTGTCTCAGTGTCTCAGTGTCTCAGTGTCTCAATGTCCCAGTGTCTCTGTGTCTCAGTGCCCCAGTATTCCAATGTCCCCATGTCTCAGTGTCTCTGTGTCTCAGTGTCTCCGTGTCTCCGTGACCCAGTGTCACAGTGTCTCAGTGTCCCAGTGTCGCCGTGTCCCAGTGTCTCAGTGTCCCAGAGTCCCAGTGTCCCAGTGTCTCCGTGTCCCTGTGTCTCTGTGTCTCAGTGTCCCAGTGTCTCAGTGTCTCAGTGTCCCATTGTCTCAGTGTCTCAGAGACACAGTGTCCCAGTGTCCCATTGTCTCAGTGTCTCAGTGTCTCAGTGTCCCAGTGTCACAGTGTCGCTGTGTCTCAGTTTCTCAGTGTCCCAGAGTCCCAGTGTCTCTGTGTCTCAGCGTCTCAGTGTCTCAGTGTCTCAATGTCCCAGTGTCCCAGTGTCTCTGTGTCTCAGTGCCCCAGTATCCCAATGTCCCCATGTCTCAGTGTCTCTGTGTCTCTGTGTCTCAGTGTCTCCGTGTCTCCGTGACCCAGTGTCACAGTGTCTCAGTGTCCCAGTGTCGCCGTGTCCCTGTGTCTCAGTGTCTCAGTGTCCCAGTGTCTCTGTGTCCCTGTGTCTTTGTGTCTCAGTGTCCCAGTGTCTCAGTGTCTCAGTGACCCAGTGTCTCAGTGTCTCAGTGTCCCAGTGTCCCAGTGTCTCAGTGTCCCAGTGTCTCAGTGTCTCAATCTCTCCGTGTCCCTGTGTCCCAGTGTCTCTGTGTCCCAGTGTCCCAGTGTCTCAGTGTCTCAGTGTCTCAGTGTCTCAGTGTCCCAGTGTCTCTGTGTCCTTGTGTCTCTGTGTCCCAGCGTCCCATTGTCCCTGTACCTCTGTGTATCTGTCTCCCAGTGTCCGTGTCTCCATGTCTTTGTGTCCCAGTGCCCCAGTGTCTCTGTGTCTCAGTGTGTCAGTGTCCCAGTGCCCAAGTGTCTCAGTGTACCAGTGTCTCAGTGTCTCAGTGCCCCAGTGTCTCTGTGTCTCAGTGTGTCAGTGTCCCAGTGCCTTAGTGTCTCAGTGTACCAGAGTCTCAGTGTCTCAGTGTCCCAGTGTCCCAGTGTCCCAGTGTCACAGTGTCGCTGTGTCTCAGTTTCTCAGTGTCCCAGAGTCCCAGTGTCTCTGTGTCTCAGCGTCTCAGTGTCTCAGTGTCTCAATGTCCCAGTGTCCCAGTGTCTCTGTGTCTCAGTGCCCCAGTATCCCAATGTCCCCATGTCTCAGTGTCTCTGTGTCTCTGTGTCTCAGTGTCTCCGTGTCTCCGTGACCCAGTGTCACAGTGTCTCAGTGTCCCAGTGTCGCCGTGTCCCTGTGTCTCAGTGTCTCAGTGTCCCAGTGTCTCTGTCCCTGTGTCTCTGTGTCTCAGTGTCCCAGTGTCTCAGTGTCTCAGTGTCCCAGTGTCTCAGTGTCTCAGTGTCCCAGTGTCCCAGTGTCTCAGTGTCCCAGTGTCCCAGTGTCTCAGTGTCTCAATCTCTCCGTGTCCCTGTGTCCCAGTGTCTCTGTGTCCCAGTGTCCCAGTGTCTCAGTGTCTCAGTGTCTCAGTGTCTCAGTGTCCCAGTGTCTCTGTGTCCTTGTGTCTCTGTGTCCCAGCGTCCCATTGTCCCTGTACCTCTGTGTATCTGTCTCCCAGTGTCCGTGTCTCCATGTCTTTGTGTCCCAGTGCCCCAGTGTCTCTGTGTCTCAGTGTGTCAGTGTCCCAGTGCCCAAGTGTCTCAGTGTACCAGTGTCTCAGTGTCTCAGTGCCCCAGTGTCTCTGTGTCTCAGTGTGTCAGTGTCCCAGTGCCTTAGTGTCTCAGTGTACCAGAGTCTCAGTGTCTCAGTGTCCCAGTGTCCCAGTGTCCCAGTGTATCAGAGTCCCACGGTCTCTGTGTCTCAGTGTCCCAGTGTCCCAGTGTACCAGTGTCCCAGTGTCCCAGTGTCTCAGTGTCCCAGTGACACAGTGTCTCAGTTCCCAGTGTCTCTATGTCCCTGTGTCTCTGTGTCTCAGTATCTCAGTGTCCCATTGTCTCAGTGTCTCAGAGACACAGTGTCCCAGTGTCCCATTGTCTCAGTGTCTCAGTGTCTCAGTGTCCCAGTGTCACAGTGTCGCTGTGTCTCAGTTTCTCAGTGTCTCAGTGTCTCAGTGTCCCAGTGTCTCAGTGTCTCAGTGTCCCAGTGTCCCAGTGTCTCAGTGTCCCAGTGTCCCAGTGTCTCAGTGTCTCAATCTCTCCGTGTCCCTGTGTCCCAGTGTCTCTGTGTCCCAGTGCCCCAGTGTCTCAGTGTCTCAGTGTCTCGGTGTCCCAGTGTCTCTGTGTCCTTGTGTCTCTGTGTCCCAGCGTCCCATTGTCCCTGTACCTCTGTGTATCTGTCTCCCAGTGTCCATGTCTCCATGTCTTTGTGTCCCAGTGCCCCAGTGTCTCTGTGTCTCAGTGTGTCAGTGTCCCAGTGCCCCAGTGTCTCAGTGTACCAGTGTCTCAGTGTCTCAGTGCCCCAGTGTCTCTGTGTCTCAGTGTGTCAGTGTCCCAGTGCCTTAGTGTCTCAGTGTACCAGAGTCTCAGTGTCTCAGTGTCCCAGTGTCCCAGTGTCCCAGTGTATCAGAGTCCCACGGTCTCTGTGTCTCAGTGTCCCAGTGTCCCAGTGTACCAGTGTCCCAGTGTCCCAGTGTCTCAGTGTCCCAGTGACACAGTGTCTCAGTTCCCAGTGTCTCTCTGTCTCAGTGTCTCAGTGTCCCATTGTCTCAGTGTCTCAGAACTCAGTGTCCCAGTGACCCATTGTCTCAGTGTCTCAGTGTCTCAGTGTCCCAGTGTCACAGTGTCGCTGTGTCTCAGTTTCTCAGTGTCCCAGAGTCCCAGTGTCTCTGTGTCTCAGTGCCCCAGTGTCCCAGTGTCTCAGTGTCTCAGAGACACAGTGTCCCAGTGTCCCACTGTCTCAGTGTCTCAGTGTCCCAGTGTCGCTGTGTCTCAGTTTCTCAGTGTCCCAGTGTCTCTGTGTTTCAGTGTCTCAGTGCCTCAGTGTCTCAATGTCCCAGTGTCCCAGTGTCTCTGTGTCTCAGTGTCCCAGTGTCCCAGTGTCCCCATGTCTCAGTGTTTCTGTGTCTCAGTGTCTCCGTGTCTCCGTGACCCAGTGTCCCAGTGTCTCAGTGTCCCAGTGTACAAGTGTCTCAGTGTCTCAGTGTCCCAGTGGCCCAGTGTCCCCATGTCTCAAGTGTCTCAGTATCTCAGTGTCTCAGTGTCTCATTGTCCCAGGGTCCCAGTGTCCCAGTGTCTCAGTGTCCCAGTGTCTCAGTGTCTCAGTGTCTCAGTGTCCCAGTGTCTCAGTTCCCAGCTTCCCTGTGTCTCTGTGTATCTGTGTCTCAGTGTCCGTGTCTCTGTGTCCCATTGTCCCATTGTCCCTGTGCCCCTGTGACTCTGTGTCCCAGTATCCGTGCCTCCGTGTCTCTGTGTCCCAGTGCCCCAGTGTCGCTGTGTCTCAGTGTGTCAGTGTCCCAGTTCCCCAGTGTCTCAGTGTACCAGTGTCACAGTGTCCCAGTGTCTCAGTGAATCAGAGTCCCACGGTCTCTGTGTCTCAGTGTCCGAGTGTTCCAGTGGACCAGTGTCTCAGTTTCCAGCGTCCCTATGTCCCTGTGTCTCAGTGTCTCAGTGTCCCAGTGTCCCAGTGTCTCAGTGTCTCAGTGTCCCAGTGTCTCAGTGTCTCAGTTCCCAGTGTCCCTTGGTCCCTGTGTCTCAGTGCCCCTGTGTCTCAGTGTCCCAGTATCCCAGTGTCTCAGTGTATCAGTGTCTCAGTGTCCCAGTGTCCCAGTGTCTCTGTGACTCAGTGTCTCAGTTCCCAGTGCCCCAGTGTCCCCGTGTCTCAGTGTCTCAGTGTCTCTGTGTCCTAGTGTCCCAGTGTCCCAGTGTCTCTGTGTCTCAGCGTCACAGTTTCCCAGTGTCTCAGTGTCTCAATCTCTCCGTGTCCCTGTGTCCCAGTGTCTCTGCGTTCCAGTGTCCCAGTGTCTCAGTTTCTCAGTGTCCCAGTGTCTCTGTGTCCTTGTGTCTCTGTGTCCCAGCGTCCCATTGTCCCTGTACCCCTGTGTCTCTGTCTCCCAGTGTCCGTGACTCCATGCCTCTGTATCCCAGTGCCCCAGTGTCTCTGTGTCTCAGTGTGTCAGTGTCCCAGTGCCCCAGTGTCTCAGTGTACCAGTGTCTCAGTGTCTCAGTGCCCCAGTGTCTCTGTGTCTCAGTGTGTCAGTGTCCCAGTGCCCCAGTGTCTCAGTGTACCAGTATCTCCATGTCCCAGTGTCTCAGTGCCTCAGTGTCTCAGTGTCTCAGTGTCTCAGTGTCCCAGTGTCTCAGTGTCTCACTGTCCCAGTGTCTCAATGTCTCAGTGTCCCAGTGTCTCAGTGTTTCAGTGTCCCAGTGTCCCAGTGTCTCAGTGTCCTTGTGTCCCAGTGTCCCAGTATCCCAGTGTCTCAGTTTGTCAGTGTCTCAGTGTCCCAGTGTCCCAGTGTCTCTGTGACTCAGTGTCTCAGTTCCCAGTGCCCCATTGTCCCTGTGTCTCAGTGTCTCAGTGTCTCGGTGTCCCAGTGTGACAGTGTCCCAGTGTCCCAGTGTCCCAGTGTCTCTGTGTCTCAGTGTCACAGTATCCCAGTGTCTCGGTGTCTCAATCTCTCCGTGTCACTGTGTCCCAGTGTCTCTGTGTCCCAGTGTCCCAGTGTCTCAGTGTCTCAGTGTCTCAGTG
Source organism: Pristiophorus japonicus (assembly GCF_044704955.1). Lineage (NCBI taxonomy): Eukaryota > Metazoa > Chordata > Chondrichthyes > Pristiophoridae > Pristiophorus > Pristiophorus japonicus. Next base: position 19,082,135 of record NC_091985.1, read on the forward strand.
TCTCAGTGTCTCAGTGTCCAAGTGTCTCTGTGTCCTTGTGTCTCTGTGTCCCAGCGTCCCATTGTCCCTGTACCCCTGTGTCTCTGTCTCCCAGTGTCCATATCTCCATGTCTCTGTGTCCCAGTGCCCCAGTGTCTCTGTGTCTCAGTGTGTCAGTGTCCCAGTGCCCCAGTGCCTCAGTGTACCAGTGTCCCAGTGTATCAGAGTCCCACGGTCTCTGTGTCTCAGTGTCCCAGTGTACCAGTGTCCCAGTGTCTTAGTTTTCCAGTGTCTCAGTGTCTCAGTTCCCAGCATCCCTGTGTCCCTGTATCTCAGTGTCTCAGTGTCCCAGTGTCTCAGTGTCTCAGTGTCACAGTGTCTCAGTGTCTCAGTGTCCCCGTGTCTCAGTGCCCCAGTGTCCCAGTGTCTCAGTGTCTCAGAGACACAGTGTCCCAGTGTCCCACTGCCTCAGTGTCTCAGTGTCTCAGTGTCCCAGTGTCCCAGTGTCGCTGTGTCTCAGTTTCTCAGTGTCCCAGTGTCTCTGTGTCTCAGTGTCTCAGTGCCTCAGTGTCTCAATGTCCCAGTGTCCCAGTGTCTCTGTGTCTCAGTGTCCCAGTGTCCCAGTGTCCCAATGTCTCAGTGTTTCTGTGTCTCAGTGTCTCCGTGTCTCCGTGACCCAGTGTCCCAGTGTCTCAGTGTCCCAGTGTCCAAGTGTCTCAGTGTCTCAGTGTCCCAGTGGCCCAGTGTTCCCATGTCTCAAGTGTCTCAGTATCTCAGTGTCTCAGTGTCTCAGTGTCCCAGGGTCCCAGTGTCCCAGTGTCTCAGTGTCCCAGTGTCTCAGTGTCTCAGTGTCTCAGTGTCCCAGTGTCTCAGTTCCCAGCTTCCCTGTGTCTCTGTGTCTCTGTGTCTCAGTGTCTCAGTGCCCCAGTGTCTCAGTGTTCCAGTGTCCCGGTGTCTCAGTGTCTCAGTGTCTCAGTGTCCCAGTGTCCCATGTCTCAGTGTCTCAGTGTCCCAGTGTCCCTGTGTCTCAGTGTCTCAGTGTCTCAGTGTCCCAGTGTCCCAGTTTCTCTGTGTCCCTGTGTCTCTGTGTCTCAGTGTCCCAGTGTCCCAGTTTCCCCATGTCTCAGTGTCTCTGTGCCTCAGTGTCTCCGTGTCTCCATGATCCAGTGTCCCAGTGTCTCAGTGTCCCAGTGTCGCAGTGTCTCAGTGTCTCAGTGACCCAGTGGCCCAGTGTCCCCATGTCTCAAGTGTCTCAGTATCTCAGTGTCTCAGTGTCTCAGTGTCCCAGTGTCTCAGTGTTCCAGTGTCTCTGTGTCTCAGTGTCCCAGTGTCTCTGTGTCTCAGTGTCGCAGTGTCTCAGTGTCTCTGTGTCCCAGTGTCTCAGTGTCCCAGTGTCTCTGTGTCTCAGTGTCCCAGTGTCTAAGTGCCTCAGTGTCCCAGTGTCTCAGTGTCTCAGTGTCCCAGTGTCCCAGTGTCTCAGTGTCCCAGTGGCCCAGTGTCCCCATGTCTCAAGTGTCTCAGTATCTCAGTGTCTCAGTGTCTCAGTGTCCCAGGGTCCAGTGTCCCAGTGTCTCAGTGTTCCAGTGTCTCAGTTTCTCAGTGTCCCAGTGTCTCAGTGTCCCAGTGTCTCTGTGTCTCAGTGTCCCAGTGTCTCAGTGCCTCAGTTCCCAGCGTCCCTGTGTCTCTGTGTCTCAGTGTATCTCTGTCTCTGTGTCCCAGTGTCTCAGTGCCAAAGTGTCTCTGTGTCTCAGTGTCCCAGTGTCTCAGTGTCTCAGCGTCCCAGTGTCTCAGTGTCTCAGTGTCCCAGTGTCCAAGTGTCTCAGTGTCCCAGTGTCCCGGTGTTTCAGAGTCCCAATGTCCCAGTGTCCCAGTGTCTCCATGTCCCAGTGTCTCAGTGCCTCAGTGTCTCAGTGTCTCAGTGTCCCAGTGTCTCTGTGTCCCAGTGTCCGTGTCTCCATGTCTCTGTGTCCCAGTGCCCCAGTGCCTCTGTGTCTCAGTGTGTCAGTGTCCCAGTGCCCCAGTGCCTCAGTGTACCAGTGTCTCAGTGTCTCAGTGTCCCAGTGTCCCAGTGAATCAGAGTCCCACGGTCTCTGTGTCTCAGTGTCCCAGTGTTCCAGTGGACCAGTGTCCCAGTGTCTCACTGTCCCAGTGTCTCAGTGTCTCCGTTCCCAGCGTCCCTGTGTCCCTGTGTCTCAGTGACTCAGTGTCTCAGTGTCCCAGTGTCTCTGTGTCCCTGTGTCTCTGTGTCTCAGTGTCCCAGTGTCTCAGTGTCTCAGTGTCCCAATGTCCCATTGTCTCAGTGTCCCAGTGTCCCAGTATCTCAGTGTCTCAATCTCTCTGTGTCCCTGTGTCCCAGTGTCTCTGTGTCCCAGTGTCCCAGTGTCTCAGTGTCTCAGTGTCTCAGTGTCTCGGTGTCCCAGTGTCTCTGTGTCCTTGTGTCTCTGTGTCCCAGCGTCCCATTGTCCCTGTACCTCTGTGTATCTGTCTCCCAGTGTCCGTGTCTCCATGTCTTTGTGTCCCAGTGCACCAGTGTCTCTGTGTCTCAGTGTGTCAGTGTCCCAGTGCCCCAGTGTCTCAGTGTACCAGCGTCTCAGTGTCTCAGTGCCCCAGTGTTTCTGTGTCTCAGTGTGTCAGTGTCCCAGTGCCTCAGTGTCTCAGTGTACCAGAGTCTCAGTGTCTCAGTGTCCCCGTGTCCCAGTGTCCCAGCATCCCAGTGTATCAGAGTCCCACGGTCTCTGTGTCTCAGTGTCCCAGTGTCCCAGTGTACCAGTGTCCCAGTGTCTCAGTGTCCCAGTGACACAGTGTCTCAGTTCCCAGAGTCTCTATGTCCCTGTGTCTCTGTGTCTCAGTGTCTCAGTGTCTCAGTGTCCCATTGTCTCAGTGTCTCAGAGACACAGTGTCCCAGTGTCCCATTGTCTCAGTGTCTCAGTGTCTCAGTGTCTCAGTGTCACAGTGTCTCAGTGTCTCAGTGTCCCCGTGTCTCAGTGCCCCAGTGTCCCAGTGTCTCAGTGTCTCAGAGACACAGTGTCCCAGTGTCCCACTGCCTCAGTGTCTCAGTGTCTCAGTGTCCCAGTGTCCCAGTGTCGCTGTGTCTCAGTTTCTCAGTGTCCCAGTGTCTCTGTGTCTCAGTGTCTCAGTGCCTCAGTGTCTCAATGTCCCAGTGTCCCAGTGTCTCTGTGTCTCAGTGTCCCAGTGTCCCAGTGTCCCAATGTCTCAGTGTTTCTGTGTCTCAGTGTCTCCGTGTCTCCGTGACCCAGTGTCCCAGTGTCTCAGTGTCCCAGTGTCCAAGTGTCTCAGTGTCTCAGTGTCCCAGTGGCCCAGTGTTCCCATGTCTCAAGTGTCTCAGTATCTCAGTGTCTCAGTGTCTCAGTGTCCCAGGGTCCCAGTGTCCCAGTGTCTCAGTGTCCCAGTGTCTCAGTGTCTCAGTGTCTCAGTGTCCCAGTGTCTCAGTTCCCAGCTTCCCTGTGTCTCTGTGTCTCTGTGTCTCAGTGTCTCAGTGCCCCAGTGTCTCAGTGTTCCAGTGTCCCGGTGTCTCAGTGTCTCAGTGTCTCAGTGTCCCAGTGTCCCATGTCTCAGTGTCTCAGTGTCCCAGTGTCCCTGTGTCTCAGTGTCTCAGTGTCTCAGTGTCCCAGTGTCCCAGTTTCTCTGTGTCCCTGTGTCTCTGTGTCTCAGTGTCCCAGTGTCCCAGTTTCCCCATGTCTCAGTGTCTCTGTGCCTCAGTGTCTCCGTGTCTCCATGATCCAGTGTCCCAGTGTCTCAGTGTCCCAGTGTCGCAGTGTCTCAGTGTCTCAGTGACCCAGTGGCCCAGTGTCCCCATGTCTCAAGTGTCTCAGTATCTCAGTGTCTCAGTGTCTCAGTGTCCCAGTGTCTCAGTGTTCCAGTGTCTCTGTGTCTCAGTGTCCCAGTGTCTCTGTGTCTCAGTGTCGCAGTGTCTCAGTGTCTCAGTGTCCCAGTGTCTCAGTCTCTCAGTTCCCAGCGTCCCTGTGTCTCTGTGTCTCTGTGTATCTGTGTCTCTGTGTCCCAGTGTCTCAGTGTCCCAGTGTCTCTGTGTCTCAGTGTCCCAGTGTCTAAGTGCCTCAGTGTCCCAGTGTCTCAGTGTCTCAGTGTCCCAGTGTCCCAGTGTCTCAGTGTCCCAGTGGCCCAGTGTCCCCATGTCTCAAGTGTCTCAGTATCTCAGTGTCTCAGTGTCTCAGTGTCCCAGGGTCCAGTGTCCCAGTGTCTCAGTGTTCCAGTGTCTCAGTTTCTCAGTGTCCCAGTGTCTCAGTGTCCCAGTGTCTCTGTGTCTCAGTGTCCCAGTGTCTCAGTGCCTCAGTTCCCAGCGTCCCTGTGTCTCTGTGTCTCAGTGTATCTCTGTCTCTGTGTCCCAGTGTCTCAGTGCCAAAGTGTCTCTGTGTCTCAGTGTCCCAGTGTCTCAGTGTCTCAGCGTCCCAGTGTCTCAGTGTCTCAGTGTCCCAGTGTCCAAGTGTCTCAGTGTCCCAGTGTCCCGGTGTTTCAGAGTCCCAATGTCCCAGTGTCTCCATGTCCCAGTGTCTCAGTGCCTCAGTGTCCCAGTGTCCGTGTCTCCATGTCTCTGTGTCCCAGTGCCCCAGTGCCTCTGTGTCTCAGTGTGTCAGTGTCCCAGTGCCCCAGTGCCTCAGTGTACCAGTGTCTCAGTGTCTCAGTGTCCCAGTGTCCCAGTGAATCAGAGTCCCACGGTCTCTGTGTCTCAGTGTCCCAGTGTTCCAGTGGACCAGTGTCCCAGTGTCTCACTGTCCCAGTGTCTCAGTGTCTCCGTTCCCAGCGTCCCTGTGTCCCTGTGTCTCAGTGACTCAGTGTCTCAGTGTCCCAGTGTCTCTGTGTCCCTGTGTCTCTGTGTCTCAGTGTCCCAGTGTCTCAGTGTCTCAGTGTCCCAATGTCCCATTGTCTCAGTGTCCCAGTGTCCCAGTATCTCAGTGTCTCAATCTCTCTGTGTCCCTGTGTCCCAGTGTCTCTGTGTCCCAGTGTCCCAGTGTCTCAGTGTCTCAGTGTCTCAGTGTCTCGGTGTCCCAGTGTCTCTGTGTCCTTGTGTCTCTGTGTCCCAGCGTCCCATTGTCCCTGTACCTCTGTGTATCTGTCTCCCAGTGCCCGTGTCTCCATGTCTTTGTGTCCCAGTGCACCAGTGTCTCTGTGTCTCAGTGTGTCAGTGTCCCAGTGCCCCAGTGTCTCAGTGTACCAGCGTCTCAGTGTCTCAGTGCCCCAGTGTTTCTGTGTCTCAGTGTGTCAGTGTCCCAGTGCCTCAGTGTCTCAGTGTACCAGAGTCTCAGTGTCTCAGTGTCCCCGTGTCCCAGTGTCCCAGCATCCCAGTGTATCAGAGTCCCACGGTCTCTGTGTCTCAGTGTCCCAGTGTCCCAGTGTACCAGTGTCCCAGTGTCTCAGTGTCCCAGTGACACAGTGTCTCAGTTCCCAGAGTCTCTATGTCCCTGTGTCTCTGTGTCTCAGTGTCTCAGTGTCTCAGTGTCCCATTGTCTCAGTGTCTCAGAGACACAGTGTCCCAGTGTCCCATTGTCTCAGTGTCTCAGTGTCTCAGTGTCCCAGTGTCACAGTGTCGCTGTGTCTCAGTTTCTCAGTGTCCCAGAGTCCCAGTGTCTCTGTGTCTCAGTGTCTCAGTGTCTCAATGTCCCAGTGTCCCAGTGTCTCAGTGTCCCAGTGTCTCAGTTCCCAGCATCCCTGTGTCCCTGTGTCTCAGTGTCACAGTGTCTCAGTGTCCCAGTGTCTCTATGTCCCTGTGTCTCTGTGTCTCAGTGTCCCAGTGTCTCAGTGTCTCAGTGTCCCAGTGTCCCAGTGTCTCAGTGTCCCAGTGTCTCTGTGTCTCAGTGTCTCAGTGTCTCAGTGTCCCAGTGTCCCAGTTTCCCCATGTCTCAGTGTCTCTGTGCCTCAGTGTCTCCGTGTCTCCATGATCCAGTGTCCCAGTGTCTCAGTGTCCCAGTGTCGCAGTGTCTCAGTGTCTCAGTGACCCAGTGGCCCAGTGTTCCCATTTCTCAAGTGTCTCAGTATCTCAGTGTCTCAGTGTCTCAGTGTCCCAGTGTCTCAGTGTTCCAGTGTCTCAGTGTCTCAGTGTCCCAGTGTCTCAGTGTCTCAGTGTCCCAGTGTCTCAGTGTCTCAGTGTCCCAGTGTCCCAGTGTCTCTGTGTCCCAGTGTCTCAGTGTCCCAGTGTCCCAGTGTCTCAGTGTCTCAATCTCTCCGTGTCTCGGTGTCCCAGTGTCTCTGTGTCCTTGTGTCTCTGTGTCCCAGCGTCCCATTGTCCCTGTACCTCTGTGTATCTGTCTCCCAGTGTCCGTGTCTCCATGTCTTTGTGTCCCAGTGCCCCAGTGTCTCTGTGTCTCAGTGTGTCAGTGTCCCAGTGCCCCAGTGTCTCAGTGCCTCAGTGCCCAGTGTCTCTGTGTCTCAGTGTGTCAGTGTCCCAGTGCCTCAGTGTCTCAGTGTACCAGAGTCTCAGTGTCTCAGTGTCCCAGTGTCCCAGTGTCCCAGTGTATCAGAGTCCCACGGTCTCTGTGTCTCAGTGCCCCAGTGTCCCAGTGTACCAGTGTCCCAGTGTCTCAGTGTCCCAGTGACACAGTGTCTCAGTTCCCAGTGTCTCTATGTCCCTGTGTCTCTGTGTCTCAGTGTCTCAGTGTCTCAGTGTCCCATTGTCTCAGTGTCTCAGAGACACAGTGTCCCAGTGTCCCATTGTCTCAGTGCCTCAGTGTCTCAGTGTCCCAGTGTCACAGTGTCGCTGTGTCTCAGTTTCTCAGTGTCCCAGAGTCCCAGTGTCTCTATGTCTCAATGTCTCAGTGTCTCAGTGTCTCAATGTCCCAGTGTCCCAGTGTCTCTGTGTCTCAGTGCCCCAGTATCCCAATGTCCCCATGTCTCTGTGTCTCTGTGTATCTCTGTCCCTGTGTCCCAGTGTCTCAGTGTCAAAGTGTCTCTGTGTCTCAGTGTCCCAGTGTCTCTGTGTCTCAGTGTCTCAGTGTCTCAGTGTCCCAGTGTCTCAGTCTCTCAGTTCCCAGCGTCCCTGTGTCTCTGTGTCTCTGTGTATCCGTGTCTCTGTGTCCCAGTGTCTCAGTGTCCCAGTGTCTCTGTGTCTCAGTGTCCTAGTGTCTAAGTGCCTCAGTGTCCCAGTGTCTCAGTGTCTCAGTGTCCCAGTGTCCCAGTGTCTCAGTGTCCCAGTGGCCCAGTGTTCCCATGTCTCAAGTGTCTCAGTATCTCAGTGTCTCAGTGTCTCAGTGTCCCAGGGTCCCAGTGTCCCAGTGTCTCAGTGTTCCAGTGTCTCAGTGTCTCAGTGTCCCAGTGTCTCAGTGTACCAGTGTCTCTGTGTCTCAGTGTCCCAGTGTCTCAGTGCCTCAGTTCCCAGCGTCCCTGTGTCTCTGTGTCTCAGTGTATCTCTGTCTCTGTGTCCCAGTGTCTCAGTGCCAAAGTGTCTCTGTGTCTCAGTGTCCCAGTGTCTCAGTGTCTCAGCGTCCTAGTGTCTCAGTGTCTCAGTGTCCCAATGTCCCGGTGTTTCAGAGTCCCAATGTCCCAGTGTCCCAGTGTCTCCATGTCCCAGTGTCTCAGTGCCTCAGTGTCTCAGTGTCTCAGTGTCCCAGTGTCTCTGTGTCCCAGTGTCCGTGTATCCATGTCTCTGTGTCCCAGTGCCCCAGTGTCTCTGTGTCTCAGTGTGTCAGTGTCCCAGTGCCCCAGTGCCTCAGTGTACCAGTGTCTCAGTGTCTCAGTGTCCCAGTGTCCCAGTGAATCAGAGTCCCACGGTCTCTGTGTCTCAGTGTCCCAGTGTTCCAGTGGACCAGTGTCCCAGTGTCTCACTGTCCCAGTGTCTCAGTGTCTCCGTTCCCAGCGTCCCTGTGTCCCTGTGTCTCAGTGTCTCAGTGTCCCAGTGTCTCTGTGTCCCTGTGTCTCTGTGTCTCAGTGTCCCAGTGTCTCAGTGTCTCAGTGTCCCAGTGTCCCAGTGTCTCAGTGTCTCAGTGTCCCAGTGTCCCAGTGTCTCAGTGTCCCAGTGTCCCAGTGTCTCAGTGTCTCAATCTCTCCGTGTCCCTGTGTCCCAGTGTCTCTGTGTCCCAGTGTCCCAGTGTCTTAGTGTCTCAGTGTCTCAGTGTCTCGGTGTCCCAGTGTCTCTGTGTCCCAGCGTCCCATTGTCCCTGTACCTCTGTGTATCTGTCTCCCAGTGTCCGTGTCTCCATGTCTTTGTGTCCCAGTGCCCCAGTGTCTCTGTGTCTCAGTGTGTCAGTGTCCCAGTGCCCCAGTGTCTCAGTGTACCAGTGTCTCAGTGTCTCAGTGCCCCAGTGTCTCTGTGTCTCAGTGTGTCAGTGTCTCAGTGTCTCAGTGTACCAGAGTCTCAGTGTCTCAGTGTCCCCGTGTCCCAGTGTCCCAGTGTCCCAGTGTATCAGAGTCCCACGGTCTCTGTGTCTCAGTGTCCCAGTGTCCCAGTGTACCAGTGTCCCATTGTCTCAGTGTCTCAGTGTCCCAGTGTCACAGTGTCGCTGTGTCTCAGTTTCTCAGTGTCCCAGAGTCCCAGTGTCTCTGTGTCTCAGTGTCCCAGTGTCTCTGTGTCTCAGTGCCCCAGTATCCCAATGTCCCCATGTCTCAGTGTCTCTTTGTCTCAGTGTCTCCGTGTCTCCGTGACCCAGTGTCACAGTGTCTCAGTGTCCCAGTGTCGCCGTGTCCCAGTGTCTCAGTGTCCCAGAGTCCCAGTGTCCCAGTGTCTCCGTGTCCCTGTGTCTCTGTGTCTCAGTGCCCCATTGTCTCAGTGTCTCAGAGACACAGTGTCCCAGTGTCCCATTGTCTCAGTGTCTCAGTGTCTCAGTGTGTCAGTGTCCCAGTGCCCCAGTGTCTCAGTGTCCCAGTGTCCCAGTGAATCAGAGCCCCACGGTCTCTGTGTCTCAGTGTCCCAGTGTTCCAGTGGACCAGTGTCCCAGTGTCTCAGTGTCCCAGTGTCTCAGTGTCTCCGTTCCCAGCGTCCCTGTGTCCCTGTGTCTCAGTACCTCAGTGTCTCAGTGTCCCAGTGTCTCTGTGTCCCTGTGTCTCTGTGTCTCAGTGTCCCAGTGTCTCAGTGTCTCAGTGTCCCAGTGTCTCAGTGTATCACAGTCCCACGGTCTCTGTGTCTCAGTGTCCCAGTGTCCCAGTGTACCAGTGTCCCAGTGTCTCAGTGTCCCAGGGTCTCAGTTCCCAGCATCCCTGTGTCCCTGTGTCTCAGTGTCACAGTGTCTCAGTGTCCCAGTGTCTCTATGTCCCTGTGTCTCTGTGTCTCAGTGTCCCAGTGTCTCAGTGTCTCAGTGTCCCAGTGTCCCAGTGTCTCAGTGTCCCAGTGTCTCTGTGTCTCAGTGTCTCAGTGTCTCAGTGTCCCAGTGTCCCAGTTTCCCCATGTCTCAGTGTCTCTGTGTCTCAGTGTCTCCGTGTCTCCATGATCCAGTGCCCCAGTGTCTCAGTGTCGCAGTGTCTCAGTGTCTCAGTGTCCCAGTGGCCCAGTGTCCCCATGTCTCAAGTGTCTCAGTATCTCAGTGTCTCAGTGTCTCAGTGTCCCAGTGTCTCAGTGTTCCAGTGTCTCAGTGTCTCAGTGTCCCAGTGTCTCAGTGTCTCAGTTCCCAGCGTCCCTGTGTCTCTGTGTCTCTGTGTATCTGTGTCTCTGTGTCCCAGTGTCTCAGTGTCCCAGTGTCTCTGTGTCTCAGGGTCCCAGTGTCTAAGTGTCTCAGTGTCCCAGTGTCTCAGTGTCTCAGTGTCCCAATGTCCCAGTGTCTCAGTGTCCCAGTGGCCCAGTGTCCCCATGTCTCAAGTGTCTCAGTATCTCAGTGTCTCAGTTTCTCAGTGTCCCAGGGTCCCAGTGTCCCAGTGTTTCAGTGTCCCAGTGTCTCAGTGTCTCAGTGTCCCAGTGTCTCTGTGTCTCAGTGTCCCAGTGTCTCAGTGCCTCAGTTTCCAGCGTCCCTTTGTCTCTGTGTCTCTGTGTATCTCTGTGCCTGTGTCCCAGTGTCTCAGTGTCAAAGTGTCTCTGTGTCTCAGTGTCCCAGTGTCTCTGTGTCTCAGTGTCACAGTGTCTCAGTGTCTCAGTGTCCCAATGTCTCAGTCTCTCAGTTCCCAGCGTCCCTGTGTCTCTGTGTCTCTGTGTATCTGTGTCTCTGTGTCCCAGTGTCTCAGTGTCCCAGTGTCCCAGTGTCTCAGTGTCCCAGTGGCCCAGTGTTCCCATGTCTCAAGTGTCTCAGTATCTCAGTGTCTCAGTGTCCCAGGGTCCCAGTGTCCCAGTGTCTCAGTGTCCCAGTGTCTCTGTGTCTCAGTGTCCCAGTGTCTAAGTGCCTCAGTGTCCCAGTGTCTCAGTGTCTCAGTGTCCCAGTGTCCCAGTGTCTCAGTGTCCCAGTGGCCCAGTGTTCCCATGTCTCAAGTGTCTCAGTATCTCAGTGTCTCAGTGTCTCAGTGTCCCAGGGTCCCAGTGTCCCAGTGTCTCAGTGTTCCAGTGTATCAGTGTCTCAGTGTCCCAGTGTCTCAGTGTCCCAGTGTCCCAGTGTCTCTGTGTCTCAGTGTCCCAGTGTCTCAGTGCCTCAGTTCCCAGCGTCCCTGTGTCTCTGTGTCTCAGTGTATCTCTGTCTCTGTGTCCCAGTGTCTCAGTGCCAAAGTGTCTCTGTGTCTCAGTGTCCCAGTGTCTCAGTGTCTCAGTGTCTCAGTGTCCCAGTGTCTCTGTGTCCCAGTGTCCGTGTCTCCATGTCTCTGTGTCCCAGTGCCCCAGTGTCTCTGTGTCTCAGTGTGTCAGTGCCCCAGTGCCCCAGTGCCTCAGTGTACCAGTGTCTCAGTGTCTCAGTGTCACAGTGTCCCAGTGAATCAGAGTCCCACGGTCTCTGTGTCTCAGTGTCCCAGTGTTCCAGTGGACCAGTGTCCCAGTGTCTCACTGTCCCAGTGTCTCAGTGTCTCCGTTCCCAGCGTCCCTGTGTCCCTGTGTCTCAGTGTCTCAGTGTCTCAGTGTCCCAGTGTCCTTGTGTCCCTGTGTCTCTGTGTCTCAGTGTCCCAGTGTCTCAGTGTCTCAGTGTCCCAGTGTCCCAGTGTCTCAAGTGTCTCAGTGTCTCAGTGTCTCAGTGTCCCAGTGTCCTTGTGTCCCTGTGTCTCTGTGTCTCAGTGTCCCAGTGTCTCAGTGTCCCAGTGGCCCAGTGTTCCCATGTCTCAAGTGTCTCAGTATCTCAGTGTCTCAGTGTCTCAGTGTCCCAGGGTCCCAGTGTCCCAGTGTCTCAGTGTTCCAGTGTCTCAGTGTCTCAGTGTCCCAGTGTCTCAGTGTACCAGTGTCTCTGTGTCTCAGTGTCCCAGTGTCTCAGTGCCTCAGTTCCCAGCGTCCCTGTGTCTCTGTGTCTCAGTGTATCTCTGTCTCTGTGTCCCAGTGTCTCAGTGCCAAAGTGTCTCTGTGTCTCAGTGTCCCAGTGTCTCAGTGTCTCAGCGTCCTAGTGTCTCAGTGTCTCAGTGTCCCAATGTCCCGGTGTTTCAGAGTCCCAATGTCCCAGTGTCCCATTGTCTCCATGTCCCAGTGTCTCAGTGCCTCAGTGTCTCAGTGTCTCAGTGTCCCAGTGTCTCTGTGTCCCAGTGTCCGTGTATCCATGTCTCTGTGTCCCAGTGCCCCAGTGTCTCTGTGTCTCAGTGTGTCAGTGTCCCAGTGCCCCAGTGCCTCAGTGTACCAGTGCCTCAGTGTCTCAGTATCCCAGTGTCCCAGTGAATCAGAGTCCCACGGTCTCTGTGTCTCAGTGTCCCAGTGTTCCAGTGGACCAGTGTCCCAGTGTCTCACTGTCCCAGTGTCTCAGTGTCTCCGTTCCCAGCGTCCCTGTGTCCCTGTGTCTCAGTGTCTCAGTGTCCCAGTGTCTCTGTGTCCCTGTGTCTCTGTGTCTCAGTGTCCCAGTGTCTCAGTGTCTCAGTGTCCCAGTGTCCCAGTGTCTCAGTGTCTCAGTGTCCCAGTGTCCCAGTGTCTCAGTGTCCCAGTGTCCCAGTGTCTCAGTGTCTCAATCTCTCCGTGTCCCTGTGTCCCAGTGTCTCTGTGTCCCAGTGTCCCAGTGTCTTAGTGTCTCAGTGTCTCAGTGTCTCGGTGTCCCAGTGTCTCTGTGTCCTTGTGTCTCTGTGTCCCAGCGTCCCATTGTCCCTGTACCTCTGTGTATCTGTCTCCCAGTGTCCGTGTCTCCATGTCTTTGTGTCCCAGTGCCCCAGTGTCTCTGTGTCTCAGTGTGTCAGTGTCCCAGTGCCCCAGTGTCTCAGTGTACCAGTGTCTCAGTGTCTCAGTGCCCCAGTGTCTCTGTGTCTCAGTGTGTCAGTGTCTCAGTGTCTCAGTGTACCAGAGTCTCAGTGTCTCAGTGTCCCCGTGTCCCAGTGTCCCAGTGTCCCAGTGTATCAGAGTCCCACGGTCTCTGTGTCTCAGTGTCCCAGAGTCCCAGTGTACCAGTGTCCCATTGTCTCAGTGTCTCAGTGTCCCAGTGTCACAGTGTCGCTGTGTCTCAGTTTCTCAGTGTCCCAGAGTCCCAGTGTCTCTGTGTCTCAGTGTCCCAGTGTCTCTGTGTCTCAGTGCCCCAGTATCCCAATGTCCCCATGTCTCAGTGTCTCTTTGTCTCAGTGTCTCCGTGTCTCCGTGACCCAGTGTCACAGTGTCTCAGTGTCCCAGTGTCGCCGTGTCCCAGTGTCTCAGTGTCCCAGAGTCCCAGTGTCCCAGTGTCTCCGTGTCCCTGTGTCTCTGTGTCTCAGTGCCCCATTGTCTCAGTGTCTCAGAGACACAGTGTCCCAGTGTCCCATTGTCTCAGTGTCTCAGTGTCTCAGTGTCCCAGTGCCCCAGTGTCTCAGTGTCCCAGTGTCCCAGTGAATCAGAGCCCCACGGTCTCTGTGTCTCAGTGTCCCAGTGTTCCAGTGGACCAGTGTCCCAGTGTCTCAGTGTCCCAGTGTCTCAGTGTCTCCGTTCCCAGCGTCCCTGTGTCCCTGTGTCTCAGTATCTCAGTGTCTCAGTGTCCCAGTGTCTCTGTGTCCCTGTGTCTCTGTGTCTCAGTGTCCCAGTGTCTCAGTGTCTCAGTGTCCCAGTGTCTCAGTGTATCACAGTCCCACGGTCTCTGTGTCTCAGTGTCCCAGTGTCCCAGTGTACCAGTGTCCCAGTGTCTCAGTGTCCCAGGGTCTCAGTTCCCAGCATCCCTGTGTCCCTGTGTCTCAGTGTCACAGTGTCTCAGTGTCCCAGTGTCTCTATGTCCCTGTGTCTCTGTGTCTCAGTGTCCCAGTGTCTCAGTGTCTCAGTGTCCCAGTGTCCCAGTGTCTCAGTGTCCCAGTGTCTCTGTGTCTCAGTGTCTCAGTGTCTCAGTGTCCCAGTGTCCCAGTTTCCCCATGTCTCAGTGTCTCTGTGTCTCAGTGTCTCCGTGTCTCCATGATCCAGTGCCCCAGTGTCTCAGTGTCGCAGTGTCTCAGTGTCTCAGTGTCCCAGTGGCCCAGTGTCCCCATGTCTCAAGTGTCTCAGTATCTCAGTGTCTCAGTGTCTCAGTGTCCCAGTGTCTCAGTGTTCCAGTGTCTCAGTGTCTCAGTGTCCCAGTGTCTCAGTGTCTCAGTTCCCAGCGTCCCTGTGTCTCTGTGTCTCTGTGTATCTGTGTCTCTGTGTCCCAGTGTCTCAGTGTCCCAGTGTCTCTGTGTCTCAGGGTCCCAGTGTCTAAGTGTCTCAGTGTCCCAGTGTCTCAGTGTCTCAGTGTCCCAGTGTCCCAGTGTCTCAGTGTCCCAGTGGCCCAGTGTCCCCATGTCTCAAGTGTCTCAGTATCTCAGTGTCTCAGTTTCTCAGTGTCCCAGGGTCCCAGTGTCCCAGTGTTTCAGTGTCCCAGTGTCTCAGTGTCTCAGTGTCCCAGTGTCTCAGTGTCCCAGTGTCTCTGTGTCTCAGTGTCCCAGTGTCTCAGTGCCTCAGTTTCCAGCGTCCCTTTGTCTCTGTGTCTCTGTGTATCTCTGTGCCTGTGTCCCAGTGTCTCAGTGTCAAAGTGTCTCTGTGTCTCAGTGTCCCAGTGTCTCTGTGTCTCAGTGTCACAGTGTCTCAGTGTCTCAGTGTCCCAATGTCTCAGTCTCTCAGTTCCCAGCGTCCCTGTGTCTCTGTGTCTCTGTGTATCTGTGTCTCTGTGTCCCAGTGTCTCAGTGTCCCAGTGTCCCAGTGTCTCAGTGTCCCAGTGGCCCAGTGTTCCCATGTCTCAAGTGTCTCAGTATCTCAGTGTCTCAGTGTCCCAGGGTCCCAGTGTCCCAGTGTCTCAGTGTCCCAGTGTCTCTGTGTCTCAGTGTCCCAGTGTCTAAGTGCCTCAGTGTCCCAGTGTCTCAGTGTCTCAGTGTCCCAGTGTCCCAGTGTCTCAGTGTCCCAGTGGCCCAGTGTTCCCATGTCTCAAGTGTCTCAGTATCTCAGTGTCTCAGTGTCTCAGTGTCCCAGGGTCCCAGTGTCCCAGTGTCTCAGTGTTCCAGTGTATCAGTGTCTCAGTGTCCCAGTGTCTCAGTGTCCCAGTGTCCCAGTGTCTCTGTGTCTCAGTGTCCCAGTGTCTCAGTGCCTCAGTTCCCAGCGTCCCTGTGTCTCTGTGTCTCAGTGTATCTCTGTCTCTGTGTCCCAGTGTCTCAGTGCCAAAGTGTCTCAGTGTCCCAGTGTCTCTGTGTCCCAGTGTCCGTGTCTCCATGTCTCTGTGTCCCAGTGCCCCAGTGTCTCTGTGTCTCAGTGTGTCAGTGCCCCAGTGCCCCAGTGCCTCAGTGTACCAGTGTCTCAGTGTCTCAGTGTCCCAGTGTCCCAGTGAATCAGAGTCCCACGGTCTCTGTGTCTCAGTGTCCCAGTGTTCCAGTGGACCAGTGTCCCAGTGTCTCACTGTCCCAGTGTCTCAGTGTCTCCGTTCCCAGCGTCCCTGTGTCCCTGTGTCTCAGTGTCTCAGTGTCTCAGTGTCCCAGTGTCCTTGTGTCCCTGTGTCTCTGTGTCTCAGTGTCCCAGTGTCTCAGTGTCTCAGTGTCCCAGTGTCCCAGTGTCTCAGTGTCCCAGTGTCCCAGTGTCTCAATCTCTCCGTGTCCCTGTGTCCCAGTGTCTCTGTGTCCCAGTGTCCCAGTGTCTCAGTGTCTCAGTGTCTCAGTGTCTCGGTGTCCCAGTGTCCCAGTGTCTCTGTGTCCTTGTGTCTCTGTGTCCCAGCGTCCCATTGTCCCTGTACCTCTGTGTATCTGTCTCCCAGTGTCCGTGTCTCCATGTCTTTGTGTCCCAGTGCCCCAGTGTCTCTGTGTCTCAGTGTGTCAGTGTCCCAGTGCCCCAGTGTCTCAGTGTACCAGTGTCTCAGTGTCTCAGTGCCCCAGTGTCTCTGTGTCTCAGTGTGTCAGTGTCCCAGTGCCTCAGTGTCTCAGTGTACCAGTGTCTCAGTGTCTCAGTGTCCCAGTGTCCCAGTGTCCCAGTGTATCAGAGTCCCATGGTCTCTGTGTCTCAGTGTCCCAGTGTACCAGTGTCCCAGGGTCCCAGTGTCCCAGTGTCTCAGTGTCCCAGTGTCTCAGTGTCTCAGTGTCTCAGTGTCCCAGTGTCTCAGTTCCCAGCTTCCCTGTGTCTCTCTGTCTCTGTGTCTCAGTGTCTCAGTGTCCCAGTGTCTCAGTGTTCCAGTGTCCCGGTGTCTCAGTGTCTCAGTGTCTCAGTGTCCCAGTGTCCCATGTCCCAGTGTCTCAGTGTCCCAGTGTCCCTGTGTCTCAGTGTCTCAGTGTCTCAGTGTCCCAGTGTCCCAGTTTCTCTGTGTCCCTGTGTCTCTGTGTCTCTGTGTCCCAGTGTCTCAGTGTCTCAGTGTCCCAGTGTCCCAGTGTCTCAGTGTCCCAGTGTCCCAGTGTCCCAGTGTCCCAGTGTCCCAGTGGCCTAGTGTCCCCATGTCTCAAGTGTCTCAGTATCTCAGTGTCTCAGTGTCTCATTGTCCCAGGGTCCCAGTGTCCCAGTGTCTCAGTGTCCCAGTGTCTCAGTGTCTCAGTGTCTCAGTGTCCCAGTGTCTCAGTTCCCAGCTTCCCTGTGTCTCTGTGTATCTGTGTCTCAGTGTCCGTGTCTCTGTGTCCCATTGTCCCATTGTCCCTGTGCCCCTGTGACTCTGTGTCCCAGTATCCGTGCCTCCGTGTCTCTGTGTCCCAGTGCCCCAGTGTCGCTGTGTCTCAGTGTGTCAGTGTCCCAGTTCCCCAGTGTCTCAGTGTACCAGTGTCACAGTGTCCCAGTGTCTCAGTGAATCAGAGTCCCACGGTCTCTGTGTCTCAGTGTCCGAGTGTTCCAGTGGACCAGTGTCTCAGTTTCCAGCGTCCCTGTGTCCCTGTGTCTCAGTGTCTCAGTGTCCCAGTGTCCCAGTGTCTCAGTGTCTCAGTGTCCCAGTGTCTCAGTGTCTCAGTTCCCAGTGTCCCTTGGTCCCTGTGTCTCAGTGCCCCTGTGTCTCAGTGTCCCAGTATCCCAGTGTCTCAGTGTAACAGTGTCTCAGTGTCCCAGTGTCCCAGTGTCTCTGTGACTCAGTGTCTCAGTTCCCAGTGCCCCAGTGTCCCCGTGTCTCAGTTTCCAGCGTCCCTGTGTCCCTGTGTCTCAGTGTCTCAGTGTCCCAGTGTCCCAGTGTCCCAGTGTATCAGAGTCCCACGGTCTCTGTGTCTCAGTGTCCCAGTGTACCAGTGTCCCAGGGTCCCAGTGTCCCAGTGTCTCAGTGTCCCAGTGTCTCAGTGTCTCAGTGTCTCAGTGTCCCAGTGTCTCAGTTCCCAGCTTCCCTGTGTCTCTCTGTCTCTGTGTCTCAGTGTCTCAGTGTCCCAGTGTCTCAGTGTTCCAGTGTCCCGGTGTCTCAGTGTCTCAGTGTCTCAGTGTCCCAGTGTCCCATGTCTCAGTGTCTCAGTGTCCCAGTGTCCCTGTGTCTCAGTGTCTCAGTGTCTCAGTGTCCCAGTGTCCCAGTTTCTCTGTGTCCCAGTGTCTCTGTGTCCTTGTGTCTCTGTGTCCCAGCGTCCCATTGTCCCTGTACCCCTGTGTCTCTGTCTCCCAGTGTCCGTGACTCCATGCCTCTGTATCCCAGTGCCCCAGTGTCTCTGTGTCTCAGTGTGTCAGTGTCCCAGTGCCCCAGTGTCTCAGTGTACCAGTGGCTCAGTGTCTCAGTGCCCCAGTGTCTCTGTGTCTCAGTGTGTCAGTGTCCCAGTGCCCCAGTGTCTCAGTGTACCAGTATCTCCATGTCCCAGTGTCTCAGTGCCTCAGTGTCTCAGTGTCTCAGTGTCTCAGTGTCCCAGTGTCTCAGTGTCTCAGTGTCTCACTGTCCCAGTGTCTCAATGTCTCAGTGTCCCAGTGTCTCAGTGTTTCAGTGGCCCAGTGTCCCAGTGTCTCAGTGTCCTTGTGTCCCAGTGTCCCAGTATCCCAGTGTCTCAGTTTATCAGTGTCTCAGTGTCCCAGTGTCCCAGTGTCTCTGTGACTCAGTGTCTCAGTTCCCAGTACCCCAGTGTCCCTGTGTCTCAGTGTCTCAGTGTCTCGGTGTCCCAGTGTGCCAGTGTCCCAGTGTCTTAGTTTTCCAGTGTCTCAGTGTCTCAGTTCCCAGCATCGCTGTGTCCCTGTATCTCAGTGTCTCAGTGTCTCAGTGTCCCAGTGTCTCAGTGTCTCAGTGTCCCAGTGTCTCAGTGTCTCAGTGTCCCAGTGTCCCAGTGTCTCAGTGCCCCAGTGTCCCAGTGTCTCAGTGTCTCAGAGACACAGTGTCCAAGTGTCCCACTGTCTCAGTGTCTCAGTGTCTCAGTGTCTCAGTGTCCCAGTGTCCCAGTGTCGCTGTGTCTCAGTTTCTCAGTGTCCCAGTGTCTCTGTGTCTCAGTGTCTCAGTGCCTCAGTGTCTCAATGTCCCAGTGTCCCAGTGTCTCTGTGTCTCAGTGTCCCAGTGTCCCAGTGTCCCCATGTCTCAGTGTCCCAGTGTCTCAGTGTCCCAGTGTCCAAGTGTCTCAGTGTCTCAGTGTCCCAGTGTCCAAGTGTCTCAGTGTCTCAGTGTCCCAGTGGCCCAGTGTTCCCATGTCTCAGGTGTCTCAGTATCTCAGTGTCTCAGTGTCTCAGTGTCCCAGGGTCCCAGTGTCCCAGTGTCTCAGTGTCCCAGTGTCTCAGTGTCTCAGTGTCTCAGTGTCCCAGTGTCTCAGTTCCCAGCTTCCCTGTGTCTCTGTGTCTCTGTGTCTCAGTGTCTCAGTGTCCAAGTGTCTCAGTGTTCCAGTGTCCCGGTGTCTCAGTGTCTCAGTGTCCCAGAGTCCCATGTCTCAGTGTCTCAGTGTCCCAGTGTCCCTGTGTCTCAGTGTCTCAGTGTCTCAGTGTCCCAGTGTCTCAGTTTCTCTGTGTCCCTGTGTCTCTGTGTCTCAGTGTCCCAGTGTCTCAGTGTCTCAGTGTCCCAGTGTCCCAGTGTCTCAGTGTCCCAGTGTCCCAGTGTCCCAGTGTCTCAGTGTCCCAGTGGCCCAGTGTCCCCATGTCTCAAGTGTCTCAGTATCTCTGTGTCTCAGTGTCTCGGTGTCCCAGGGTCCCAGTGTCGCAGTGCCTCAGTGTCCCAGTGTCGCAGTGTCTCAGTGTCCCAGTGTCTCAGTTTCCCAGTGCCCCAGTGTCTCAGTGTCCCAGTGGCCCAGTGTCCCCATGCCTCAAGTGTCTCAGTATCTCAGTGTCTCAGTGTGTCAGTGTCCCAGGGTCCCAGTGTCCCAGTGTCTCAGTGTCGCAGAGTCTCAGTGTCTCAGTGTCCCAGTGTCTCAGTGTCCCAGTGTCTCTGTGTCTCAGTGTCCCAGTGTCTCAGTGCCTCAGTTCCCAGCGTCCCTGTGTCTCTGTGTCTCTGTGTATCTCTGTCTCTGTGTCCCTGTGTCTCAGTGTCCCAGTGTCTCAGTGTCCCAGTGTCCCAGTGTCCCAGTGTCTCAGTGCCCCAGTGTCCCAGTGCCCCAGTGTCTCAGTGTCTCAGAGACACAGTGTCCCAGTGTCCCACTGTCTCAGTGTCTCAGTGTCTCAGTGTCTCAGTGCCCCAGTGTCCCAGTGTCGCTGTGTCTCAGTTTCTCAGTGTCCCAGTGTCTCTGTGTCTCAGTGTCTCAGTGCCTCAGTGTCTCAATGTCCCAGTGTCCCAGTGTCTCTGTGTCTCAGTGTCCCAGTGTCCCAGTGTCCCCATGTCTCAGTGTTTCTGTGTCTCAGTGTCTCCGTGTCTCCGTGACCCAGTGTCCCAGTGTCTCAGTGTCCCAGTGTCCAAGTGTCTCAGTGTCTCAGTGTCCCAGTGGCCCAGTGTTCCCATGTCTCAAGTGTCTCAGTATCTCAGTGTCTCAGTGTCTCAGTGTCCCAGGGTCCCAGTGTCCCAGTGTCTCAGTGTCCCAGTGTCTCAGTGTCTCAGTGTCTCAGTGTCCCAGTGTCTCAGTTCCCAGCTTCCCTGTGTCTCTGTGTCTCTGTGTCTCAGTGTCTCAGTGTCCCAGTGTCTCAGTGTTCCAGTGTCCCGGTGTCTCAGTGTCTCAGTGTCCCAGTGTCCCATGTCTCAGTGTCTCAGTGTCCCAGTGTCTCAGTGTCTCAGTGTCCCAGTGTCCCAGTGTCTCAGTGTCCCAGTGTCCCAGTGTCTTTGTGTCTCAGTGTCTCAGTGTCTCAGTGTCCCAGTGTCCCAGTTTCCCCATGTCTCAGTGTCTCTGTGCCTCAGTGCCTCCGTGTCTCCATGATCCAGTGTCCCAGTGTCTCAGTGTCCCAGTGTCGCAGTGTCTCAGTGTCTCAGTGACCCAGTGGCCCAGTGTCCCCATGTCTCAAGTGTCTCAGTATCTCAGTGTCTCAGTGTCTCAGTGTCCCAGTGTCTCAGTGTTCCAGTGTCTCAGTGTCTCAGTGTCCCAGTGTCTCTGTGTCTCAGTGTCCCAGTGTCTCAGTGCCTCAGTTCCCAGCGTCCCTTTGTCTCTGTGTCTCTGTGTATCTCTGTCCCTGTGTCCCAGTGTCACAGTGTCAAAGTGTCTCTGTGTCTCAGTGTCCCAGTGTCTCTGTGTCTCAGTGTCGCAGTGTCTCAGTGTCTCAGTGTCCCAGTGTCTCAGTCTCTCAGTTCCCAGCGTCCCTGTGTCTCTGTGTCTCTGTGTATCTGTGTCTCTGTGTCCCAGTGTCTCAGTGTCCCAGTGTCTCTGTGTCTCAGTGTCCCAGTGTCTAAGTGCCTCAGTGTCCCAGTGTCTCAGTGTCTCAGTGTCCCAGTGTCCCAGTGTCTCAGTGTCCCAGTGGCCCAGTGTCCCCATGTCTCAAGTGTCTCAGTATCTCAGTGTCTCAGTGTCTCAGTGTCCCAGGGTCCAGTGTCCCAGTGTCTCAGTGTTCCAGTGTCTCAGTGTCTCAGTGTCCCAGTGTCTCAGTGTCCCAGTGTCTCTGTGTCTCAGTGTCCCAGTGTCTCAGTGCCTCAGTTCCCAGCGTCCCTGTGTCTCTGTGTCTCAGTGTATCTCTGTCTCTGTGTCCCAGTGTCTCAGTGCCAAAGTGTCTCTGTGTCTCAGTGTCCCAGTGTCTCTGTGTCCCAGTGTCCGTGTCTCCATGTCTCTGTGTCCCAGTGCCCCAGTGTCCCAGTGTCTCAGTGTCCCAGTGGCCCAGCGTCCCAGTGTCTCAGTGTCTCAGTGTCCCAGTGTCCAAGTGTCTCAGTGTCCCAGTGTCCCGGTGTTTCAGAGTCCCAATGTCCCAGTGTCCCAGTGTCTCCATGTCCCAGTGTCTCAGTGCCTCAGTGTCTCAGTGTCTCAGTGTCCCAGTGTCTCTGTGTCCCAGTGTCCGTGTCTCCATGTCTCTGTGTCCCAGTGCCCCAGTGCCTCTGTGTCTCAGTGTGTCAGTGTCCCAGTGCCCCAGTGCCTCAGTGTACCAGTGTCTCAGTGTCTCAGTGTCTCAGTGTCCCAGTGTCCCAGTGAATCAGAGTCCCACGGTCTCTGTGTCTCAGTGTCCCAGTGTTCCAGTGGACCAGTGTCCCAGTGTCTCACTGTCCCAGTGTCTCAGTGTCTCCGTTCCCAGCGTCCCTGTGTCCCTGTGTCTCAGTGACTCAGTGTCTCAGTGTCCCAGTGTCTCTGTGTCCCTGTGTCTTTGTGTCTCAGTGTCCCAGTGTCTCAGTGTCTCAGTGTCCCAGTGTCCCAGTGTCTCAGTGTCCCAGTGTCCCAGTATCTCAGTGTCTCAATCTCTCTGTGTCCCTGTGTCCCAGTGTCTCTGTGTCCCAGTGTCCCAGTGTCTCAGTGTCTCAGTGTCTCAGTGTCTCGGTGTCCCAGTGTCTCTGTGTCCTTGTGTCTCTGTGTCCCAGCGTCCCATTGTCCCTGTACCTCTGTGTTTCTGTCTCCCAGTGTCCGTGTCTCCATGTCTTTGTGTCCCAGTGCACCAGTGTCTCTGTGTCTCAGTGTGTCAGTGTCCCAGTGCCCCAGTGTCTCAGTGTACCAGTGTCTCAGTGTCTCAGTGCCCCAGTGTTTCTGTGTCTCAGTGTGTCAGTGTCCCAGTGCCTCAGTGTCTCAGTGTACCAGAGTCTCAGTGTCTCAGTGTCCCCGTGTCCCAGTGTCCCAGTGTCCCAGTGTATCAGAGTCCCACGGTCTCTGTGTCTCAGTGTCCCAGTGTCCCAGTGTACCAGTGTCCCAGTGTCTCAGTGTCCCAGTGACACAGTGTCTCAGTTCCCAGAGTCTCTATGTCCCTGTGTCTCTGTGTCTCAGTGTCTCAGTGTCTCAGTGTCCCATTGTCTCAGTGTCTCAGAGACACAGTGTCCCAGTGTCCCATTGTCTCAGTGTCTCAGTGTCTCAGTGTCCCAGTGTCACAGTGTCGCTGTGTCTCATTTTCTCAGTGTCCCAGAGTCCCAGTGTCTCTGTGTCTCAGTGTCTCAGTGTCTCAATGTCCCAGTGTCCCAGTGTCTCAGTGTTCCAGTGTCTCAGTTCCCAGCATCCCTGTGTCCCTGTGTCTCAGTGTCACAGTGTCTCAGTGTCCCAGTGTCTCTATGTCCCTGTGTCTCTGTGTCTCAGTGTCCCAGTGTCTCAGTGTCTCAGTGTCCCAGTGTCCCAGTGTCTCAGTGTCCCAGTGTCTCTGTGTCTCAGTGTCTCAGTGTCTCAGTGTCCCAGTGTCCCAGTTTCCCCATGTCTCAGTGTCTCTGTGCCTCAGTGTCTCCGTGTCTCCATGATCCAGTGTCCCAGTGTCTCAGTGTCCCAGTGCCGCAGTGTCTCAGTGTCTCAGTGACCCAGTGGCCCAGTGTCCCCATGTCTCAAGTGTCTCAGTATCTCAGTGTCTCAGTGTCTCAGTGTCCCAGTGTCTCAGTGTTCCAGTGGCTCAGTGTCTCAGTGTTCCAGTGTCTCAGTGTCTCAGTGTCTCAGTTCCCAGCGTCCCTGTGTCTCTGTGTCTCTGTGTCTCAGTGTCTCAGTGTCTCAGTGTCTCAGTGTCCCATTGTCTCAGTGTCTCAGAGACACAGTGTCCCAGTGTCCCATTGTCTCAGTGTCTCAGTGTCTCAGTGTCCCAGTGTCACAGTGTCGCTGTGTCTCAGTTTCTCAGTGTCCCAGAGTCCCAGTGTCTCAGTGTCTCAGTGTCTCAGTGTCTCAATGTCCCAGTGTCCCAGTGTCTCAGTGTTCCAGTGTCTCAGTTCCCAGCATCCCTGTGTCCCTGTGTCTCAGTGTCACAGTGTCTCAGTGTCCCAGTGTCTCTATGTCCCTGTGTCTCTGTGTCTCAGTGTCCCAGTGTCTCAGTGTCTCAGTGTCCCAGTGTCCCAGTGTCTCAGTGTCCCAGTGTCTCTGTGTCTCAGTGTCTCAGTGTCTCAGTGTCCCAGTGTCCCAGTTTCCCCATGTCTCAGTGTCTCTGTGCCTCAGTGTCTCCGTGTCTCCATGATCCAGTGTCCCAGTGTCTCAGTGTCCCAGTGCCGCAGTGTCTCAGTGTCTCAGTGACCCAGTGGCCCAGTGTCCCCATGTCTCAAGTGTCTCAGTATCTCAGTGTCTCAGTGTCTCAGTGTCCCAGTGTCTCAGTGTTCCAGTGGCTCAGTGTCTCAGTGTCCCAGTGTCTCAGTGTCTCAGTGTCTCAGTTCCCAGCGTCCCTGTGTCTCTGTGTCTCTGTGTATCTGTGTCTCTGTGTCTCTGTGTCCCAGTGTCTCTGTGTCTCAGTGTCCCAGTGTCTAAGTGTCTCAGTGTCCCAGTGTCTCAGTGTCTCAGTGTCCCAGTGTCCCAGTGTCTCAGTGTCCCAGTGTCTCAGTGTCCCAGTGTCCCAGTGTCTCAGTGTCTCAATCTCTCCGTGTCCCTGTGTCCCAGTGTCTCTGTGTCCCAGTGTCCCAGTGTCTCAGTGTCTCAGTGTCTCGGTGTCCCAGTGTCTCTGTGTCCTTGTGTCTCTGTGTCCCAGCATCCCATTGTCCCTGTACCTCTGTGTATCTGTCTCCCAGTGTCCGTGTCTCCATGTCTTTGTGTCCCAGTGCCCCAGTGTCTCTGTGTCTCAGTGTGTCAGTGTCCCAGTGCCCCAGTGTCTCAGTGCCTCAGTGCCCAGTGTCTCTGTGTCTCAGTGTGTCAGTGTCCCAGTGCCTCAGTGTCTCAGTGTACCAGAGTCTCAGTGTCTCAGTGTCCCAGTGTCCCAGTGTCCCAGTGTATCAGAGTCCCACGGTCTCTGTGTCTCAGTGCCCCAGTGTCCCAGTGTACCAGTGTCCCAGTGTCTCAGTGTCCCAGTGACACAGTGTCTCAGTTCCCAGTGTCTCTATGTCCCTGTGTCTCTGTGTCTCAGTGTCTCAGTGTCCCATTGTCTCAGTGTCTCAGAGACACAGTGTCCCAGTGTCCCATTGTCTCAGTGCCTCAGTGTCTCAGTGTCCCAGTGTCACAGTGTCGCTGTGTCTCAGTTTCTCAGTGTCCCAGAGTCCCAGTGTCTCTGTGTCTCAATGTCTCAGTGTCTCAGTGTCTCAATGTCCCAGTGTCCCAGTGTCTCTGTGTCTCAGTGCCCCAGTATCCCAATGTCCCCATGTCTCTGTGTCTCTGTGTATCTCTGTCCCTGTGTCCCAGTGTCTCAGTGTCAAAGTGTCTCTGTGTCTCAGTGTCCCAGTGTCTCTGTGTCTCAGTGTCTCAGTGTCTCAGTGTCCCAGTGTCTCAGTCTCTCAGTTCCCAGCGTCCCTGTGTCTCTGTGTCTCTGTGTATCCGTGTCTCTGTGTCCCAGTGTCTCAGTGTCCCAGTGTCTCTGTGTCTCAGTGTCCTAGTGTCTAAGTGCCTCAGTGTCCCAGTGTCTCAGTGTCTCAGTGTCCCAGTGTCCCAGTGTCTCAGTGTCCCAGTGGCCCAGTGTTCCCATGTCTCAAGTGTCTCAGCATCTCAGTGTCTCAGTGTCTCAGTGTCCCAGGGTCCCAGTGTCCCAGTGTCTCAGTGTTCCAGTGTCTCAGTGTCTCAGTGTCCCAGTGTCTCAGTGTCCCAGTGTCTCTGTGTCTCAGTGTCCCAGTGTCTCAGTGCCTCAGTTCCCAGCGTCCCTGTGTCTCTGTGTCTCAGTGTATCTCTGTCTCTGTGTCCCAGTGTCTCAGTGCCAAAGTGTCTCTGTGTCTCAGTGTCCCAGTGTCTCAGTGTCTCAGCGTCCCAGTGTCTCAGTGTCTCAGTGTCCCAGTGTCCAAGTGTCTCAGTGTCCCAATGTCCCGGTGTTTCAGAGTCCCAATGTCCCAGTGTCCCAGTGTCTCCATGTCCCAGTGTCTCAGTGCCTCAGTGTCTCAGTGTCTCAGTGTCCCAGTGTCTCTGTGTCCCAGTGTCCGTGTATCCATGTCTCTGTGTCCCAGTGCCCCAGTGTCTCTGTGTCTCAGTGTGTCAGTGTCCCAGTGCCCCAGTGCCTCAGTGTGCCAGTGTCTCAGTGTCTCAGTGTCCCAGTGTCCCAGTGAATCAGAGTCCCACGGTCTCTGTGTCTCAGTGTCCAAGTGTCCCAGTGTCTCAGTGTCCCAGTGGCCCAGTGTTCCCATGTCTCAAGTGTCTCAGTATCTCAGTGTCTCAGTGTCTCAGTGTACCAGGGTCCCAGTGTCCCAGTGTCTCAGTGTTCCAGTGTCTCAGTGTCTCAGTGTCCCAGTGTCTCAGTGTCCCAGTGTCTCTGTGTCTCAGTGTCCCAGTGTCTCAGTGCCTCAGTTCCCAGCGTCCCTGTGTCTCTGTGTCTCAGTGTATCTCTGTCTCTGTGTCCCAGTGTCTCAGTGCCAAAGTGTCTCTGTGTCTCAGTGTCCCAGTGTCTCAGTGTCTCAGCGTCCCAGTGTCTCAGTGTCTCAGTGTCCCAGTGTCCAAGTGTCTCAGTGTCCCAATGTCCCGGTGTTTCAGAGTCCCAATGTCCCAGTGTCCCAGTGTCTCCATGTCCCAGTGTCTCAGTGCCTCAGTGTCTCAGTGTCTCAGTGTCCCAGTGTCTCTGTGTCCCAGTGTCCGTGTATCCATGTCTCTGTGTCCCAGTGCCCCAGTGTCTCCGTGTCTCCATGATCCAGTGTCCCAGTGTCTCAGTGTCCCAGTGTCGCAGTGTCTCAGTGTCTCAGTGACCCAGTGGCCCAGTGTCCCCATGTCTCAAGTGTCTCAGTATCTCAGTGTCTCAGTGTCTCAGTGTCCCAGTGTCTCATAGAAACATAGAAACATAGAAAATAGGTGCAGGAGTAGGCCATTCGGCCCTTCTAGCCTGCACCGCCATTCAATGAGTTCATGGCTGAACATTCAACTTCAGTACCCCATTCCTGCTTTCTCGCCATACCCCTTGATCCCCCTAGCAGTAAGGACCTCATCTAACTCCTTTTTGAATATATTTAGTGAATTGGCCTCAACAACTTTCTGTGGTAGAGAATTCCACAGGTTCACCACTCTCTGGGTGAAGAAGTTCCTCCGCATCTCGGTCCTAAATGGCTTACCCCTTATCCTTAGACTGTGACCCCTGGTTCTGGACTTCCCCAACATTGGGAACATTCTTCCTGCATCTAACCTGTCTAACCCCGTCAGAATTTTATATGTTTCTATGAGGTCCCCTCTCATTCTTCTGAACTCCAGTGAATACAAGCCCAGTTGATCCAGTCTTTCTTGATAGGTCAGTCCCGCCATCCCGGGAATCAGTCTGGTGAACCTTCGCTGCACTCCCTCAATAGCAAGAATGTCCTTCCTCAGGTTAGGAGACCAAAACTGTACACAATACTCCAGGTGTGGCCTCACCAATGCCCTGTACAACTGTAGCAACACCTCCCTGCCCCTGTACTCAAATCCCCTTGCTATGAAGGCCAACATGCCATTTGCTTTCTTAACCGCCTGCTGCACCTGCATGCCAACCTTCAATGACTGATGTACCATGACACCCAGGTCTCTTTGCACCTCCCCTTTTCCTAATCTGTCACCATTCAGATAATAGTCTGTCTCTCTGTTTTTACCACCAAAGTGGATAACCTCACATTTATCCACATTATACTTCATCTGCCATGCATTTGCCCACTCACCTAACCTATCCAAGTCGCTCTGCAGCCTCACAGCATCCTCCTCGCAGCTCACACTGCCACCCAACTTAGTGTCATCCGCAAATTTGGAGATACTACATTTAATCCCCTCATCTAAATCATTAATGTACAGTGTAAACAGCTGGGGCCCCAGCACAGAACCTTGCGGTACCCCACTAGTCACTGCCTGCCATTCTGAAAAGTACCCATTTACTCCTACTCTTTGCTTCCTGTCTGACAACCAGTTCTCAATCCATGTCAGTACACTCTGTGTCCCAGTGTCCGTGTATCCATGTCTCTGTGTCCCAGTGCCCCAGTGTCTCTGTGTCTCAGTGTGTCAGTGTCCCAGTGCCCCAGTGCCTCAGTGTGCCAGTGTCTCAGTGTCTCAGTGTCCCAGTGTCCCAGTGAATCAGAGTCCCACGGTCTCTGTGTCTCAGTGTCCCAGTGGCCCAGTGTTCCCATGTCTCAAGTGTTTCAGTATCTCAGTGTCTCAGTGTCTCAGTGTCCCAGGGTCCCAGTGTCCCAGTGTCTCAGTGTTCCAGTGTCTCAGTGTCTCAGTGTCCCAGTGTCTCAGTGTCCCAGTGTCTCTGTGTCTCAGTGTCCCAGTGTCTCAGTGCCTCAGTTCCCAGCGTCCCTGTGTCTCTGTGTCTCAGTGTATCTCTGTCTCTGTGTCCCAGTGTCTCAGTGCCAAAGTGTCTCTGTGTCTCAGTGTCCCAGTGTCTCAGTGTCTCAGCGTCCCAGTGTCTCAGTGTCTCAGTGTCCCAGTGTCCAAGTGTCTCAGTGTCCCAATGTCCCGGTGTTTCAGAGTCCCAATGTCCCAGTGTCCCAGTGTCTCCATGTCCCAGTGTCTCAGTGCCTCAGTGTCTCAGTGTCTCAGTGTCCCAGTGTCTCTGTGTCCCAGTGTCCGTGTATCCATGTCTCTGTGTCCCAGTGCCCCAGTGTCTCCGTGTCTCCATGATCCAGTGTCCCAGTGTCTCAGTGTCCCAGTGTCGCAGTGTCTCAGTGTCTCAGTGACCCAGTGGCCCAGTGTCCCCATGTCTCAAGTGTCTCAGTATCTCAGTGTCTCAGTGTCTCAGTGTCCCAGTGTCTCAGTGTTCCAGTGTCTCAGTGTCTCAGTGTCCCAGTGTCCCTGTGTCTCTGTGTCTCAGTGTATCTCTGTCTCTGTGTCTCAGTGTCTCAGTTCCCAGCGTCCCTGTGTCTCTGTGTCTCTGTGTATCTGTGTCTCTGTGTCTCAGTGTCTCTGTGTCTCAGTGTCCCAGTGTCTAAGTGTCTCAGTGTCCCAGTGTCTCAGTGTCTCAGTGTCCCAGTGTCCCAGTGTCTCAGTGTCCCAGTGTCTCAGTGTCCCAGTGTCCCAGTGTCTCAGTGTCTCAATCTCTCCGTGTCCCTGTGTCCCAGTGTCTCTGTGTCCCAGTGTCCCAGTGTCTCAGTGTCTCAGTGTCTCGGTGTCCCAGTGTCTCTGTGTCCTTGTGTCTCTGTGTCCCAGCGTCCCATTGTCCCTGTACCTCTGTGTATCTGTCTCCCAGTGTCCGTGTCTCCATGTCTTTGTGTCCCAGTGCCCCAGTGTCTCTGTGTCTCAGTGTGTCAGTGTCCCAGTGCCCCAGTGTCTCAGTGCCTCAGTGCCCAGTGTCTCTGTGTCTCAGTGTGTCAGTGTCCCAGTGCCTCAGTGTCTCAGTGTACCAGAGTCTCAGTGTCTCAGTGTCCCAGTGTCCCAGTGTCCCAGTGTATCAGAGTCCCACGGTCTCTGTGTCTCAGTGCCCCAGTGTCCCAGTGTACCAGTGTCCCAGTGTCTCAGTGTCCCAGTGACACAGTGTCTCAGTTCCCAGTGTCTCTATGTCCCTGTGTCTCTGTGTCTCAGTGTCTCAGTGTCTCAGTGTCCCATTGTCTCAGTGTCTCAGAGACACAGTGTCCCAGTGTCCCATTGTCTCAGTGCCTCAGTGTCTCAGTGTCCCAGTGTCACAGTGTCGCTGTGTCTCAGTTTCTCAGTGTCCCAGAGTCCCAGTGTCTCTGTGTCTCAATGTCTCAGTGTCTCAGTGTCTCAATGTCCCAGTGTCCCAGTGTCTCTGTGTCTTAGTGCCCCAGTATCCCAATGTCCCCATGTCTCTGTGTCTCTGTGTATCTCTGTCCCTGTGTCCCAGTGTCTCAGTGTCAAAGTGTCTCTGTGTCTCAGTGTCCCAGTGTTTCTGTGTCTCAGTGTCTCAGTGTCTCAGTGTCCCAGTGTCTCAGTCTCTCAGTTCCCAGCGTCCCTGTGTCTCTGTGTCTCTGTGTATCCGTGTCTCTGTGTCCCAGTGTCTCAGTGTCCCAGTGTCTCTGTGTCTCAGTGTCCTAGTGTCTAAGTGCCTCAGTGTCCCAGTGTCTCAGTGTCTCAGTGTCCCAGTGTCCCAGTGTCTCAGTGTCCCAGTGGCCCAGTGTTCCCATGTCTCAAGTGTCTCAGTATCTCAGTGTCTCAGTGTCTCAGTGTCCCAGGGTCCCAGTGTCCCAGTGTCTCAGTGTTCCAGTGTCTCAGTGTCTCAGTGTCCCAGTGTCTCAGTGTCCCAGTGTCTCTGTGTCTCAGTGTCCCAGTGTCTCAGTGCCTCAGTTCCCAGCGTCCCTGTGTCTCTGTGTCTCAGTGTATCTCTGTCTCTGTGTCCCAGTGTCTCAGTGCCAAAGTGTCTCTGTGTCTCAGTGTCCCAGTGTCTCAGTGTCTCAGCGTCCCAGTGTCTCAGTGTCTCAGTGTCCCAATGTCCCGGTGTTTCAGAGTCCCAATGTCCCAGTGTCCCAGTGTCTCCATGTCCCAGTGTCTCAGTGCCTCAGTGTCTCAGTGTCTCAGTGTCCCAGTGTCTCTGTGTCCCAGTGTCCGTGTATCCATGTCTCTGTGTCCCAGTGCCCCAGTGTCTCTGTGTCTCAGTGTGTCAGTGTCCCAGTGCCCCAGTGCCTCAGTGTACCAGTGTCTCAGTGTCTCAGTGTCCCAGTGTCCCAGTGAATCAGAGTCCCACGGTCTCTGTGTCTCAGTGTCCCAGCATCCCTGTGTCCCTGTGTCTCAGTGTCTCAGTGTCCCAGTGTCTCTGTGTCCCTGTGTCTCTGTGTATCAGTGTCCCAGTGTCTCAGTGTCTCAGTGTCCCAGTGTCCCAGTATCTCAGTGTCTCAGTGTCCCAGTGTCCCAGTGTCTCAGTGTCCCAGTGTCCCAGTGTCTCAGTGTCTCAATCTCTCCGTGTCCCTGTGTCCCAGTGTCTCTGTGTCCCAGTGTCCCAGTGTCTTAGTGTCTCAGTGTCTCAGTGTCTCGGTGTCCCAGTGTCTCTGTGTCCTTGTGTCTCTGTGTCCCAGCGTCCCATTGTCCCTGTACCTCTGTGTATCTGTCTCCCAGTGTCCGTGTCTCCATGTCTTTGTGTCCCAGTGCCCCAGTGTCTCTGTGTCTCAGTGTGTCAGTGTCCCAGTGCCCCAGTGTCTCAGTGTACCAGTGTCTCAGTGTCTCAGTGTACCAGAGTCTCAGTGTCTCAGTGTCCCCGTGTCCCAGTGTCCCAGTGTCCCAGTGTATCAGAGTCCCACGGTCTCTGTGTCTCAGTGTCCCAGTGTCTCAGTGTCCCAGTGTCACAGTGTCGCTGTGTCTCAGTTTCTCAGTGTCCCAGAGTCCCAGTGTCTCTGTGTCTCAGTGTCTCAGTGTCTCAGTGTCTCAGTGTCTCAATGTCCCAGTGTCCCAGTGTCTCTGTGTCTCAGTGCCCCAGTATCCCAATGTCCCCATGTCTCAGTGTCTCTTTGTCTCAGTGTCTCCGTGTCTCCGTGACCCAGTGTCACAGTGTCTCAGTGTCCCAGTGTCGCCGTGTCCCAGTGTCTCAGTGTCCCAGAGTCCCAGTGTCCCAGTGTCTCCGTGTCCCTGTGTCTCTGTGTCTCAGTGTCCCAGTGTCTCAGTGTCTCAGTGCCCCATTGTCTCAGTGTCTCAGAGACACAGTGATCCAGTGTCCCATTGTCTCAGTGTCTCAGTGTCTCAGTGTGTCAGTGTCCCAGTGCCCCAGTGTCTCAGTGTCCCAGTGTCCCAGTGAATCAGAGCCCCACGGTCTCTGTGTCTCAGTGTCCCAGTGTTCCAGTGGACCAGTGTACCAGTGTCTCAGTGTCCCAGTGTCTCAGTGTCTCCGTTCCCAGCGTCCCTGTGTCCCTGTGTCTCAGTGTCTCAGTGTCTCAGTGTCCCAGTGTCTCTGTGTCCCTGTGTCTCTGTGTCTCAGTGTCTCAGTGTCTCAGTGTCCCAGTGTCTCAGTGTATCACAGTCCCACGGTCTCTGTGTCTCAGTGTCCCAGTGTCCCAGTGTACCAGTGTCCCAGTGTCTCAGTGTCCCAGTGTCTCAGTTCCCAGCATCCCTGTGTCCCTGTGTCTCAGTGTCACAGTGTCTCAGTGTCCCAGTGTCTCTATGTCCCTGTGTCTCTGTGTCTCAGTGTCCCAGTGTCTCAGTGTCTCAGTGTCCCAGTGTCCCAGTGTCTCAGTGTCCCAGTGTCTCTGTGTCTCAGTGTCTCAGTGTCTCAGTGTCCCAGTGTCCCAGTTTCCCCATGTCTCAGTGTCTCTGTGTCTCAGTGTCTCCGTGTCTCCATGATCCAGTGCCCCAGTGTCTCAGTGTCGCAGTGTCTCAGTGTCTCAGTGTCCCAGTGGCCCAGTGTCCCCATGTCTCAAGTGTCTCAGTATCTCAGTGTCTCAGTGTCCCAGTGTCTCAGTGTTCCAGTGTCTCAGTGTCTCAGTGTCCCAGTGTCTCAGTGTCTCAGTTCCCAGCGTCCCTGTGTCTCTGTGTCTCTGTGTATCTGTGTCTCTGTGTCCCAGTGTCTCAGTGTCCCAGTGTCTCTGTGTCTCAGGGTCCCAGTGTCTAAGTGTCTCAGTGTCCCAGTGTCTCAGTGTCTCAGTGTCCCAGTGTCCCAGTGTCTCAGTGTCCCAGTGGCCCAGTGTCCCCATGTCTCAAGTGTCTCAGTATCTCAGTGTCTCAGTTTCTCAGTGTCCCAGGGTCCCAGTGTCCCAGTGTTTCAGTGTCCCAGTGTCTAAGTGTCTCAGTGTCCCAGTGTCTCAGTGTCCCAGTGTCTCTGTGTCTCAGTGTCCCAGTGTCTCAGTGCCTCAGTTTCCAGCGTCCCTTTGTCTCTGTGTCTCTGTGTATCTCTGTGCCTGTGTCCCAGTGTCTCAGTGTCAAAGTGTCTCTGTGTCTCAGTGTCCCAGTGTCTCTGTGTCTCAGTGTCACAGTGTCTCAGTGTCTCAGTGTCCCAATGTCTCAGTCTCTCATTTCCCAGCGTCCCTGTGTCTCTGTGTCTCTGTGTATCTGTGTCTCTGTGTCCCAGTGTCTAAGTGCCTCAGTGTCCCAGTGTCTCAGTGTCTCAGTGTCCCAGTGTCCCAGTGTCTCAGTGTCCCAGTGGCCCAGTGTTCCCATGTCTCAAGTGTCTCAGTATCTCAGTGTCTCAGTGTCTCAGTGTCCCAGGGTCCCAGTGTCCCAGTGTCTCAGTGTTCCAGTGTATCAGTGTCTCAGTGTCCCAGTGTCTCAGTGTCCCAGTGTCCCAGTGTCTCTGTGTCTCAGTGTCCCAGTGTCTCAGTGCCTCAGTTCCCAGCGTCCCTGTGTCTCTGTGTCTCAGTGTATCTCTGTCTCTGTGTCCCAGTGTCTCAGTGCCAAAGTGTCTCTGTGTCTCAGTGTCCCAGTGTCTCAGTGTCTCAGCGTCCCAGTGTCTCAGTGTCCCAGTGTACAAGTGTCTCAGTGCCCCAGTGTCCCGGTGTTTCAGAGTCCCAATGTCCCAGTGTCCCAGTGTCTCCATGTCCCAGTGTCTCAGTGCCTCAGTGTCTCAGTGTCTCAGTGTCCCAGTGTCTCTGTGTCCCAGTGTCCGTGTCTCCATGTCTCTGTGTCCCAGTGCCCCAGTGTCTCTGTGTCTCAGTGTGTCAGTGTCCCAGTGCCCCAGTGCCTCAGTGTACCAGTGTCTCAGTGTCTCAGTGTCCCAGTGTCCCAGTGAATCAGAGTCCCACGGTCTCTGTGTCTCAGTGTCCCAGTGTTCCAGTGGACCAGTGTCCCAGTGTCTCACTGTCCCAGTGTCTCAGTGTCTCCGTTCCCAGCGTCCCTGTGTCCCTGTGTCTCAGTGTCTCAGTGTCTCAGTGTCCCAGTGTCTCTGTGTCCCTGTGTCTCTGTGTCTCAGTGTCCCCGTGTCTCAGTGTCTCAGTGTCCCAGTGTCCCAGTGTCTCAGTGTCCCAGTGTCCCAGTGTCTCAATCTCTCCGTGTCCCTGTGTCCCAGTGTCTCTGTGTCCCAGTGTCCCAGTGTCTCAGTGTCTCAGTGTCTCAGTGTCTCGGTGTCCCAGTGTCTCTGTGTCCTTGTGTCTCTGTGTCCCAGCGTCCCATTGTCCCTGTACCTCTGTGTATCTGTCTCCCAGTGTCCGTGTCTCCATGTCTTTGTGTCCCAGTGCCCCAGTGTCTCTGTGTCTCAGTGTGTCAGTGTCCCAGTGCCCCAGTGTCTCAGTGTACCAGTGTCTCAGTGTCTCAGTGCCCCAGTGTCTCTGTGTCTCAGTGTGTCAGTGTCCCAGTGCCTCAGTGTCTCAGTGTACCAGTGTCTCAGTGTCTCAGTGTCCCAGTGTCCCAGTGTCCCAGTGTATCAGAGTCCCACGGTCTCTGTGTCTCAGTGTCCCAGTGTACCAGTGTCCCAGTGTCTCAGTGTCCCAGTGACACAGTGTCTCAGTTCCCAGTGTCTCTATGTCCCTGTGTCTCTGTGTCTCAGTGTCTCAGTGTCTCAGTGTCCCATTGTCTCAGTGTCTCAGAGACACAGTGTCCCAGTGTCCCATTGTCTCAGTGCCTCAGTGTCTCAGTGTCCCAGTATCACAGTGTCGCTGTGTCTCAGTTTCTCAGTGTCCCAGAGTCCCAGTGTCTCTGTGTCTCAGTGTCTCAGTGTCTCAATGTCCCAGTGTCCCAGTGTCTCTGTGTCTCAGGTCCCCAGTATCCCAATGTCCCCATGTCTCAGTGTCTCTGTGTCTCAGTGTCTCCGTGTCTCCGTGACTCAGTGTCACAGTGTCTCAGTGTCCCAGTGTCGCCGTGTCCCAGTGTCTCAGAGTCCCAGAGTCCCAGTGTCCCAGTGTCTCCGTGTCCCTGTGTCTCCGTGTCCCTGTGTCTCTGTGTCTCAGTGTCCCAGTGTCTCAGTGTCTCAGTGTCCCATTGTCTCAGTGTCTCAGAGACACAGTGTCCCAGTGTCCCATTGTCTCAGTGTCTCAGTGTCTCAGTGTCCCAGTGTCACAGTGTCGCTGTGTCTCAGTTTCTCAGTGTCCCAGAGTCCCATTGTCTCTGTGTCTCAGCGTCTCAGTGTCTCAGTGTCTCAATGTCCCAGTGCCCCAATGTCTCTGTGTCTCAGTGCCCCAGTATCCCAATGTCCCCATGTCTCAGTGTCTCTGTGTCTCTGTGTCTCAGTGTCTCCGTGTCTCCGTGACCCAGTGTCACAGTGTCTCAGTGTCCCAGTGTCGCCGTGTCCCTGTGTCTCAGTGTCTCAGTGTCCCAGTGTCTCTGTGTCCCTGTGTCTCTGTGTCTCAGTGTCCCAGTGTCTCAGTGTCTCAGTGTCCCAGTGTCTCAGTGTCTCAGTGTCCCAGTGTCCCAGTGTCTCAGTGTCCCAGTGTCCCAGTGTCTCGGTGTCTCAATCTCTCCGTGTCCCTGTGTCCCAGTGTCTCTGTGTCCCAGTGTCCCAGTGTCTCAGTGTCTCAGTGTCTCGGTGTCCCAGTGTCTCTGTGTCCTTGTGTCTCTGTGTCCCAGCGTCCCATCGTCCCTGTACCTCTGTGTATCTGTCTCCCAGTGTCCGTGTCTCCATGTCTTTGTGTCCCAGTGCCCCAGTGTCTCTGTGTCTCAGTGTGTCAGTGTCCCAGTGCCCCAGTGTCTCAGTGTACCAGTGTCTCAGTGTCTCAGTGCCCCAGTGTCTCTGTGTCTCAGTGTGTCAGTGTCCCAGTGCCTTAGTGTCTTAGTGTACCAGAGTCTCAGTGTCTCAGTCTCCCAGTGTCCCAGTGTCCCAGTGTATCAGAGTCCCACGGTCTCTGTGTCTCAGTGTCCCAGTGTCCCAGTGTACCAGTGTCCCAGTGTCCCAGTGTCTCAGTGTCCCAGTGACACAGTGTCTCAGTTCCCAGTGTCTCTATGTCCCTGTGTCTCTGTGTCTCAGTGTCTCAGTGTCCCATTGTCTCAGTGTCTCAGAGACACAGTGTCCCAGTGTCCCATTGTCTCAGTGTCTCAGTGTCTCAGTGTCCCAGTGTCACAGTGTCGCTGTGTCTCAGTTTCTCAGTGTCTCAGTGTCTCAGTGTCCCAGTGTCTCAGTGTCTCAGTGTCCCAGTGTCCCAGTGTCTCAGTGTCCCAGTGTCCCAGTGTCTCAGTGTCTCAATCTCTCCGTGTCCCTGTGTCCCAGTGTCTCTGTGTCCCAGTGTCCCAGTGTCTCAGTGTCTCAGTGTTTCAGTGTCTCGGTGTCCCAGTGTCTCTGTGTCCTTGTGTCTCTGTGTCCCAGCGTCCCATTGTCCCTGTACCTCTGTGTATCTGTCTCCCAGTGTCCGTGTCTCCATGTCTTTGTGTCCCAGTGCCCCAGTGTCTCTGTGTCTCAGTGTGTCAGTGTCCCAGTGCCCCAGTGTCTCAGTGTACCAGTGTCTCAGTGTCTCAGTGCCCCAGTGTCTCTGTGTCTCAGTGTGTCAGTGTACCAGTGTCTTAGTGTCTCAGTGTACCAGAGTCTCAGTGTCTCAGTGTCCCAGTGTCCCAGTGTATCAGAGTCCCACGGTCTCTGTGTCTCAGTGTCCCAGTGTCCCAGTGTACCAGTGTCCCAGTGTCCCAGTGTCTCAGTGTCCCAGTGACACAGTGTCTCAGTTCCCAGTGTCTCTGTGTCTCAGTGTCTCAGTGTCCCATTGTCTCAGTGTCTCAGAGACACAGTGTCCCAGTGTCCCATTGTCTCAGTGTCTCAGTGTCTCAGTGTCCCAGTGTCACAGTGTCGCTGTGTCTCAGTTTCTCAGTGTCCCAGAGTCCCAGTGTCTCTGTGTCCCAGTGCCCCAGTGTCCCAGTGTCTCAGTGTCTCAGAGACACAGTGTCCCAGTGTCCCACTGTCTCAGTGTCTCAGTGTCCCAGTGTCGCTGTGTCTCAGTTTCTCAGTGTCCCAGTGTCTCTGTGTTTCAGTGTCTCAGTGCCTCAGTGTCTCAATGTCCCAGTGTCCCAGTGTCTCTGTGTCTCAGTGTCCCAGTGTCCCAGTGTCCCCATGTCTCAGTGTTTCTGTGTCTCAGTGTCTCCGTGTCTCCGTGACCCAGTGTCCCAGTGTCTCAGTGTCCCAGTGTACAAGTGTCTCAGTGTCTCAGTGTCCCAGTGGCCCAGTGTCCCCATGTCTCAAGTGTCTCAGTATCTCAGTGTCTCAGTGTCTCATTGTCCCAGGGTCCCAGTGTCCCAGTGTCTCAGTGTCCCAGTGTCTCAGTGTCTCAGTGTCTCAGTGTCCCAGTGTCTCAGTTCCCAGCTTCCCTGTGTCTCTGTGCATCTGTGTCTCAGTGTCCGTGTCTCTGTGTCCCATTGTCCCATTGTCCCTGTGCCCCTGTGACTCTGTGTCCCAGTGTCCGTGCCTCCGTGTCTCTGTGTCCCAGTGCCCCAGTGTCGCTGTGTCTCAGTGTGTCAGTGTCCCAGTTCCCCAGTGTCTCAGTGTACCAGTGTCACAGTGTCCCAGTGTCTCAGTGAATCAGAGTCCCACGGTCTCTGTGTCTCAGTGTCCGAGTGTTCCAGTGGACCAGTGTCTCAGTTTCCAGCGTCCCTATGTCCCTGTGTCTCAGTGTCTCAGTGTCCCAGTGTCCCAGTGTCTCAGTGTCTCAGTGTCCCAGTGTCTCAGTGTCTCAGTTCCCAGTGTCCCTTGGTCCCTGTGTCTCAGTGCCCCTGTGTCTCAGTGTCCCAGTATCCCATTGTCTCAGTGTATCAGTGTCTCAGTGTCCCAGTGTCCCAGTGTCTCTGTGACTCAGTGTCTCAGTTCCCAGTGCCCCAGTGTCCCCGTGTCTCAGTGTCTCAGTGTCTCAGTGTTCCATTGTCTCAGTGTCTCAGAGACACAGTGTCCCAGTGTCCCATTGTCTCAGTGTCTCAGTGTCTCAGTGTCCCAGTGTCACAGTGTCGCTGTGTCTCAGTTTCTCAGTGTCCCAGAGTCCCAGTGTCTCTGTGTCTCAGTGCCCCAGTGTCCCAGTGTCTCAGTGTCTCAGAGACACAGTGTCCCAGTGTCCCACTGTCTCAGTGTCTCAGTGTCCCAGTGTCGCTGTGTCTCAGTTTCTCAGTGTCCCAGTGTCTCTGTGTTTCAGTGTCTCAGTGCCTCAGTGTCTCAATGTCCCAGTGTCCCAGTGTCTCTGTGTCTCAGTGTCCCAGTGTCCCAGTGTCCCCATGTCTCAGTGTTTCTGTGTCTCAGTGTCTCCGTGTCTCCGTGACCCAGTGTCCCAGTGTCTCAGTGTCCCAGTGTACAAGTGTCTCAGTGTCTCAGTGTCCCAGTGGCCCAGTGTCCCCATGTCTCAAGTGTCTCAGTATCTCAGTGTCTCAGTGTCTCATTGTCCCAGGGTCCCAGTGTCCCAGTGTCTCAGTGTCCCAGTGTCTCAGTGTCTCAGTGTCTCAGTGTCCCAGTGTCTCAGTTCCCAGCTTCCCTGTGTCTCTGTGCATCTGTGTCTCAGTGTCCGTGTCTCTGTGTCCCATTGTCCCATTGTCCCTGTGCCCCTGTGACTCTGTGTCCCAGTGTCCGTGCCTCCGTGTCTCTGTGTCCCAGTGCCCCAGTGTCGCTGTGTCTCAGTGTGTCAGTGTCCCAGTTCCCCAGTGTCTCAGTGTACCAGTGTCACAGTGTCCCAGTGTCTCAGTGAATCAGAGTCCCACGGTCTCTGTGTCTCAGTGTCCGAGTGTTCCAGTGGACCAGTGTCTCAGTTTCCAGCGCCCCTATGTCCCTGTGTCTCAGTGTCTCAGTGTCCCAGTGTCCCAGTGTCTCAGTGTCTCAGTGTCCCAGTGTCTCAGTGTCTCAGTTCCCAGTGTCCCTTGGTCCCTGTGTCTCAGTGCCCCTGTGTCTCAGTGTCCCAGTATCCCATTGTCTCAGTGTATCAGTGTCTCAGTGTCCCAGTGTCCCAGTGTCTCTGTGACTCAGTGTCTCAGTTCCCAGTGCCCCAGTGTCCCCGTGTCTCAGTGTCTCAGTGGCTCTGTGTCCTAGTGT
Source organism: Pristiophorus japonicus (assembly GCF_044704955.1). Classification (NCBI taxonomy): domain Eukaryota; kingdom Metazoa; phylum Chordata; class Chondrichthyes; family Pristiophoridae; genus Pristiophorus; species Pristiophorus japonicus. Next base: position 19,119,480 of record NC_091985.1, read on the forward strand.
CCCAGTGTCCCAGTGTCTCTGTGTCTCAGCGTCACAGTGTCCCAGTGTCTCAGTGCCTCAATCTCTCCGTGTCCCTGTGTCCCAGTGTCTCTGCGTTCCAGTGTCCCAGTGTCTCAGTTTCTCAGTGTCCCAGTGTCTCTGTGTCCTTGTGTCTCTGTGTCCCAGCGTCCCATTGTCCCTGTACCCCTGTGTCTCTGTCTCCCAGTGTCCGTGACTCCATGCCTCTGTATCCCAGTGCCCCAGTGTCTCTGTGTCTCAGTGTGTCAGTGTCCCAGTGCCCCAGTGTCTCAGTGTACCAGTGTCTCAGTGTCTCAGTGCCCCAGTGTCTCTGTGTCTCAGTGTGTCAGTGTCCCAGTGCCCTAGTGTCTCAGTGTACCAGTATCTCCATGTCCCAGTGTCTCAGTGCCTCAGTGTCTCAGTGTCTCAGTGTCTCAGTGTCCCAGTGTCTCAGTGTCTCAGTGTCTCACTGTCCCAGTGTCTCAATGTCTCAGTGTCCCAGTGTCTCAGTGTTTCAGTGTCCCAGTGTCCCAGTGTCTCAGTGTCCTTGTGTCCCAGTGTCCCAGTATCCCAGTGTCTCAGTTTATCAGTGTCTCAGTGTCCCAGTGTCCCAGTGTCTCTGTGACTCAGTGTCTCAGTTCCCAGTGCCCCATTGTCCCTGTGTCTCAGTGTCTCAGTGTCTCGGTGTCCCAGTGTGACAGTGTCCCAGTGTCCCAGTGTCCCAGTGTCTCTGTGTCTCAGTGTCACAGTATCACAGTGTCTCGGTGTCTCAATCTCTCCGTGTCACTGTGTCCCAGTGTCTCTGTGTCCCAGTGTCCCGGTGTCTCAGTGTCTCAGTGTCTCAGTGTCTCAGTGTCCAAGTGTCTCTGTGTCCTTGTGTCTCTGTGTCCCAGCGTCCCATTGTCCCTGTACCCCTGTGTCTCTGTCTCCCAGTGTCCATATCTCCATGTCTCTGTGTCCCAGTGCCCCAGTGTCTCTGTGTCTCCGTGTGTCAGTGTCCCAGTGCCCCAGTGTCTCAGTGTACCAGTGTCCCAGTGTATCAGAGTCCCACGGTCTCTGTGTCTCAGTGTCCCAGTGTACCAGTGTCCCAGTGTCTTAGTTTTCCAGTGTCTCAGTGTCTCAGTTCCCAGCATCCCTGTGTCCCTGTATCTCAGTGTCGCAGTGTCTCAGTGTCTCAGTGTCACAGTGTCTCAGTGTCTCAGTGTCCCAGTGTCTCAGTGCCCCAGTGTCCCAGTGTCTCAGTGTCTCAGAGACACAGTGTCCCAGTGTCCCACTGCCTCAGTGTCTCAGTGTCTCAGTGTCCCAGTGTCCCAGTGTCGCTGTGTCTCAGTTTCTCAGTGTCCCAGTGTCTCTGTGTCTCAGTGTCTCAGTGCCTCAGTGTCTCAATGTCCCAGTGTCCCAGTGTCTCTGTGTCTCAGTGTCCCAGTGTCTCAGTGTCCCCATGTCTCAGTGTTTCTGTGTCTCAGTGTCTCCGTGTCTCCGTGACCCAGTGTCCCAGTGTCTCAGTGTCCCAGTGTCCAAGTGTCTCAGTGTCTCAGTGTCCCAGTGGCCCAGTGTTCCCATGTCTCAAGTGTCTCAGTATCTCAGTGTCTCAGTGTCTCAGTGTCCCAGGGTCCCAGTGTCCCAGTGCCTCAGTGTCCCAGTGTCTCAGTGTCTCAGTGTCTCAGTGTCCCAGTGCCTCAGTTCCCAGCTTCCCTGTGTCTCTGTGTCTCTGTGTCTCAGTGTCTCAGTGTCTCAGTGTCCCAGTGTCCCATGTCTCAGTGTCTCAGTGTCCCAATGTCCCTGTGTCTCAGTGTCTCAGTGTCTCAGTGTCCCAGTGTCCCAGTTTCTCTGTGTCCCTGTGTTTCTGTGTCTCAGTGTCTCAGTGTCTCACTGTCCCAGTGTCTCAATGTCTCAGTGTCCCAGTGTCTCAGTGTTTCAGTGTCCCAGTGTCTCAGTGTCCTTGTGTCCCAGTGTCCCAGTATCCCAGTGTCTCAGTTTATCAGTGTCTCAGTGTCCCAGTGTCCCAGTGTCTCTGTGACTCAGTGTCTCAGTTCCCAGTGCCCCATTGTCCCTGTGTCTCAGTGTCTCAGTGTCTCGGTGTCCCAGTGTGACAGTGTCCCAGTGTCCCAGTGTCCCAGTGTCTCTGTGTCTCAGTGTGTCAGTGTCCCAGTGCCCCAGTGTCTCAGTGTACCAGTATCTCCATGTCCCAGTGTCTCAGTGCCTCAGTGTCTCAGTGTCTCAGTGTCTCAGTGTCCCAGTGTCTCAGTGTCTCAGTGTCTCACTGTCCCAGTGTCTCAATGTCTCAGTGTCCCAGTGTCTCAGTGTTTCAGTGTCCCAGTGTCCCAGTGTCTCAGTGTCCTTGTGTCCCAGTGTCCCAGTATCCCAGTGTCTCAGTTTATCAGTGTCTCAGTGTCCCAGTGTCCCAGTGTCTCTGTGACTCAGTGTCTCAGTTCCCAGTGCCCCATTGTCCCTGTGTCTCAGTGTCTCAGTGTCTCGGTGTCCCAGTGTGACAGTGTCCCAGTGTCCCAGTGTCCCAGTGTCTCTGTGTCTCAGTGTCACAGTATCACAGTGTCTCGGTGTCTCAATCTCTCCGTGTCACTGTGTCCCAGTGTCTCTGTGTCCCAGTGTCCCGGTGTCTCAGTGTCTCAGTGTCTCAGTGTCTCAGTGTCCAAGTGTCTCTGTGTCCTTGTGTCTCTGTGTCCCAGCGTCCCATTGTCCCTGTACCCCTGTGTCTCTGTCTCCCAGTGTCCATATCTCCATGTCTCTGTGTCCCAGTGCCCCAGTGTCTCTGTGTCTCCGTGTGTCAGTGTCCCAGTGCCCCAGTGTCTCAGTGTACCAGTGTCCCAGTGTATCAGAGTCCCACGGTCTCTGTGTCTCAGTGTCCCAGTGTACCAGTGTCCCAGTGTCTTAGTTTTCCAGTGTCTCAGTGTCTCAGTTCCCAGCATCCCTGTGTCCCTGTATCTCAGTGTCGCAGTGTCTCAGTGTCTCAGTGTCACAGTGTCTCAGTGTCTCAGTGTCCCAGTGTCTCAGTGCCCCAGTGTCCCAGTGTCTCAGTGTCTCAGAGACACAGTGTCCCAGTGTCCCACTGCCTCAGTGTCTCAGTGTCTCAGTGTCCCAGTGTCCCAGTGTCGCTGTGTCTCAGTTTCTCAGTGTCCCAGTGTCTCTGTGTCTCAGTGTCTCAGTGCCTCAGTGTCTCAATGTCCCAGTGTCCCAGTGTCTCTGTGTCTCAGTGTCCCAGTGTCTCAGTGTCCCCATGTCTCAGTGTTTCTGTGTCTCAGTGTCTCCGTGTCTCCGTGACCCAGTGTCCCAGTGTCTCAGTGTCCCCATGTCTCAGTGTTTCTGTGTCTCAGTGTCTCCGTGTCTCCGTGACCCAGTGTCCCAGTGTCTCAGTGTCCCAGTGTCCAAGTGTCTCAGTGTCTCAGTGTCCCAGTGGCCCAGTGTTCCCATGTCTCAAGTGTCTCAGTATCTCAGTGTCTCAGTGTCTCAGTGTCCCAGGGTCCCAGTGTCCCAGTGCCTCAGTGTCCCAGTGTCTCAGTGTCTCAGTGTCTCAGTGTCCCAGTGCCTCAGTTCCCAGCTTCCCTGTGTCTCTGTGTCTCTGTGTCTCAGTGTCTCAGTGTCTCAGTGTCCCAGTGTCCCATGTCTCAGTGTCTCAGTGTCCCAATGTCCCTGTGTCTCAGTGTCTCAGTGTCTCAGTGTCCCAGTGTCCCAGTTTCTCTGTGTCCCTGTGTTTCTGTGTCTCAGTGTCCCAGTGTCTCAGTGTCTCAGTGTCCCAGTGTCCCAGTGTCTCAGTGTCCCAGTGGCCCAGTGTCCCCATGTCTCAAGTGTCTCAGTATCTCAGTGTCTCAGTGTCTCATTGTCCCAGGGTCCCAGTGTCCCAGTGTCTCAGTGTCCCAGTGTCTCTGTGTATCTGTGTCTCAGTGTCCGTGTCTCTGTGTCCCATTGTCCCATTGTCCCTGTGCCCCTGTGACTCTGTGTCCCAGTATCCGTGCCTCCGTGTCTCTGTGTCCCAGTGCCCCAGTGTTGCTGTGGCTCAGTGTGTCAGTGTCCCAGTTCCCCAGTGTCTCAGTGTACCAGTGTCACAGTGTCCCAGTGTTTCAGTGAATCAGAGTCCCACGGTCTCTGTGTCTCAGTGTCCGAGTGTTCCAGTGGACCAGTGTCTCAGTTTCCAGCGTCCCTATGTCCCTGTGTCTCAGTGTCTCAGTGTCCCAGTGTCCCAGTGTCTCAGTGTCTCAGTGTCCCAGTGTCTCAGTGTCTCAGTTCCCAGTGTCCCTTGGTCCCTGTGTCTCAGTGCCCCTGTGTCTCAGTGTCCCAGTATCCCAGTGTCTCAGTGTATCAGTGTCTCAGTGTCCCAGTGTCCCAGTGTCTCTGTGACTCAGTGTCTCAGTTCCCAGTGCCCCAGTGTCCCCGTGTCTCAGTGTCTCAGTGTCTCTGTGTCCTAGTGTCCCAGTGTCCCAGTGTCTCTGTGTCTCAGCGTCACAGTGTCCCAGTGTCTCAGTGTCTCAATCTCTCCGTGTCCCTGTGTCCCAGTGTCTCTGCGTTCCAGTGTCCCAGTGTCTCAGTTTCTCAGTGTCCCAGTGTCTCTGTGTCCTTGTGTCTCTGTGTCCCAGCGTCCCATTGTCCCTGTACCCCTGTGTCTCTGTCTCCCAGTGTCCGTGACTCCATGCCTCTGTATCCCAGTGCCCCAGTGTCTCTGTGTCTCAGTGTGTCAGTGTCCCAGTGCCCCAGTGTCTCAGTGTACCAGTGTCTCAGTGTCTCAGTGCCCCAGTGTCTCTGTGTCTCAGTGTGTCAGTGTCCCAGTGCCCCAGTGTCTCAGTGTACCAGTATCTCCATGTCCCAGTGTCTCAGTGCCTCAGTGTCTCAGTGTCTCAGTGTCTCAGTGTCCCAGTGTCTCAGTGTCTCAGTGTCTCACTGTCCCAGTGTCTCAATGTCTCAGTGTCCCAGTGTCTCAGTGTTTCAGTGTCCCAGTGTCCCAGTGTCTCAGTGTCCTTGTGTCCCAGTGTCCCAGTATCCCAGTGTCTCAGTTTATCAGTGTCTCAGTGTCCCAGTGTCCCAGTGTCTCTGTGACTCAGTGTCTCAGTTCCCAGTGCCCCATTGTCCCTGTGTCTCAGTGTCTCAGTGTCTCGGTGTCCCAGTGTGACAGTGTCCCAGTGTCCCAGTGTCCCAGTGTCTCTGTGTCTCAGTGTCACAGTATCCCAGTGTCTCGGTGTCTCAATCTCTCCGTGTCACTGTGTCCCAGTGTCTCTGTGTCCCAGTGTCCCGGTGTCTCAGTGTCTCAGTGTCTCAGTGTCTCAGTGTCCAAGTGTCTCTGTGTCCTTGTGTCTCTGTGTCCCAGCGTCCCATTGTCCCTGTACCCCTGTGTCTCTGTCTCCCAGTGTCCATATCTCCATGTCTCTGTGTCCCAGTGCCCCAGAGTCTCTGTGTCTCAGTGTGTCAGTGTCCCAGTGCCCCAGTGTCTCAGTGTACCAGTGTCCCAGTGTATCAGAGTCCCACGGTCTCTGTGTCTCAGTGTCCCAGTGTACCAGTGTCCCAGTGTCTTAGTTTTCCAGTGTCTCAGTGTCTCAGTTCCCAGCATTCCTGTGTCCCTGTATCTCAGTGTCGCAGTGTCTCAGTGTCTCAGTGTCACAGTGTCTCAGTGTCTCAGTGTCCCAGTGTCTCAGTGCCCCAGTGTCCCAGTGTCTCAGTGTCTCAGAGACACAGTGTCCCAGTGTCCCACTGCCTCAGTGTCTCAGTGTCTCAGTGTCCCAGTGTCCCAGTGTCGCTGTGTCTCAGTTTCTCAGTGTCCCAGTGTCTCTGTGTCTCAGTGTCTCAGTGCCTCAGTGTCTCAATGTCCCAGTGTCCCAGTGTCTCTGTGTCTCAGTGTCCCAGTGTCCCAGTGTCCCCATGTCTCAGTGTTTCTGTGTCTCAGTGTCTCCGTGTCTCCGTGACCCAGTGTCCCAGTGTCTCAGTGTCCCAGTGTCCAAGTGTCTCAGTGTCTCAGTGTCCCAGTGGCCCAGTGTTCCCATGTCTCAAGTGTCTCAGTATCTCAGTGTCTCAGTGTCTCAGTGTCCCAGGGTCCCAGTGTCCCAGTGTCTCAGTGTCCCAGTGTCTCAGTGTCTCAGTGTCTCAGTGTCCCAGTGTCTCAGTTCCCAGCTTCCCTGTGTCTCTGTGTCTCTGTGTCTCAGTGTCTCAGTGTCTCAGTGTCCCAGTGTCCCATGTCTCAGTGTCTCAGTGTCCCAATGTCCCTGTGTCTCAGTGTCTCAGTGTCTCAGTGTCCCAGTGTCCCAGTTTCTCTGTGTCCCTGTGTCTCTGTGTCTCAGTGTCCCAGTGTCTCAGTGTCTCAGTGTCCCAGTGTCCCAGTGTCTCAGTGTCCCAGTGTCCCAGTGTCCCAGTGGCCCAGTGTCCCCATGTCTCAAGTGTCTCAGTATCTCAGTGTCTCAGTGTCTCATTGTCCCAGGGTCCCAGTGTCCCAGTGTCTCAGTGTCCCAGTGTCTCAGTGTCTCAGTGTCTCAGTGTCCCAGTGTCTCAGTTCCCAGCTTCCCTGTGTCTCTGTGTATCTGTGTCTCAGTGTCCGTGTCTCTGTGTCCCATTGTCCCATTGTCCCTGTGCCCCTGTGACTCTGTGTCCCAGTATCCGTGCCTCCGTGTCTCTGTGTCCCAGTGCCCCAGTGTCTCTGTGTCTCAGTGTCTCAGTGTCTCAGTGTCTCAATGTCCCAGTGTCCCAGTGTCTCTGTGTCTCAGTGCCCCAGTATCCCAATGTCCCCATGTCTCAGTGTCTCTTTGTCTCAGTGTCTCCGTGTCTCCGTGACCCAGTGTCACAGTGTCTCAGTGTCCCAGTGTCGCCGTGTCCCAGTGTCTCAGTGTCCCAGAGTCCCAGTGTCCCAGTGTCTCCGTGTCCCTGTGTCTCTGTGTCTCAGTGTCCCAGTGTCTCAGTGTCTCAGTGCCCCATTGTCTCAGTGTCTCAGAGACACAGTGATCCAGTGTCCCATTGTCTCAGTGTCTCAGTGTCTCAGTGTGTCAGTGTCCCAGTGCCCCAGTGTCTCAGTGTCCCAGTGTCCCAGTGAATCAGAGCCCCACGGTCTCTGTGTCTCAGTGTCCCAGTGTTCCAGTGGACCAGTGTACCAGTGTCTCAGTGTCCCAGTGTCTCAGTGTCTCCGTTCCCAGCGTCCCTGTGTCCCTGTGTCTCAGTGTCTCAGTGTCTCAGTGTCCCAGTGTCTCTGTGTCCCTGTGTCTCTGTGTCTCAGTGTCTCAGTGTCTCAGTGTCCCAGTGTCTCAGTGTATCACAGTCCCACGGTCTCTGTGTCTCAGTGTCCCAGTGTCCCAGTGTACCAGTGTCCCAGTGTCTCAGTGTCCCAGTGTCTCAGTTCCCAGCATCCCTGTGTCCCTGTGTCTCAGTGTCACAGTGTCTCAGTGTCCCAGTGTCTCTATGTCCCTGTGTCTCTGTGTCTCAGTGTCCCAGTGTCTCAGTGTCTCAGTGTCCCAGTGTCCCAGTGTCTCAGTGTCCCAGTGTCTCTGTGTCTCAGTGTCTCAGTGTCTCAGTGTCCCAGTGTCCCAGTTTCCCCATGTCTCAGTGTCTCTGTGTCTCAGTGTCTCCGTGTCTCCATGATCCAGTGCCCCAGTGTCTCAGTGTCGCAGTGTCTCAGTGTCTCAGTGTCCCAGTGGCCCAGTGTCCCCATGTCTCAAGTGTCTCAGTATCTCAGTGTCTCAGTGTCTCAGTGTCCCAGTGTCTCAGTGTTCCAGTGTCTCAGTGTCTCAGTGTCCCAGTGTCTCAGTGTCTCAGTTCCCAGCGTCCCTGTGTCTCTGTGTCTCTGTGTATCTGTGTCTCTGTGTCCCAGTGTCTCAGTGTCCCAGTGTCTCTGTGTCTCAGGGTCCCAGTGTCTAAGTGTCTCAGTGTCCCAGTGTCTCAGTGTCTCAGTGTCCCAGTGTCCCAGTGTCTCAGTGTCCCAGTGGCCCAGTGTCCCCATGTCTCAAGTGTCTCAGTATCTCAGTGTCTCAGTTTCTCAGTGTCCCAGGGTCCCAGTGTCCCAGTGTTTCAGTGTCCCAGTGTCTAAGTGTCTCAGTGTCCCAGTGTCTCAGTGTCCCAGTGTCTCTGTGTCTCAGTGTCCCAGTGTCTCAGTGCCTCAGTTTCCAGCGTCCCTTTGTCTATGTGTCTCTGTGTATCTCTGTGCCTGTGTCCCAGTGTCTCAGTGTCAAAGTGTCTCTGTGTCTCAGTGTCCCAGTGTCTCTGTGTCTCAGTGTCACAGTGTCTCAGTGTCTCAGTGTCCCAATGTCTCAGTCTCTCATTTCCCAGCGTCCCTGTGTCTCTGTGTCTCTGTGTATCTGTGTCTCTGTGTCCCAGTGTCTAAGTGCCTCAGTGTCCCAGTGTCTCAGTGTCTCAGTGTCCCAGTGTCCCAGTGTCTCAGTGTCCCAGTGGCCCAGTGTTCCCATGTCTCAAGTGTCTCAGTATCTCAGTGTCTCAGTGTCTCAGTGTCCCAGGGTCCCAGTGTCCCAGTGTCTCAGTGTTCCAGTGTATCAGTGTCTCAGTGTCCCAGTGTCTCAGTGTCCCAGTGTCCCAGTGTCTCTGTGTCTCAGTGTCCCAGTGTCTCAGTGCCTCAGTTCCCAGCGTCCCTGTGTCTCTGTGTCTCAGTGTATCTCTGTCTCTGTGTCCCAGTGTCTCAGTGCCAAAGTGTCTCTGTGTCTCAGTGTCCCAGTGTCTCAGTGTCTCAGCGTCCCAGTATCTCAGTGTCTCAGTGTCCCAGTGTACAAGTGTCTCAGTGCCCCAGTGTCCCGGTGTTTCAGAGTCCCAATGTCCCAGTGTCCCAGTGTCTCCATGTCCCAGTGTCTCAGTGCCTCAGTGTCTCAGTGTCTCAGTGTCCCAGTGTCTCTGTGTCCCAGTGTCCGTGTCTCCATGTCTCTGTGTCCCAGTGCCCCAGTGTCTCTGTGTCTCAGTGTGTCAGTGTCCCAGTGCCCCAGTGCCTCAGTGTACCAGTGTCTCAGTGTCTCAGTGTCCCAGTGTCCCAGTGAATCAGAGTCCCACGGTCTCTGTGTCTCAGTGTCCCAGTGTTCCAGTGGACCAGTGTCCCAGTGTCTCACTGTCCCAGTGTCTCAGTGTCTCCGTTCCCAGCGTCCCTGTGTCCCTGTGTCTCAGTGTCTCAGTGTCTCAGTGTCCCAGTGTCTCTGTGTCCCTGTGTCTCTGTGTCTCAGTGTCCCCGTGTCTCAGTGTCTCAGTGTCCCAGTGTCCCAGTGTCTCAGTGTCCCAGTGTCCCAGTGTCTCAATCTCTCCGTGTCCCTGTGTCCCAGTGTCTCTGTGTCCCAGTGTCCCAGTGTCTCAGTGTCTCAGTGTCTCAGTGTCTCGGTGTCCCAGTGTCTCTGTGTCCTTGTGTCTCTGTGTCCCAGCGTCCCATTGTCCCTGTACCTCTGTGTATCTGTCTCCCAGTGTCCGTGTCTCCATGTCTTTGTGTCCCAGTGCCCCAGTGTCTCTGTGTCTCAGTGTGTCAGTGTCCCAGTGCCCCAGTGTCTCAGTGTACCAGTGTCTCAGTGTCTCAGTGCCCCAGTGTCTCTGTGTCTCAGTGTGTCAGTGTCCCAGTGCCTCAGTGTCTCAGTGTACCAGTGTCTCAGTGTCTCAGTGTCCCAGTGTCCCAGTGTCCCAGTGTATCAGAGTCCCACGGTCTCTGTGTCTCAGTGTCCCAGTGTACCAGTGTCCCAGTGTCTCAGTGTCCCAGTGACACAGTGTCTCAGTTCCCAGTGTCTCTATGTCCCTGTGTCTCTGTGTCTCAGTGTCTCAGTGTCTCAGTGTCCCATTGTCTCAGTGTCTCAGAGACACAGTGTCCCAGTGTCCCATTGTCTCAGTGCCTCAGTGTCTCAGTGTCCCAGTATCACAGTGTCGCTGTGTCTCAGTTTCTCAGTGTCCCAGAGTCCCAGTGTCTCTGTGTCTCAGTGTCTCAGTGTCTCAATGTCCCAGTGTCCTAGTGTCTCTGTGTCTCAGTGCCCCAGTATCCCAATGTCCCCATGTCTCAGTGTCTCTGTGTCTCAGTGTCTCCGTGTCTCCGTGACCCAGTGTCACAGTGTCTCAGTGTCCCAGTGTCGCCGTGTCCCAGTGTCTCAGAGTCCCAGAGTCCCAGTGTCCCAGTGTTTCCGTGTCCCTGTGTCTCCGTGTCCCTGTGTCTCTGTGTCTCAGTGTCCCAGTGTCTCAGTGTCTCAGTGTCCCATTGTCTCAGTGTCTCAGAGACACAGTGTCCCAGTGTCCCATTGTCTCAGTGTCTCAGTGTCTCAGTGTCCCAGTGTCACAGTGTCGCTGTGTCTCAGTTTCTCAGTGTCCCAGAGTCCCATTGTCTCTGTGTCTCAGCGTCTCAGTGTCTCAGTGTCTCAATGTCCCAGTGCCCCAATGTCTCTGTGTCTCAGTGCCCCAGTATCCCAATGTCCCCATGTCTCAGTGTCTCTGTGTCTCTGTGTCTCAGTGTCTCCGTGTCTCCGTGACCCAGTGTCACAGTGTCTCAGTGTCCCAGTGTCGCCGTGTCCCTGTGTCTCAGTGTCTCAGTGTCCCAGTGTCTCTGTGTCCCTGTGTCTCTGTGTCTCAGTGTCCCAGTGTCTCAGTGTCTCAGTGTCCCAGTGTCTCAGTGTCTCAGTGTCCCAGTGTCTCAGTGTCCCAGTGTCCCAGTGTCTCGGTGTCTCAATCTCTCCGTGTCCCTGTGTCCCAGTGTCTCTGTGTCCCAGTGTCCCAGTGTCTCAGTGTCTCAGTGTCTCGGTGTCCCAGTGTCTCTGTGTCCTTGTGTCTCTGTGTCCCAGCGTCCCATCGTCCCTGTACCTCTGTGTATCTGTCTCCCAGTGTCCGTGTCTCCATGTCTTTGTGTCCCAGTGCCCCAGTGTCTCTGTGTCTCAGTGTGTCAGTGTCCCAGTGCCCCAGTGTCTCAGTGTACCAGTGTCTCAGTGTCTCAGTGCCCCAGTGTCTCTGTGTCTCAGTGTGTCAGTGTCCCAGTGCCTTAGTGTCTTAGTGTACCAGAGTCTCAGTGTCTCAGTCTCCCAGTGTCCCAGTGTCCCAGTGTATCAGAGTCCCACGGTCTCTGTGTCTCAGTGTCCCAGTGTCCCAGTGTACCAGTGTCCCAGTGTCCCAGTGTCTCAGTGTCCCAGTGACACAGTGTCTCAGTTCCCAGTGTCTCTATGTCCCTGTGTCTCTGTGTCTCAGTGTCTCAGTGTCCCATTGTCTCAGTGTCTCAGAGACACAGTGTCCCAGTGTCCCATTGTCTCAGTGTCTCAGTGTCTCAGTGTCCCAGTGTCTCAGTGTCGCTGTGTCTCAGTTTCTCAGTGTCTCAGTGTCTCAGTGTCTCAGTGTCTCAGTGTCCCAGTGTCCCAGTGTCTCAGTGTCCCAGTGTCCCAGTGTCTCAGTGTCTCAATCTCTCCGTGTCCCTGTGTCCCAGTGTCTCTGTGTCCCAGTGTCCCAGTGTCTCAGTGTCTCAGTGTTTCAGTGTCTCGGTGTCCCAGTGTCTCTGTGTCCTTGTGTCTCTGTGTCCCAGCGTCCCATTGTCCCTGTACCTCTGTGTATCTGTCTCCCAGTGTCCGTGTCTCCATGTCTTTGTGTCCCAGTGCCCCAGTGTCTCTGTGTCTCAGTGTGTCAGTGTCCCAGTGCCCCAGTGTCTCAGTGTACCAGTGTCTCAGTGTCTCAGTGCCCCAGTGTCTCTGTGTCTCAGTGTGTCAGTGTACCAGTGCCTTAGTGTCTCAGTGTACCAGAGTCTCAGTGTCTCAGTGTCCCAGTGTCCCAGTGTATCAGAGTCCCACGGTCTCTGTGTCTCAGTGTCCCAGTGTCCCAGTGTACCAGTGTCCCAGTGTCCCAGTGTCTCAGTGTCCCAGTGACACAGTGTCTCAGTTCCCAGTGTCTCTGTGTCTCAGTGTCTCAGTGTCCCATTGTCTCAGTGTCTCAGAGACACAGTGTCCCAGTGTCCCATTGTCTCAGTGTCTCAGTGTCTCAGTGTCCCAGTGTCACAGTGTCGCTGTGTCTCAGTTTCTCAGTGTCCCAGAGTCCCAGTGTCTCTGTGTCTCAGTGCCCCAGTGTCCCAGTGTCTCAGTGTCTCAGAGACACAGTGTCCCAGTGTCCCACTGTCTCAGTGTCTCAGTGTCCCAGTGTCGCTGTGTCTCAGTTTCTCAGTGTCCCAGTGTCTCTGTGTTTCAGTGTCTCAGTGCCTCAGTGTCTCAATGTCCCAGTGTCCCAGTGTCTCTGTGTCTCAGTGTCCCAGTGTCCCAGTGTCCCCATGTCTCAGTGTTTCTGTGTCTCAGTGTCTCCGTGTCTCCGTGACCCAGTGTCCCAGTGTCTCAGTGTCCCAGTGTACAAGTGTCTCAGTGTCTCAGTGTCCCAGTGGCCCAGTGTCCCCATGTCTCAAGTGTCTCAGTATCTCAGTGTCTCAGTGTCTCATTGTCCCAGGGTCCCAGTGTCCCAGTGTCTCAGTGTCCCAGTGTCTCAGTGTCTCAGTGTCTCAGTGTCCCAGTGTCTCAGTTCCCAGCTTCCCTGTGTCTCTGTGCATCTGTGTCTCAGTGTCCGTGTCTCTGTGTCCCATTGTCCCATTGTCCCTGTGCCCCTGTGACTCTGTGTCCCAGTGTCCGTGCCTCCGTGTCTCTGTGTCCCAGTGCCCCAGTGTCGCTGTGTCTCAGTGTGTCAGTGTCCCAGTTCCCCAGTGTCTCAGTGTACCAGTGTCACAGTGTCCCAGTGTCTCAGTGAATCAGAGTCCCACGGTCTCTGTGTCTCAGTGTCCGAGTGTTCCAGTGGACCAGTGTCTCAGTTTCCAGCGTCCCTATGTCCCTGTGTCTCAGTGTCTCAGTGTCCCAGTGTCCCAGTGTCTCAGTGTCTCAGTGTCCCAGTGTCTCAGTGTCTCAGTTCCCAGTGTCCCTTGGTCCCTGTGTCTCAGTGCCCCTGTGTCTCAGTGTCCCAGTATCCCATTGTCTCAGTGTATCAGTGTCTCAGTGTCCCAGTGTCCCAGTGTCTCTGTGACTCAGTGTCTCAGTTCCCAGTGCCCCAGTGTCCCCGTGTCTCAGTGTCTCAGTGTCTCAGTGTCCCATTGTCTCAGTGTCTCAGAGACACAGTGTCCCAGTGTCCCATTGTCTCAGTGTCTCAGTGTCTCAGTGTCCCAGTGTCACAGTGTCGCTGTGTCTCAGTTTCTCAGTGTCCCAGAGTCCCAGTGTCTCTGTGTCTCAGTGCCCCAGTGTCCCAGTGTCTCAGTGTCTCAGAGACACAGTGTCCCAGTGTCCCACTGTCTCAGTGTCTCAGTGTCCCAGTGTCGCTGTGTCTCAGTTTCTCAGTGTCCCAGTGTCTCTGTGTTTCAGTGTCTCAGTGCCTCAGTGTCTCAATGTCCCAGTGTCCCAGTGTCTCTGTGTCTCAGTGTCCCAGTGTCCCAGTGTCCCCATGTCTCAGTGTTTCTGTGTCTCAGTGTCTCCGTGTCTCCGTGACCCAGTGTCCCAGTGTCTCAGTGTCTCAGCGTCCCAGTGTCTCAGTGTCTCAGTGTCCCAGTGTACAAGTGTCTCAGTGCCCCAGTGTCCCGGTGTTTCAGAGTCCCAATGTCCCAGTGTCCCAGTGTCTCCATGTCCCAGTGTCTCAGTGCCTCAGTGTCTCAGTGTCTCAGTGTCCCAGTGTCTCTGTGTCCCAGTGTCCGTGTCTCCATGTCTCTGTGTCCCAGTGCCCCAGTGTCTCTGTGTCTCAGTGTGTCAGTGTCCCAGTGCCCCAGTGCCTCAGTGTACCAGTGTCTCAGTGTCTCAGTGTCCCAGTGTCCCAGTGAATCAGAGTCCCACGGTCTCTGTGTCTCAGTGTCCCAGTGTTCCAGTGGACCAGTGTCCCAGTGTCTCACTGTCCCAGTGTCTCAGTGTCTCCGTTCCCAGCGTCCCTGTGTCCCTGTGTCTCAGTGTCTCAGTGTCTCAGTGTCCCAGTGTCTCTGTGTCCCTGTGTCTCTGTGTCTCAGTGTCCCCGTGTCTCAGTGTCTCAGTGTCCCAGTGTCCCAGTGTCTCAGTGTCCCAGTGTCCCAGTGTCTCAATCTCTCCGTGTCCCTGTGTCCCAGTGTCTCTGTGTCCCAGTGTCCCAGTGTCTCAGTGTCTCAGTGTCTCAGTGTCTCGGTGTCCCAGTGTCTCTGTGTCCTTGTGTCTCTGTGTCCCAGCGTCCCATTGTCCCTGTACCTCTGTGTATCTGTCTCCCAGTGTCCGTGTCTCCATGTCTTTGTGTCCCAGTGCCCCAGTGTCTCTGTGTCTCAGTGTGTCAGTGTCCCAGTGCCCCAGTGTCTCAGTGTACCAGTGTCTCAGTGTCTCAGTGCCCCAGTGTCTCTGTGTCTCAGTGTGTCAGTGTCCCAGTGCCTCAGTGTCTCAGTGTACCAGTGTCTCAGTGTCTCAGTGTCCCAGTGTCCCAGTGTCCCAGTGTATCAGAGTCCCACGGTCTCTGTGTCTCAGTGTCCCAGTGTACCAGTGTCCCAGTGTCTCAGTGTCCCAGTGACACAGTGTCTCAGTTCCCAGTGTCTCTATGTCCCTGTGTCTCTGTGTCTCAGTGTCTCAGTGTCTCAGTGTCCCATTGTCTCAGTGTCTCAGAGACACAGTGTCCCAGTGTCCCATTGTCTCAGTGCCTCAGTGTCTCAGTGTCCCAGTATCACAGTGTCGCTGTGTCTCAGTTTCTCAGTGTCCCAGAGTCCCAGTGTCTCTGTGTCTCAGTGTCTCAGTGTCTCAATGTCCCAGTGTCCCAGTGTCTCTGTGTCTCAGTGCCCCAGTATCCCAATGTCCCCATGTCTCAGTGTCTCTGTGTCTCAGTGTCTCCGTGTCTCCGTGACCCAGTGTCACAGTGTCTCAGTGTCCCAGTGTCGCCGTGTCCCAGTGTCTCAGAGTCCCAGAGTCCCAGTGTCCCAGTGTTTCCGTGTCCCTGTGTCTCCGTGTCCCTGTGTCTCTGTGTCTCAGTGTCCCAGTGTCTCAGTGTCTCAGTGTCCCATTGTCTCAGTGTCTCAGAGACACAGTGTCCCAGTGTCCCATTGTCTCAGTGTCTCAGTGTCTCAGTGTCCCAGTGTCACAGTGTCGCTGTGTCTCAGTTTCTCAGTGTCCCAGAGTCCCATTGTCTCTGTGTCTCAGCGTCTCAGTGTCTCAGTGTCTCAATGTCCCAGTGCCCCAATGTCTCTGTGTCTCAGTGCCCCAGTATCCCAATGTCCCCATGTCTCAGTGTCTCTGTGTCTCTGTGTCTCAGTGTCTCCGTGTCTCCGTGACCCAGTGTCACAGTGTCTCAGTGTCCCAGTGTCGCCGTGTCCCTGTGTCTCAGTGTCTCAGTGTCCCAGTGTCCCTGTGTCTCTGTGTCTCAGTGTCCCAGTGTCTCAGTGTCTCAGTGTCCCAGTGTCTCAGTGTCTCAGTGTCCCAGTGTCTCAGTGTCCCAGTGTCCCAGTGTCTCGGTGTCTCAATCTCTCCGTGTCCCTGTGTCCCAGTGTCTCTGTGTCCCAGTGTCCCAGTGTCTCAGTGTCTCAGTGTCTCGGTGTCCCAGTGTCTCTGTGTCCTTGTGTCTCTGTGTCCCAGCGTCCCATCGTCCCTGTACCTCTGTGTATCTGTCTCCCAGTGTCCGTGTCTCCATGTCTTTGTGTCCCAGTGCCCCAGTGTCTCTGTGTCTCAGTGTGTCAGTGTCCCAGTGCCCCAGTGTCTCAGTGTACCAGTGTCTCAGTGTCTCAGTGCCCCAGTGTCTCTGTGTCTCAGTGTGTCAGTGTCCCAGTGCCTTAGTGTCTTAGTGTACCAGAGTCTCAGTGTCTCAGTCTCCCAGTGTCCCAGTGTCCCAGTGTATCAGAGTCCCACGGTCTCTGTGTCTCAGTGTCCCAGTGTCCCAGTGTACCAGTGTCCCAGTGTCCCAGTGTCTCAGTGTCCCAGTGACACAGTGTCTCAGTTCCCAGTGTCTCTATGTCCCTGTGTCTCTGTGTCTCAGTGTCTCAGTGTCCCATTGTCTCAGTGTCTCAGAGACACAGTGTCCCAGTGTCCCATTGTCTCAGTGTCTCAGTGTCTCAGTGTCCCAGTGTCACAGTGTTGCTGTGTCTCAGTTTCTCAGTGTCTCAGTGTCTCAGTGTCTCAGTGTCTCAGTGTCCCAGTGTCCCAGTGTCTCAGTGTCCCAGTGTCCCAGTGTCTCAGTGTCTCAATCTCTCCGTGTCCCTGTGTCCCAGTGTCTCTGTGTCCCAGTGTCCCAGTGTCTCAGTGTCTCAGTGTTTCAGTGTCTCGGTGTCCCAGTGTCTCTGTGTCCTTGTGTCTCTGTGTCCCAGCGTCCCATTGTCCCTGTACCTCTGTGTATCTGTCTCCCAGTGTCCGTGTCTCCATGTCTTTGTGTCCCAGTGCCCCAGTGTCTCTGTGTCTCAGTGTGTCAGTGTCCCAGTGCCCCAGTGTCTCAGTGTACCAGTGTCTCAGTGTCTCAGTGCCCCAGTGTCTCTGTGTCTCAGTGTGTCAGTGTACCAGTGCCTTAGTGTCTCAGTGTACCAGAGTCTCAGTGTCTCAGTGTCCCAGTGTCCCAGTGTATCAGAGTCCCACGGTCTCTGTGTCTCAGTGTCCCAGTGTCCCAGTGTACCAGTGTCCCAGTGTCCCAGTGTCTCAGTGTCCCAGTGACACAGTGTCTCAGTTCCCAGTGTCTCTGTGTCTCAGTGTCTCAGTGTCCCATTGTCTCAGTGTCTCAGAGACACAGTGTCCCAGTGTCCCATTGTCTCAGTGTCTCAGTGTCTCAGTGTCCCAGTGTCACAGTGTCGCTGTGTCTCAGTTTCTCAGTGTCCCAGAGTCCCAGTGTCTCTGTGTCTCAGTGCCCCAGTGTCCCAGTGTCTCAGTGTCTCAGAGACACAGTGTCCCAGTGTCCCACTGTCTCAGTGTCTCAGTGTCCCAGTGTCGCTGTGTCTCAGTTTCTCAGTGTCCCAGTGTCTCTGTGTTTCAGTGTCTCAGTGCCTCAGTGTCTCAATGTCCCAGTGTCCCAGTGTCTCTGTGTCTCAGTGTCCCAGTGTCCCAGTGTCCCCATGTCTCAGTGTTTCTGTGTCTCAGTGTCTCCGTGTCTCCGTGACCCAGTGTCCCAGTGTCTCAGTGTCCCAGTGTACAAGTGTCTCAGTGTCTCAGTGTCCCAGTGGCCCAGTGTCCCCATGTCTCAAGTGTCTCAGTATCTCAGTGTCTCAGTGTCTCATTGTCCCAGGGTCCCAGTGTCCCAGTGTCTCAGTGTCCCAGTGTCTCAGTGTCTCAGTGTCTCAGTGTCCCAGTGTCTCAGTTCCCAGCTTCCCTGTGTCTCTGTGCATCTGTGTCTCAGTGTCCGTGTCTCTGTGTCCCATTGTCCCATTGTCCCTGTGCCCCTGTGACTCTGTGTCCCAGTGTCCGTGCCTCCGTGTCTCTGTGTCCCAGTGCCCCAGTGTCGCTGTGTCTCAGTGTGTCAGTGTCCCAGTTCCCCAGTGTCTCAGTGTACCAGTGTCACAGTGTCCCAGTGTCTCAGTGAATCAGAGTCCCACGGTCTCTGTGTCTCAGTGTCCGAGTGTTCCAGTGGACCAGTGTCTCAGTTTCCAGCGTCCCTATGTCCCTGTGTCTCAGTGTCTCAGTGTCCCAGTGTCCCAGTGTCTCAGTGTCTCAGTGTCCCAGTGTCTCAGTGTCTCAGTTCCCAGTGTCCCTTGGTCCCTGTGTCTCAGTGCCCCTGTGTCTCAGTGTCCCAGTATCCCATTGTCTCAGTGTATCAGTGTCTCAGTGTCCCAGTGTCCCAGTGTCTCTGTGACTCAGTGTCTCAGTTCCCAGTGCCCCAGTGTCCCCGTGTCTCAGTGTCTCAGTGTCTCAGTGTCCCATTGTCTCAGTGTCTCAGAGACACAGTGTCCCAGTGTCCCATTGTCTCAGTGTCTCAGTGTCTCAGTGTCCCAGTGTCACAGTGTCGCTGTGTCTCAGTTTCTCAGTGTCCCAGAGTCCCAGTGTCTCTGTGTCTCAGTGCCCCAGTGTCCCAGTGTCTCAGTGTCTCAGAGACACAGTGTCCCAGTGTCCCACTGTCTCAGTGTCTCAGTGTCCCAGTGTCGCTGTGTCTCAGTTTCTCAGTGTCCCAGTGTCTCTGTGTTTCAGTGTCTCAGTGCCTCAGTGTCTCAATGTCCCAGTGTCCCAGTGTCTCTGTGTCTCAGTGTCCCAGTGTCCCAGTGTCCCCATGTCTCAGTGTTTCTGTGTCTCAGTGTCTCCGTGTCTCCGTGACCCAGTGTCCCAGTGTCTCAGTGTCCCAGTGTACAAGTGTCTCAGTGTCTCAGTGTCCCAGTGGCCCAGTGTCCCCATGTCTCAAGTGTCTCAGTATCTCAGTGTCTCAGTGTCTCATTGTCCCAGGGTCCCAGTGTCCCAGTGTCTCAGTGTCCCAGTGTCTCAGTGTCTCAGTGTCTCAGTGTCCCAGTGTCTCAGTTCCCAGCTTCCCTGTGTCTCTGTGCATCTGTGTCTCAGTGTCCGTGTCTCTGTGTCCCATTGTCCCATTGTCCCTGTGCCCCTGTGACTCTGTGTCCCAGTGTCCGTGCCTCCGTGTCTCTGTGTCCCAGTGCCCCAGTGTCGCTGTGTCTCAGTGTGTCAGTGTCCCAGTTCCCCAGTGTCTCAGTGTACCAGTGTCACAGTGTCCCAGTGTCTCAGTGAATCAGAGTCCCACGGTCTCAGTGTCTCAGTGTCCGAGTGTTCCAGTGGACCAGTGTCTCAGTTTCCAGCGTCCCTATGTCCCTGTGTCTCAGTGTCTCAGTGTCCCAGTGTCCCAGTGTCTCAGTGTCTCAGTGTCCCAGTGTCTCAGTGTCTCAGTTCCCAGTGTCCCTTGGTCCCTGTGTCTCAGTGCCCCTGTGTCTCAGTGTCCCAGTATCCCATTGTCTCAGTGTATCAGTGTCTCAGTGTCCCAGTGTCCCAGTGTCTCTGTGACTCAGTGTCTCAGTTCCCAGTGCCCCAGTGTCCCCGTGTCTCAGTGTCTCAGTGGCTCTGTGTCCTAGTGTCCCAGTGTCCCAGTGTCTCTGTGTCTCAGCGTCACAGTGTCCCAGTGTCTCAGTGCCTCAATCTCTCCGTGTCCCTGTGTCCCAGTGTCTCTGCGTTCCAGTGTCCCAGTGTCTCAGTTTCTCAGTGTCCCAGTGTCTCTGTGTCCTTGTGTCTCTGTGTCCCAGCGTCCCATTGTCCCTGTACCCCTGTGTCTCTGTCTCCCAGTGTCCGTGACTCCATGCCTCTGTATCCCAGTGCCCCAGTGTCTCTGTGTCTCAGTGTGTCAGTGTCCCAGTGCCCCAGTGTCTCAGTGTACCAGTGTCTCAGTGTCTCAGTGCCCCAGTGTCTCTGTGTCTCAGTGTGTCAGTGTCCCAGTGCCCTAGTGTCTCAGTGTACCAGTATCTCCATGTCCCAGTGTCTCAGTGCCTCAGTGTCTCAGTGTCTCAGTGTCTCAGTGTCCCAGTGTCTCAGTGTCTCAGTGTCTCACTGTCCCAGTGTCTCAATGTCTCAGTGTCCCAGTGTCTCAGTGTTTCAGTGGCCCAGTGTCCCAGTGTCTCAGTGTCCTTGTGTCCCAGTGTCCCAGTATCCCAGTGTCTCAGTTTATCAGTGTCTCAGTGTCCCAGTGTCCCAGTGTCTCTGTGACTCAGTGTCTCAGTTCCCAGTGCCCCATTGTCCCTGTGTCTCAGTGTCTCAGTGTCTCGGTGTCCCAGTGTGACAGTGTCCCAGTGTCCCAGTGTCCCAGTGTCTCTGTGTCTCAGTGTCACAGTATCACAGTGTCTCGGTGTCTCAATCTCTCCGTGTCACTGTGTCCCAGTGTCTCTGTGTCCCAGTGTCCCGGTGTCTCAGTGTCTCAGTGTCTCAGTGTCTCAGTGTCCAAGTGTCTCTGTGTCCTTGTGTCTCTGTGTCCCAGCGTCCCATTGTCCCTGTACCCCTGTGTCTCTGTCTCCCAGTGTCCATATCTCCATGTCTCTGTGTCCCAGTGCCCCAGTGTCTCTGTGTCTCCGTGTGTCAGTGTCCCAGTGCCCCAGTGTCTCAGTGTACCAGTGTCCCAGTGTATCAGAGTCCCACGGTCTCTGTGTCTCAGTGTCCCAGTGTACCAGTGTCCCAGTGTCTTAGTTTTCCAGTGTCTCAGTGTCTCAGTTCCCAGCATCCCTGTGTCCCTGTATCTCAGTGTCGCAGTGTCTCAGTGTCTCAGTGTCACAGTGTCTCAGTGTCTCAGTGTCCCAGTGTCTCAGTGCCCCAGTGTCCCAGTGTCTCAGTGTCTCAGAGACACAGTGTCCCAGTGTCCCACTGCCTCAGTGTCTCAGTGTCTCAGTGTCCCAGTGTCCCAGTGTCGCTGTGTCTCAGTTTCTCAGTGTCCCAGTGTCTCTGTGTCTCAGTGTCTCAGTGCCTCAGTGTCTCAATGTCCCAGTGTCCCAGTGTCTCTGTGTCTCAGTGTCCCAGTGTCTCAGTGTCCCCATGTCTCAGTGTTTCTGTGTCTCAGTGTCTCCGTGTCTCCGTGACCCAGTGTCCCAGTGTCTCAGTGTCCCAGTGTCCAAGTGTCTCAGTGTCTCAGTGTCCCAGTGGCCCAGTGTTCCCATGTCTCAAGTGTCTCAGTATCTCAGTGTCTCAGTGTCTCAGTGTCCCAGGGTCCCAGTGTCCCAGTGCCTCAGTGTCCCAGTGTCTCAGTGTCTCAGTGTCTCAGTGTCCCAGTGCCTCAGTTCCCAGCTTCCCTGTGTCTCTGTGTCTCTGTGTCTCAGTGTCTCAGTGTCTCAGTGTCCCAGTGTCCCATGTCTCAGTGTCTCAGTGTCCCAATGTCCCTGTGTCTCAGTGTCTCAGTGTCTCAGTGTCCCAGTGTCCCAGTTTCTCTGTGTCCCTGTGTCTCTGTGTCTCAGTGTCCCAGTGTCTCAGTGTCTCAGTGTCCCAGTGTCCCAGTGTCTCAGTGTCCCAGTGTCCCAGTGTCCCAGTGTCCCAGTGGCCCAGTGTCCCCATGTCTCAAGTGTCTCAGTA
Source organism: Pristiophorus japonicus (assembly GCF_044704955.1). NCBI lineage: Eukaryota > Metazoa > Chordata > Chondrichthyes > Pristiophoridae > Pristiophorus > Pristiophorus japonicus. The sequence goes on from NC_091985.1 coordinate 19,140,299, forward strand.
TCTCAGTGTCTCAGTGTCTCATTGTCCCAGGGTCCCAGTGTCCCAGTGTCTCAGTGTCCCAGTGTCTCAGTGTCTCAGTGTCTCAGTGTCCCAGTGTCTCAGTTCCCAGCTTCCCTGTGTCTCTGTGTATCTGTGTCTCAGTGTCCGTGTCTCTGTGTCCCATTGTCCCATTGTCCCTGTGCCCCTGTGACTCTGTGTCCCAGTATCCGTGCCTCCGTGTCTCTGTGTCCCAGTGCCCCAGTGTTGCTGTGGCTCAGTGTGTCAGTGTCCCAGTTCCCCAGTGTCTCAGTGTACCAGTGTCACAGTGTCCCAGTGTTTCAGTGAATCAGAGTCCCACGGTCTCTGTGTCTCAGTGTCCGAGTGTTCCAGTGGACCAGTGTCTCAGTTTCCAGCGTCCCTATGTCCCTGTGTCTCAGTGTCTCAGTGTCCCAGTGTCCCAGTGTCTCAGCGTCTCAGTGTCCCAGTGTCTCAGTGTCTCAGTTCCCAGTGTCCCTTGGTCCCTGTGTCTCAGTGCCCCTGTGTCTCAGTGTCCCAGTATCCCAGTGTCTCAGTGTATCAGTGTCTCAGTGTCCCAGTGTCCCAGTGTCTCTGTGACTCAGTGTCTCAGTTCCCAGTGCCCCAGTGTCCCCGTGTCTCAGTGTCTCAGTGTCTCTGTGTCCTAGTGTCCCAGTGTCCCAGTGTCTCTGTGTCTCAGCGTCACAGTGTCCCAGTGTCTCAGTGTCTCAATCTCTCCGTGTCCCTGTGTCCCAGTGTCTCTGCGTTCCAGTGTCCCAGTGTCTCAGTTTCTCAGTGTCCCAGTGTCTCTGTGTCCTTGTGTCTCTGTGTCCCAGCGTCCCATTGTCCCTGTACCCCTGTGTCTCTGTCTCCCAGTGTCCGTGACTCCATGCCTCTGTATCCCAGTGCCCCAGTGTCTCTGTGTCTCAGTGTGTCAGTGTCCCAGTGCCCCAGTGTCTCAGTGTACCAGTGTCTCAGTGTCTCAGTGCCCCAGTGTCTCTGTGTCTCAGTGTGTCAGTGTCCCAGTGCCCCAGTGTCTCAGTGTACCAGTATCTCCATGTCCCAGTGTCTCAGTGCCTCAGTGTCTCAGTGTCTCAGTGTCTCAGTGTCCCAGTGTCTCAGTGTCTCAGTGTCTCACTGTCCCAGTGTCTCAATGTCTCAGTGTCCCAGTGTCTCAGTGTTTCAGTGTCCCAGTGTCCCAGTGTCTCAGTGTCCTTGTGTCCCAGTGTCCCAGTATCCCAGTGTCTCAGTTTATCAGTGTCTCAGTGTCCCAGTGTCCCAGTGTCTCTGTGACTCAGTGTCTCAGTTCCCAGTGCCCCATTGTCCCTGTGTCTCAGTGTCTCAGTGTCTCGGTGTCCCAGTGTGACAGTGTCCCAGTGTCCCAGTGTCCCAGTGTCTCTGTGTCTCAGTGTCACAGTATCCCAGTGTCTCGGTGTCTCAATCTCTCCGTGTCACTGTGTCCCAGTGTCTCTGTGTCCCAGTGTCCCGGTGTCTCAGTGTCTCAGTGTCTCAGTGTCTCAGTGTCCAAGTGTCTCTGTGTCCTTGTGTCTCTGTGTCCCAGCGTCCCATTGTCCCTGTACCCCTGTGTCTCTGTCTCCCAGTGTCCATATCTCCATGTCTCTGTGTCCCAGTGCCCCAGAGTCTCTGTGTCCCAGTGTGTCAGTGTCCCAGTGCCCCAGTGTCTCAGTGTACCAGTGTCCCAGTGTATCAGAGTCCCACGGTCTCTGTGTCTCAGTGTCCCAGTGTACCAGTGTCCCAGTGTCTTAGTTTTCCAGTGTCTCAGTGTCTCAGTTCCCAGCATCCCTGTGTCCCTGTATCTCAGTGTCGCAGTGTCTCAGTGTCTCAGTGTCACAGTGTCTCAGTGTCTCAGTGTCCCAGTGTCTCAGTGCCCCAGTGTCCCAGTGTCTCAGTGTCTCAGAGACACAGTGTCCCAGTGTCCCACTGCCTCAGTGTCTCAGTGTCTCAGTGTCCCAGTGTCCCAGTGTCGCTGTGTCTCAGTTTCTCAGTGTCCCAGTGTCTCTGTGTCTCAGTGTCTCAGTGCCTCAGTGTCTCAATGTCCCAGTGTCCCAGTGTCTCTGTGTCTCAGTGTCCCAGTGTCCCAGTGTCCCCATGTCTCAGTGTTTCTGTGTCTCAGTGTCTCCGTGTCTCCGTGACCCAGTGTCCCAGTGTCTCAGTGTCCCAGTGTCCAAGTGTCTCAGTGTCTCAGTGTCCCAGTGGCCCAGTGTTCCCATGTCTCAAGTGTCTCAGTATCTCAGTGTCTCAGTGTCTCAGTGTCCCAGGGTCCCAGTGTCCCAGTGTCTCAGTGTCCCAGTGTCTCAGTGTCTCAGTGTCTCAGTGTCCCAGTGTCTCAGTTCCCAGCTTCCCTGTGTCTCTGTGTCTCTGTGTCTCAGTGTCTCAGTGTCTCAGTGTCCCAGTGTCCCATGTCTCAGTGTCTCAGTGTCCCAATGTCCCTGTGTCTCAGTGTCTCAGTGTCTCAGTGTCCCAGTGTCCCAGTTTCTCTGTGTCCCTGTGTCTCTGTGTCTCAGTGTCCCAGTGTCTCAGTGTCTCAGTGTCCCAGTGTCCCAGTGTCTCAGTGTCCCAGTGTCCCAGTGTCCCAGTGGCCCAGTGGCCCAGTGTCCCCATGTCTCAAGTGTCTCAGTATCTCAGTGTCTCAGTGTCTCATTGTCCCAGGGTCCCAGTGTCCCAGTGTCTCAGTGTCCCAGTGTCTCAGTGTCTCAGTGTCTCAGTGTCCCAGTGTCTCAGTTCCCAGCTTCCCTGTGTCTCTGTGTATCTGTGTCTCAGTGTCCGTGTCTCTGTGTCCCATTGTCCCATTGTCCCTGTGCCCCTGTGACTCTGTGTCCCAGTATCCGTGCCTCCGTGTCTCTGTGTCCCAGTGCCCCAGTGTTGCTGTGTCTCAGTGTGTCAGTGTCCCAGTTCCCCAGTGTCTCAGTGTACCAGTGTCACAGTGTCCCAGTGTTTCAGTGAATCAGAGTCCCACGGTCTCTGTGTCTCAGTGTCCGAGTGTTCCAGTGGACCAGTGTCTCAGTTTCCAGCATCCCTATGTCCCTGTGTCTCAGTGTCTCAGTGTCCCAGTGTCCCAGTGTCTCAGTGTCTCAGTGTCCCAGTGTCTCAGTGTCTCAGTTCCCAGTGTCCCTTGGTCCCTGTGTCTCAGTGCCCCTGTGTCTCAGTGTCCCAGTATCCCAGTGTCTCAGTGTATCAGTGTCTCAGTGTCCCAGTGTCCCAGTGTCTCTGTGACTCAGTGTCTCAGTTCCCAGTGCCCCAGTGTCCCCGTGTCTCAGTGTCTCAGTGTCTCTGTGTCCTAGTGTCCCAGTGTCCCAGTGTCTCTGTGTCTCAGCGTCACAGTGTCCCAGTGTCTCAGTGTCTCAATCTCTCCGTGTCCCTGTGTCCCAGTGTCTCTGCGTTCCAGTGTCCCAGTGTCTCAGTTTCTCAGTGTCCCAGTGTCTCTGTGTCCTTGTGTCTCTGTGTCCCAGCGTCCCATTGTCCCTGTACCCCTGTGTCTCTGTCTCCCAGTGTCCGTGACTCCATGCCTCTGTATCCCAGTGCCCCAGTGTCTCTGTGTCTCAGTGTCCCAGTGTCCCAGTGTCCCCATGTCTCAGTGTTTCTGTGTCTCAGTGTCTCCGTGTCTCCGTGACCCAGTGTCCCAGTGTCTCAGTGTCCCAGTGTCCAAGTGTCTCAGTGTCTCAGTGTCCCAGTGGCCCAGTGTTCCCATGTCTCAAGTGTCTCAGTATCTCAGTGTCTCAGTGTCTCAGTGTCCCAGGGTCCCAGTGTCCCAGTGTCTCAGTGTCCCAGTGTCTCAGTGTCTCAGTGTCTCAGTGTCCCAGTGTCTCAGTTCCCAGCTTCCCTGTGTCTCTGTGTCTCTGTGTCTCAGTGTCTCAGTGTCTCAGTGTCCCAGTGTCCCATGTCTCAGTGTCTCAGTGTCCCAATGTCCCTGTGTCTCAGTGTCTCAGTGTCTCAGTGTCCCAGTGTCCCAGTTTCTCTGTGTCCCTGTGTCTCTGTGTCTCAGTGTCCCAGTGTCTCAGTGTCTCAGTGTCCCAGTGTCCCAGTGTCTCAGTGTCCCAGTGTCCCAGTGGCCCAGTGTCCCCATGTCTCAAGTGTCTCAGTATCTCAGTGTCTCAGTGTCTCATTGTCCCAGGGTCCCAGTGTCCCAGTGTCTCAGTGTCCCAGTGTCTCAGTGTCTCAGTGTCTCAGTGTCCCAGTGTCTCAGTTCCCAGCTTCCCTGTGTCTCTGTGTATCTGTGTCTCAGTGTCCGTGTCTCTGTGTCCCATTGTCCCATTGTCCCTGTGCCCCTGTGACTCTGTGTCCCAGTATCCGTGCCTCCGTGTCTCTGTGTCCCAGTGCCCCAGTGTTGCTGTGTCTCAGTGTGTCAGTGTCCCAGTTCCCCAGTGTCTCAGTGTACCAGTGTCACAGTGTCCCAGTGTTTCAGTGAATCAGAGTCCCACGGTCTCTGTGTCTCAGTGTCCGAGTGTTCCAGTGGACCAGTGTCTCAGTTTCCAGCGTCCCTATGTCCCTGTGTCTCAGTGTCTCAGTGTCCCAGTGTCCCAGTGTCTCAGTGTCTCAGTGTCCCAGTGTCTCAGTGTCTCAGTTCCCAGTGTCCCTTGGTCCCTGTGTCTCAGTGCCCCTGTGTCTCAGTGTCCCAGTATCCCAGTGTCTCAGTGTATCAGTGTCTCAGTGTCCCAGTGTCCCAGTGTCTCTGTGACTCAGTGTCTCAGTTCCCAGTGCCCCAGTGTCCCCGTGTCTCAGTGTCTCAGTGGCTCTGTGTCCTAGTGTCCCAGTGTCCCAGTGTCTCTGTGTCTCAGCGTCACAGTGTCCCAGTGTCTCAGTGTCTCAATCTCTCCGTGTCCCTGTGTCCCAGTGTCTCTGCGTTCCAGTGTCCCAGTGTCTCAGTTTCTCAGTGTCCCAGTGTCTCTGTGTCCTTGTGTCTCTGTGTCCCAGCGTCCCATTGTCCCTGTACCCCTGTGTCTCTGTCTCCCAGTGTCCGTGACTCCATGCCTCTGTATCCCAGTGCCCCAGTGTCTCTGTGTCTCAGTGTGTCAGTGTCCCAGTGCCCCAGTGTCTCAGTGTACCAGTGTCTCAGTGTCTCAGTGCCCCAGTGTCTCTGTGTCTCAGTGTGTCAGTGTCCCATTGCCCCAGTGTCTCAGTGTACCAGTATCTCCATGTCCCAGTGTCTCAGTGCCTCAGTGTCTCAGTGTCTCAGTGTCTCAGTGTCCCAGTGTCTCAGTGTCTCAGTGTCTCACTGTCCCAGTGTCTCAATGTCTCAGTGTCCCAGTGTCTCAGTGTTTCAGTGTCCCAGTGTCCCAGTGTCTCAGTGTCCTTGTGTCCCAGTGTCCCAGTATCCCAGTGTCTCAGTTTATCAGTGTCTCAGTGTCCCAGTGTCCCAGTGTCTCTGTGACTCAGTGTCTCAGTTCCCAGTGCCCCATTGTCCCTGTGTCTCAGTGTCTCGGTGTCCCAGTGTGACAGTGTCCCAGTGTCCCAGTGTCCCAGTGTCTCTGTGTCTCAGTGTCACAGTATCCCAGTGTCTCGGTGTCTCAATCTCTCCGTGTCACTGTGTCCCAGTGTCTCTGTGTCCCAGTGTCCCGGTGTCTCAGTGTCTCAGTGTCTCAGTGTCCAAGTGTCTCTGTGTCCTTGTGTCTCTGTGTCCCAGCGTCCCATTGTCCCTGTACCCCTGTGTCTCTGTCTCCCAGTGTCCATATCTCCATGTCTCTGTGTCCCAGTGCCCCAGTGTCTCTGTGTCTCAGTGTGTCAGTGTCCCAGTGCCCCAGTGTCTCAGTGTACCAGTGTCCCAGTGTATGAACTACAACATGGATGAACTACAACAATTGTACATTCCTGTCTGGCATAGAAATAAAAAAGGGAAGGTGGCTCAACCGTGGCTATCAAGGGAAATCAGGGATAGTATTAAAGCCAAGGAAGTGGCATACAAATTGGCCAGAAATAGCAGCGAACCTGGGGACTGGGAGAAATTTAGAACTCAGCAGAGGAGGACAAAGGGTTTGATTAGGGCAGGGAAAATGGAGTATGAGAAGAAGCTTGCAGGGAACATTAAGACGGATTGCAAAAGTTTCTATAGATATGTAAAGAGAAAAAGGTTAGTAAAGACAAACGTAGGTCCCCTGCAGTCAGAATCAGGGGAAGTCATAACGGGGAACAAAGAAATGGCGGACCAATTGAACAAGTACTTTGGTTCGGTATTCACGAAGGAGGACACGAACAACCTTCCGGTTATAAAAGGGGTCGGGGGGTCTAGTAAGGAGGAGGAACTGAGGGAAATCCTTATTAGCCGGGAAATTGTGTTGGGGAAATTGATGGGATTGAAGGCCGATAAATCCCCAGGGCCTGATGGACTGCATCCCAGAGTACTTACGGAGGTGGCCTTGGAAATAGTGGATGCGTTGACAGTCATTTTCCAACATTCCATTGACTCTGGATCAGTTCCTATGGAGTGGAGGGTAGCCAATGTAACCCCACTTTTTAAAAAAGGAGGGAGAGAGAAAACAGGGAATTATAGACCGGTCAGCCTGACATCGGTAGTGGGTAAAATGATGGAATCAATTATTAAGGATGTCATAGCAGTGCATTTGGAAAGAGGTGACATGATAGGTCCAAGTCAGCATGGATTTGTGAAAGGGAAATCATGCTTGACAAATCTTCTGGAATTTTTTGAGGATGTTTCCAGTAGAGTGGATAAGGGAGAACCAGTTGATGTGGTATATTTGGACTTTCAGAAGGCGTTCGACAAGGTCCCACACAAGAGATTGATGTGCAAAGTTAGAGCACATGGGATTGGGGGTAGTGTACTGACATGGATTGAGAACTGGTTGTCAGACAGGAAGCAAAGAGTAGGAGTAAATGGGTACTTTTCAGAATGGCAGGCAGTGACTAGTGGGGTACCGCAAGGTTCTGTGCTGGGGCCCCAGCTGTTTACACTGTACATTAATGATTTAGATGAGGGGATTAAATGTAGTATCTCCAAATTTGCGGATGACACTAAGTTGGGTGGCAGTGTGAGCTGCGAGGAGGATGCTGTGAGGCTGCAGAGCGACTTGGACAGGTTAGGTGAGTGGGCAAATGCATGGCAGATGAAGTATAATGTGGATAAATGTGAGGTTATCCACTTTGGTGGTAAAAACAGAGAGACAGACTATTATCTGAATGGTGACAGATTAGGAAAAGGGGAGGTGCAAAGAGACCTGGGTGTCATGGTACATCAGTCATTGAAGGTTGGCATGCAGGTGCAGCAGGCGGTTAAGAAAGCAAATGGCATGTTGGCCTTCATAGCAAGGGGATTTGAGTACAGGGGCAGGGAGGTGTTGCTACAGTTGTACAGGGCATTGGTGAGGCCACACCTGGAGTATTGTGTACAGTTTTGGTCTCCTAACCTGAGGAAGGACATTCTTGCTATTGAGGGAGTGCAGCGAAGGTTCACCAGACTGATTCCCGGGATGGCGGGACTGACCTATCAAGAAAGACTGGATCAACTGGGCTTGTATTCACTGGAGTTCAGAAGAATGAGAGGGGACCTCATAGAAACATATAAAATTCTGACGGGGTTAGACAGGTTAGATGCAGTAAGAATGTTCCCAATGTTGGGGAAGTCCAGAACCAAGGGTCACAGTCTAAGGATAAGGGGTAAGCCATTTAGGACCGAGATGCGGAGGAACTTCTTCACCCAGAGAGTGGTAAACCTGTGGAATTCTCTACCACAGAAAGTTGTTGAGGCCAATTCACTAAATATATTCAAAAAGGAGTTAGATGAGGTCCTTACTGCTAGGGGGATCAAGGGGTATGGCGAGAAAGCAGGAATGGGGTACTGAAGTTGAATGTTCAGCCATGAACTCATTGAATGGCGGTGCAGGCTAGAAGGGCCGAATGGCCTACTCCTGCACCTATTTTCTATGTTTCTATGTTTCTATCAGAGTCCCACGGTCTCTGTGTCTCAGTGTCCCAGTGTACCAGTGTCCCAGTGTCTTAGTTTTCCAGTGTCTCAGTGTCTCAGTTCCCAGCATCCCTGTGTCCCTGTATCTCAGTGTCCCAGTGTCTCAGTGTCTCAGTGTCACAGTGTCTCAGTGTCTCAGTGTCCCAGTGTCTCAGTGCCCCAGTATCCCAGTGTCTCAGTGTCTCAGAGACACAGTGTCCCAGTGTCCCACTGCCTCAGTGTCTCAGTGTCTCAGTGTCCCAGTGTCCCAGTGTCGCTGTGTCTCAGTTTCTCAGTGTCCCAGTGTCTCTGTGTCTCAGTGTCTCAGTGCCTCAGTGTCTCAATGTCCCAGTGTCCCAGTGTCTCTGTGTCTCAGTGTCCCAGTGTCCCAGTGTCCCCATGTCTCAGTGTTTCTGTGTCTCAGTGTCTCCGTGTCTCCGTGACCCAGTGTCCCAGTGTCTCAGTGTCCCAGTGCCCAAGTGTCTCAGTGTCTCAGTGTCCCAGTGGCCCAGTGTTCCCATGTCTCAAGTGTCTCAGTATCTCAGTGTCTCAGTGTCTCAGTGTCCCAGGGTCCCAGTGTCCCAGTGTCTCAGTGTCCCAGTGTCTCAGTGTCTCAGTGTCTCAGTGTCCCAGTGTCTCAGTTCCCAGCTTCCCTGTGTCTCTGTGTCTCTGTGTCTCAGTGTCTCAGTGTCCCAGTGTCTCAGTGTTCCAGTGTCCCGGTGTCTCAGTGTCTCAGTGTCTCAGTGTCCCAGTGTCCCATGTCTCAGTGTCTCAGTGTCCCAGTGTCCCTGTGTCTCAGTGTCTCAGTGTCTCAGTGTCCCAGTGTCCCAGTTTCTCTGTGTCCCTGTGTCTCTGTGTCTCAGTGTCCCAGTGTCTCAGTGTCTCAGTGTCCCAGTGTCCCAGTGTCTCAGTGTCCCAGTGTCCCAGTGTCCCAGTGTCTCAGTGTCCCAGTGGCCCAGTGTCCCCATGTCTCAAGTGTCTCAGTATCTCAGTGTCTCAATGTCTCATTGTCCCAGGGTCCCAGTGTCTCAGTGTCTCAGTGTCTCAGTGTCCCAGTGTCTCAGTTCCCAGCTTCCCTGTGTCTCTGTGTATCTGTGTCTCAGTGTCCGTGTCTCTGTGTCCCATTGTCCCATTGTCCCTGTGCCCCTGTGACTCTGTGTCCCAGTATCCGTGCCTCCGTGTCTCTGTGTCCCAGTGCCCCAGTGTCGCTGTGTCTCAGTGTGTCAGTGTCCCAGTTCCCCAGTGTCTCAGTGTACCAGTGTCACAGTGCCCCAGTGTCTCAGTGAATCAGAGTCCCACGGTCTCTGTGTCTCAGTGTCCGAGTGTTCCAGTGGACCAGTGTCTCAGTTTCCAGCGTCCCTGTGTCCCTGTGTCTCAGTGTCCCAGTGTCTCAGTTTCTCAGTGTCCCAGTGTCTCTGTGTCCTTGTGTCTCTGTGTCCCAGCGTCCCATTGTCCCTGTACCCCTGTGTCTCTGTCTCCCAGTGTCCGTGACTCCATGCCTCTGTATCCCAGTGCCCCAGTGTCTCTGTGTCTCAGTGTGTCAGTGTCCCAGTGCCCCAGTGTCTCAGTGTACCAGTGTCTCAGTGTATCAGTGCCCCAGTGTCTCTGTGTCTCAGTGTGTCAGTGTCCCAGTGCCCCAGTGTCTCAGTGTACCAGTATCTCCATGTCCCAGTGTCTCAGTGCCTCAGTGTCTCAGTGTCTCAGTGTCTCAGTGTCCCAGTGTCTCAGTGTCTCAGTGTCTCACTGTCCCAGTGTCTCAATGTCTCAGTGTCCCAGTGTCTCAGTGTTTCAGTGTCCCAGTGTCCCAGTGTCTCAGTGTCCTTGTGTCCCAGTGTCCCAGTATCCCAGTGTCTCAGTTTATCAGTGTCTCAGTGTCCCAGTGTCCCAGTGTCTCTGTGACTCAGTGTCTCAGTTCCCAGTGCCCCAGTGTCCCTGTGTCTCAGTGTCTCAGTGTCTCGGTGTCCCAGTGTGCCAGTGTCCCAGTGTCCCAGTGTCCCAGTGTCTCTGTGTCTCAGTGTCACAGTATCCCAGTGTCTCGGTGTCTCAATCTCTCCGTGTCCCTGTGTCCCAGTGTCTCTGTGTCCCAGTGTCCCAGTGTCTCAGTGTCTCAGTGTCTCAGTGTCCAAGTGTCTCTGTGTCCTTGTGTCTCTGTGTCCCAGCGTCCCATTGTCCCTGTACCCCTGTGTCTCTGTCTCCCAGTGTCCATATCTCAATGTCTCTGTGTCCCAGTGCCCCAGTGTCTCTGTGTCTCAGTGTGTCAGCGTCCCAGTGCCCCAGCGTCTCAGTGTACCAGTGTCCCAGTGTATCAGAGTCCCACGGTCTCTGTGTCTCAGTGTCCCAGTGTACCAGTGTCCCAGTGTCTTAGTTTTCCAGTGTCTCAGTGTCTCAGTTCCCAGCATCCCTGTGTCCCTGTATCTCAGTGTCTCAGTGTCTCAGTGTCCCAGTGTCTCAGTGTCTCAGTGTCCCCGTGTCTCAGTGTCTCAGTGTCCCAGTGTCCCAGTGTCTCAGTGCCCCAGTGTCCCAGTGTCTCAGTGTCTCAGAGACACAGTGTCCCAGTGTCCCACTGTCTCAGTGTCTCAGTGTCTCAGTGTCTCAGTGTCCCAGTGTCCCAGTGTCGCTGTGTCTCAGTTTCTCAGTGTCCCAGTGTCTCTGTGTCTCAGTGTCTCAGTGCCTCAGTGCCTCAATGTCCCAGTGTCCCAGTGTCTCTGTGTCTCAGTGTCCCAGTGTCCCAGTGTCCCCATGTCTCAGTGTTTCTGTGTCTCAGTGTCTCCGTGTCTCCGTGACCCAGTGTCCCAGTGTCTCAGTGTCCCAGTGTCCAAGTGTCTCAGTGTCTCAGTGTCCCAGTGGCCCAGTGTTCCCTTGTCTCAAGTGTCTCAGTATCTCAGTGTCTCAGTGTCTCAGTGTCCCAGGGTCCCAGTGTCCCAGTGTCTCAGTGTCCCAGTGTCTCAGTGTCTCAGTGTCTCAGTGTCCCAGTGTCTCAGTTCCCAGCTTCCCTGTGTCTCTGTGTCTCTGTGTCTCAGTGTCCCAGTGTCTCAGTGTTCCAGTGTCCCGGTGTCTCAGTGTCTCAGTGTCCCAGTGTCCCATGTCTCAGTGTCTCAGTGTCCCAGTGTCCCTGTGTCTCAGTGTCTCAGTGTCTCAGTGTCCCAGTGTCCCAGTTTCTCTGTGTCCCTGTGTCTCTGTGTCTCAGTGTCCCAGTGTCTCAGTGTCTCAGTGTCCCAGTGTCACAGTGTCTCAGTGTCCCAGTGTCCCAGTGTCCCAGTGTCTCAGCGTCCCAGTGGCCCAGTGTCCCCATGTCTCAAGTGTCTCAGTATCTCTGTGTCTCAGTGTCTCGGTGTCCCAGGGCCCCAGTGTCGCAGTGCCTCAGTGTCCCAGTGTCGCAGTGTCTCAGTGTCCCAGTGTCTCAGTTTCCCAGTGTCCCAGTGTCTCAGTGTCCCAGTGGCCCAGTGTCCCCATGCCTCAAGTGTCTCAGTATCTCAGTGTCTCAGTGTGTCAGTGTCCCAGGGTCCCAGTGTCCCAGTGTCTCAGTGTCCCAGAGTCTCAGTGTCTCAGTGTCCCAGTGTCTCAGTGTCCCAGTGTCTCTGTGTCTCAGTGTCCCAGTGTCTCAGTGCCTCAGTTCCCAGCGTCCCTGTGTCTCTGTGTCTCTGTGTATCTCTGTCTCTGTGTCCCTGTGTCTCAGTGTCCCAGTGTCTCAGTGTCTCAGTGTCCCAGTGTCCCAGTGTCTCAGTGCCCCAGTGTCCCAGTGTCTCAGTGTCTCAGAGACACAGTGTCCCAGTGTCCCACTGTCTCAGTGTCTCAGTGTCTCAGTGTCTCAGTGCCCCAGTGTCCCAGTGTCGCTGTGTCTCAGTTTCTCAGTGTCCCAGTGTCTCTGTGTCTCAGTGTCTCAGTGCCTCAGTGTCTCAATGTCCCAGTGTCCCAGTGTCTCTGTGTCTCAGTGTCCCAGTGTCCCAGTGTCCCCATGTCTCAGTGTCCCCATGTCTCAGTGTTTCTGTGTCTCAGTGTCTCCGTGTCTCCGTGACCCAGTGTCCCAGTGTCTCAGTGTCCCAGTGTCCAAGTGTCTCAGTGTCTCAGTGTCCCAGTGGCCCAGTGTTCCCATGTCTCAAGTGTCTCAGTATCTCAGTGTCTCAGTGTCTCAGTGTCCCAGGGTCCCAGTGTCCCAGTGTCTCAGTGTCCCAGTGTCTCAGTGTCTCAGTGTCTCAGTGTCCCAGTGTCTCAGTTCCCAGCTTCCCTGTGTCTCTGTGTCTCTGTGTCTCAGTGTCTCAGTGTCCCAGTGTCTCAGTGTTCCAGTGTCCCGGTGTCTCAGTGTCTCAGTGTCCCAGTGTCCCATGTCTCAGTGTCTCAGTGTCCCAGTGTCCCTGTGTCTCAGTGTCTCAGTGTCTCAGTGTCCCAGTGTCCCAGTTTCTCTGTGTCCCTGTGTCTCTGTGTCTCAGTGTCCCAGTGTCTCAGTGTCTCAGTGTCCCAGTGTCTCAGTGTCTCAGTGTCCCAGTGTCCCAATGTCTCAGTGTCCCAGTGCCTCAGTGTCTCAGAGACACAGTGTCCCACTGTCTCAGTGTCTCAGTGTCTCAGTGTCCCAGTGTCGCTGTGTCTAAGTTTCTCAGTGTCCTACTGTCCCAGTGTCTCTGTGTCTCAGTGTCTCAGTGTCTCAGTGTCCAATGTCCCAGTTTCTCTGTATCTCAGTGTCCCAGTGTCCCCATGGCTCAGTGTCTCTGTGTCTCCGTGTCCCAGTGTCCCAGAGTCTCAGTGTCCCAGTGTCCCAGTGACTCAGTGTCTCAGTGTCCCAGTGGCCCAGTGTCCCCATATCTCGAGTGTCTCAGTATCTCAGTGTCTCAGTGTCTCAGTGTCCCAGGGTCCCAGTGTCCCAGTGTCTCAGTGTCCCAGTGCCTCAGTGTCTCAGTGTCCCAGTGTCTCAGTGTCCCAGTATCTCTGTGTCTCAGTGTCCCAGTGTCCCAGTGTCTCAGTGTCTCAGTTCCCAGCGTCCCTGTGTCTCTGTGTCTCTGTGTATCTGTGTCTCTGTGTCCCAGTGTCCCAGTGTCCCAGTGCCTCTGTGTCTCAGTGTCCCAGTGTCTCAGTGTCTCAGTGTCCCAGTGTCCCAGTGTCTCAGTGTCCCAGTGGCCCAGTGTCCCCATGCCTCAAGTGTCTCAGTATCTCAGTGTCTCAGTGTGTCAGTGTCCCAGGGTCCCAGTGTCCCAGTGTCTCAGTGTCCCAGAGTCTCAGTGTCTCAGTGTCCCAGTGTCTCAGTGTCCCAGTGTCTCTGTGTCTCAGTGTCCCAGTGTCTCAGTGCCTCAGTTCCCAGCGTCCCCGTGTCTCTGTGTCTCTGTGTATCTCTGTCTCTGTGTCCCTGTGTCTCAGTGTCCCAGTGTCTCAGTGTCTCAGCGTCCCAGTGTCTCAGTGTCTCAGTGTCCCAGTGTCCAAGTGTCTCAGTGTCCCAATGTCCCGGTGTTTCAGTGTCTCAGTGTCCCAGTGTCCCAGTGTCTCAGTGTCCCAGTGTCCCAGTGTCTTCATGCCCCAGTGTCTAGTGCCTCAGTGTCTCAGTGTCTCAGTGTCCCAGTGTCTCTGTGTCTCAGTGTCCGTGTCTCTGTGTCCCATTTTCCCATTGTCCCTGTGCCCCTGTGTCTCTGTGTCCCAGTGTCCGTGTCTCCATGTCTCTGTGTCCCAGTACTCCAGTGTCTCAGTGTACCAGTGTTTCAGTGTCTCCGTGTCCCAGTGTCCCAGTGAATCAGAGTCCCACGGTCTCTGTGTCTCAGTGTCCGAGTGTTCCAGTGGACCGGTGTCTCAGTTTCCAGCGTCCCTGTGTCCCTGTGTCTCAGTGTCTCAGTGTCCCAGTGTCCCAGTGTCTCAGTGTCTCAGTGTCCCAGTGTCTCAGTGTCTCAGTTCCCAGTGTCCCTTGGTCCCTGTGTCTCAGTGCCCCTGTGTCTCAGTGTCCCAGTATCCCAGTGTCTCAGTGTAACAGTGTCTCAGTGTCCCAGTGTCCCAGTGTCTCAGTGTCTCAGTGTCTCAGTGTCTCAGTGTCCAAGTGTCTCTGTGTCCTTGTGTCTCTGTGTCCCAGCGTCCCATTGTCCCTGTACCCCTGTGTCTCTGTCTCCCAGTGTCCATATCTCAATGTCTCTGTGTCCCAGTGCCCCATTGTCTCTGTGTCTCAGTGTGTCAGCGTCCCAGTGCCCCAGCGTCTCAGTGTACCAGTGTCCCAGTGTATCAGAGTCCCACGGTCTCTGTGTCTCAGTGTCCCAGTGTACCAGTGTCCCAGTGTCTTAGTTTTCCAGTGTCTCAGTGTCTCAGTTCCCAGCATCCCTGTGTCCCTGTATCTCAGTGTCTCAGTGTCTCAGTGTCCCAGTGTCTCAGTGTCTCAGTGTCCCCGTGTCTCAGTGTCTCAGTGTCCCAGTGTCCCAGTGTCTCAGTGCCCCAGTGTCCCAGTGTCTCAGTGTCTCAGAGACACAGTGTCCCAGTGTCCCACTGTCTCAGTGTCTCAGTGTCTCAGTGTCCCAGTGTCCCAGTGTCGCTGTGTCTCAGTTTCTCAGTGTCCCAGTGTCTCTGTGTCTCAGTGTCTCAGTGCCTCAGTGCCTCAATGTCCCAGTGTCCCAGTGTCTCTGTGTCTCAGTGTCCCAGTGTCCCAGTGTCCCCATGTCTCAGTGTTTCTGTGTCTCAGTGTCTCCGTGTCTCCGTGACCCAGTGTCCCAGTGTCTCAGTGTCCCAGTGTCCAAGTGTCTCAGTGTCTCAGTGTCCCAGTGGCCCAGTGTTCCCTTGTCTCAAGTGTCTCAGTATCTCAGTGTCTCAGTGTCTCAGTGTCCCAGGGTCCCAGTGTCCCAGTGTCTCAGTGTCCCAGTGTCTCAGTGTCTCAGTGTCTCAGTGTCCCAGTGTCTCAGTTCCCAGCTTCCCTGTGTCTCTGTGTCTCTGTGTCTCAGTGTCCCAGTGTCTCAGTGTTCCAGTGTCCCGGTGTCTCAGTGTCTCAGTGTCCCAGTGTCCCATGTCTCAGTGTCTCAGTGTCCCAGTGTCCCTGTGTCTCAGTGTCTCAGTGTCTCAGTGTCCCAGTGTCCCAGTTTCTCTGTGTCCCTGTGTCTCTGTGTCTCAGTGTCCCAGTGTCTCAGTGTCTCAGTGTCCCAGTGTCCCAGTGTCTCAGTGTCCCAGTGTCCCAGTGTCCCAGTGTCTCAGTGTCCCAGTGGCCCAGTGTCCCCATGTCTCAAGTGTCTCAGTATCTCTGTGTCTCAGTGTCTCGGTGTCCCAGGGCCCCAGTGTCGCAGTGCCTCAGTGTCCCAGTGTCGCAGTGTCTCAGTGTCCCAGTGTCTCAGTTTCCCAGTGTCCCAGTGTCTCAGTGTCCCAGTGGCCCAGTGTCCCCATGCCTCAAGTGTCTCAGTATCTCAGTGTCTCAGTGTGTCAGTGTCCCAGGGTCCCAGTGTCCCAGTGTCTCAGTGTCCCAGAGTCTCAGTGTCTCAGTGTCCCAGTGTCTCAGTGTCCCAGTGTCTCTGTGTCTCAGTGTCCCAGTGTCTCAGTGCCTCAGTTCCCAGCGTCCCTGTGTCTCTGTGTCTCTGTGTATCTCTGTCTCTGTGTCCCTGTGTCTCAGTGTCCCAGTGTCTCAGTGTCTCAGTGTCCCAGTGTCCCAGTGTCTCAGTGCCCCAGTGTCCCAGTGTCTCAGTGTCTCAGAGACACAGTGTCCCAGTGTCCCACTGTCTCAGTGTCTCAGTGTCTCCGTGTCTCAGTGCCCCAGTGTCCCAGTGTCGCTGTGTCTCAGTTTCTCAGTGTCCCAGTGTCTCTGTGTCTCAGTGTCTCAGTGCCTCAGTGTCTCAATGTCCCAGTGTCCCAGTGTCTCTGTGTCTCAGTGTCCCAGTGTCCCAGTGTCCCCATGTCTCAGTGTTTCTGTGTCTCAGTGTCTCCGTGTCTCCGTGACCCAGTGTCCCAGTGTCTCAGTGTCCCAGTGTCCAAGTGTCTCAGTGTCTCAGTGTCCCAGTGGCCCAGTGTTCCCATGTCTCAAGTGTCTCAGTATCTCAGTGTCTCAGTGTCTCAGTGTCCCAGGGTCCCAGTGTCCCAGTGTCTCAGTGTCCCAGTGTCTCAGTGTCTCAGTGTCTCAGTGTCCCAGTGTCTCAGTTCCCAGCTTCCCTGTGTCTCTGTGTCTCTGTGTCTCAGTGTCTCAGTGTCCCAGTGTCTCAGTGTTCCAGTGTCCCGGTGTCTCAGTGTCTCAGTGTCCCAGTGTCCCATGTCTCAGTGTCTCAGTGTCCCAGTGTCCCTGTGTCTCAGTGTCTCAGTGTCTCAGTGTCCCAGTGTCCCAGTTTCTCTGTGTCCCTGTGTCTCTGTGTCTCAGTGTCCCAGTGTCTCAGTGTCTCAGTGTCCCAGTGTCTCAGTGTCTCAGTGTCCCAGTGTCCCAATGTCTCAGTGTCCCAGTGCCTCAGTGTCTCAGAGACACAGTGTCCCACTGTCTCAGTGTCTCAGTGTCTCAGTGTCCCAGTGTCGCTGTGTCTCAGTTTCTCAGTGTCCTACTGTCCCAGTGTCTCTGTGTCTCAGTGTCTCAGTGTCTCAGTGTCTCAGTGTCCAATGTCCCAGTTTCTCTGTATCTCAGTGTCCCAGTGTCCCCATGGCTCAGTGTCTCTGTGTCTCCGTGTCCCAGTGTCCCAGAGTCTCAGTGTCCCAGTGTCCCAGTGACTCAGTGTCTCAGTGTCCCAGTGGCCCAGTGTCCCCATATCTCGAGTGTCTCAGTATCTCAGTGTCTCAGTGTCTCAGTGTCCCAGGGTCCCAGTGTCTCAGTGTCCCAGCGTCCCTGTGTCTCTGTGTCTCTGTGTATCTGTGTCTCTGTGTCCCAGTGTCCCAGTGTCCCAGTGTCTCTGTGTCTCAGTGTCCCAGTGTCTCAGTGTCTCAGTGTCCCAGTGTCCCAGTGTCTCAGTGTCCCAGTGGCCCAGTGTCCCCATGCCTCAAGTGTCTCAGTATCTCAGTGTCTCAGTGTGTCAGTGTCCCAGGGTCCCAGTGTCCCAGTGTCTCAGTGTCCCAGAGTCTCAGTGTCTCAGTGTCCCAGTGTCTCAGTGTCCCAGTGTCTCTGTGTCTCAGTGTCCCAGTGGCTCAGTGCCTCAGTTCCCAGCGTCCCCGTGTCTCTGTGTCTCTGTGTATCTCTGTCTCTGTGTCCCTGTGTCTCAGTGTCCCAGTGTCTCAGTGTCTCAGCGTCCCAGTGTCTCAGTGTCTCAGTGTCCCAGTGTCCAAGTGTCTCAGTGTCCCAATGTCCCGGTGTTTCAGTGTCTCAGTGTCCCAGTGTCCCAGTGTCTCAGTGTCCCAGTGTCCCAGTGTCTTCATGCCCCAGTGTCTAGTGCCTCAGTGTCTCAGTGTCTCAGTGTCCCAGTGTCTCTGTGTCTCAGTGTCCGTGTCTCTGTGTCCCATTTTCCCATTGTCCCTGTGCCCCTGTGTCTCTGTGTCCCAGTGTCCGTGTCTCCATGTCTCTGTGTCCCAGTACTCCAGTGTCTCAGTGTACCAGTGTTTCAGTGTCTCCGTGTCCCAGTGTCCCAGTGAATCAGAGTCCCACGGTCTCTGTGTCTCAGTGTCCCAGTGTTCCAGTGGACCAGTGTCCCAGTGTCTCAGTGTCCCAGTGTCTCAGTGTCTCAGTTCCCAGCGTCCCTGTGCCCCTGTGTCTCGGTGTCTCAGTGTCCCAGTGTCTCTGTGTCCCTGTGTCTCTGTGTCTCAGTGTCCCAGTGTCTCAGTGTCCCAGTGTCTCAGTGTCTCAGTGTCCCAGTGTCCCAGTGTCCCAGTGTCCCAGTGTCTCAGTCTCTTTGTGTCCCTGTGTCCCAGTGTCTCTGTGTCCCAGTGTCTCTGTGTCCTTGTGTCTCTGTGTCCCAGCGTCCCATTATCCCTGTACCCCTGTGCCTCTGTCTCCCAGTGTCCGTGTCTCCATGTCTCAGTGTCCCAGTGTCCCAGTGTCTCAGTGTCTCAATCTCTCTGTCTCCCTGTGTCCCAGTGTCTCTGTGTCTCAGTGTGTCAGTGTCCCAGTGCCCCAGTGTCTCGGTGTACCAGAGTCTCAATGTCTCAGTGTCCCAGTGTCCCAGTGTCCCAGTGTACAGTGTCCCATTGTCTCAGTGTCCCAGTGACACAGTGTCTCAGTTCCCAGTGTCTCTATGTCCCTGTGCCTCTGTGACTCAGTGTCCCAGTGTCTCAGTGTCTCAGTGTCCCAGTGTCTCAGTGTCTCAGTGTCTCAGTGCCTCCGTGTCTCAGTGTCTCAGGGTCCCAGTGTCCCAGTGTCTCAGTGTCCCAGTGTCTCAGTGTCTCAGTGTCCCAGTGCCTCAGTGTCTCAGAGACACAGTGTCCCACTGTCTCAGTGTCTCAGTGTCTCAGTGTCCCAGTGTTGCTGTGTCTCAGTTTCTCAGTGTCCTACTGTCCCAGTGTCTCTGTGTCTCAGTGTCTCAGTGTCTCAGTGTCCAATGTCCCAGTTTCTCTGTATCTCAGTGTCCCAGTGTCCCAGTGTCCCCATGGCTCAGTGTCTCTGTGTCTCCGTGTCCCAGTGTCCCAGAGTCTCAGTGTCCCAGTGTCCCAGTGATTCAGTGTCTCAGTGTCCCAGTGGCCCAGTGTCCCCATATCTCGAGTGTCTCAGTATCTCAGTGTCTCAGTGTCTCAGTGTCCCAGGGTCCCAGTGTCCCTGTGTCTCAGTGTCTCAGTTCCCAGCGTCCCTGTGTCTCTGTGTCTCTGTGTATCTGTGTCTCTGTGTCCCAGTGTCTCAGTGTCCCAGTGTCTCTGTGTCTCAGTGTCCCAGTGTCTCAGTGTCTCAGTGTCCCAGTGTCCCAGTGTCTCAGTGTCCCAGTGGCCCAGTGTCCCCATATCTCAAGTGTCCCAGTGTCTCAGTGTCCCAGTGTCCCAGGGTCCCAGTGTCCCAGTGTCTCAGTGTCCCAGTGTCCCAGTGTCTCAGTGTCCCAGTGGCCCAGTGGCCCCATGTCTCAAGTGTCTCAGTATCTCTGTGTCTCAGTGTCTCAGTGTCCCAGGGTCCCAGTGTCCCAGTGTCTCAGTGTCCCAGTGTCTCAGTTTCCCAGTGTCCCAGTGTACCAGTGTCCCATTGTCTCAGTGTCCCAGTGACACAGTGTCTCAGTTCCCAGTGTCTCTATGTCCCTGTGCCTCTGTGTCTCAGTGTCCCAGTGTCTCAGTGTCTCAGTGTCCCAGTGTTTCAGTGTCTCAGTGTCTCAGTGCCTCAGTGTCTCAGTGTCTCAGGGTCCCAGTGTCCCAGTGTCTCAGTGTCCCAGTGTCTCAGTGTCTCAGTGTCCCAGTGCCTCAGTGTCTCAGAGACACAGTGTCCCACTGTCTCAGTGTCTCAGTGTCTCAGTGTCCCAGTGTTGCTGTGTCTCAGTTTCTCAGTGTCCTACTGTCCCAGTGTCTCTGTGTCTCAGTGTCTCAGTGTCTCAGTGTCTCAGTGTCCAATGTCCCAGTTTCTCTGTATCTCAGTGTCCCAGTGTCCCAGTGTCCCAGTGTCCCCATGGCTCAGTGTCTCTGTGTCTCCGTGTCCCAGTGTCCCAGAGTCTCAGTGTCCCGGTGTCCCAGTGACTCAGTGTCTCAGTGTCCCAGTGGCCCAGTGTCCCCATATCTCGAGTGTCTCAGTATCTCAGTGTCTCAGTGTCTCAGTGTCCCAGGGTCCCAGTGTCCCAGTGTCTCAGTGTCCCAGTGTCTCAGTGTCTCAGTGTCCCAGTGTCTCAGTGTCCCAGTATCTCTGTGTCTCAGTGTCCCAGTGTCCCAGTGTCTCAGTGTCTCAGTTGCCAGCGTCCCTGTGTCTCTGTGTCTCTGTGTATCTGTGCCTCTGTGTCCCAGTGTCTCAGTGTCCCAGTGTCTCTGTGTCTCAATGTCCCAGTGTCTCAGTGTCCCAGGGTCCCAGTGTCCCAGTGTCTCAGTGTCCCAGTGTCTCAGTTTCCCAGTGTCCCAGTGTACCAGTGTCCCATTGTCTCAGTGTCCCAGTGACACAGTGTCTCAGTTCCCAGTGTCTCTATGTCCCTGTGCCTCTGTGTCTCAGTGTCCCAGTGTCTCAGTGTCTCAGTGTCCCAGTGTCTCAGTGTCTCAGTGCCTCAGTGTCTCAGTGTCTCAGGGTCCCAGTGTCCCAGTGTCTCAGTGTCCCAGTGTCTCAGTGTCTCAGTGTCCCAGTGCCTCAGTGTCTCAGAGACACAGTGTCCCACTGTCTCAGTGTCTCAGTGTCTCAGTGTCCCAGTGTTGCTGTGTCTCAGTTTCTCAGTGTCCTACTGTCCCAGTGTCTCTGTGTCTCAGTGTCTCAGTGTCTCAGTGTCCAATGTCCCAGTTTCTCTGTATCTCAGTGTCCCAGTGTCCCAGTGTCCCCATGGCTCAGTGTCTCTGTGTCTCCGTGTCCCAGTGTCCCAGAGTCTCAGTGTCCCAGTGTCCCAGTGACTCAGTGTCTCAGTGTCCCAGTGGCCCAGTGTCCCCATATCTCGAGTGTCTCAGTATCTCAGTGTCTCAGTGTCTCAGTGTCCCAGGGTCCCAGTGTCCCAGTGTCTCAGTGTCCCAGTGTCTCAGTGTCTCAGTGTCCCAGTGTCTCAGTGTCCCAGTATCTCTGTGTCTCAGTGTTCCAGTGTCTCAGTGTCTCAGTGTCCCAGTGTCCCAGTGTCTCAGTGTCCCAGTGGCCCAGTGTCCCCATGTCTCAAGTGTCCCAGTGTCTCAGTGTCCCAGTGTCTCTGTGCCCCAGGGTCCCAGTGTCCCAGTGTCTCAGTGTCCCAGTGTCCTAGTGTCTCAGTGTCCCAGTGGCCCAGTGGCCCCATGTCTCAAGTGTCTCAGTATCTCAGTGTCTCAGTGTGTCAGTGTCCCAGGGTCCCAGTGTGCCAGTGTCTCAGTGTCCCAGAGTCTCAGTGTCTCAGTGTCCCAGTGTCTCAGTGTCCCAGTGTCTCTGTGTCTCAGTGTCCCAGTGTCTCAGTGCCTCAGTTCCCAGCGTCCCCGTGTCTCTGTGTCTCTGTGTATCTCTGTCTCTGTGTCCCTGTGTCCCAGTGTCCCAGTGTCCCAGTGTCTCAGTGTCCCAGTGTCTCTGTGTCTCAGTGTCCCAGTGTCTCAGTGCCTCAGTTCCCAGCGTCCCCGTGTCTCTGTGTCTCTGTGTATCTCTGTCTCTGTGTCCCTGTGTCTCAGTGTCCCAGTGTCTCAGTGTCTCAGCGTCCCAGTGTCTCAGTGTCTCAGTGTCCCAGTGTCCAAGTGTCTCAGTGTCCCAATGTCCCGGTGTTTCAGTGTCTCAGTGTCCCAGTGTCCCAGTGTCTCAGTGTCCCAGTGTCCCAGTGTCTTCATGCCCCAGTGTCTAGTGCCTCAGTGTCTCAGTGTCTCAGTGTCCCAGTGTCTCTGTGTCTCAGTGTCCGTGTCTCTGTGTCCCATTTTCCCATTGTCCCTGTGCCCCTGTGTCTCTGTGTCCCAGTGTCCGTGTCTCCATGTCTCTGTGTCCCAGTACTCCAGTGTCTCAGTGTACCAGTGTTTCAGTGTCTCCGTGTCCCAGTGTCCCAGTGAATCAGAGTCCCACGGTCTCTGTGTCTCAGTGTCCCAGTGTTCCAGTGGACCAGTGTCCCAGTGTCTCAGTGTCCCAGTGTCTCAGTGTCTCAGTTCCCAGCGTCCCTGTGCCCCTGTGTCTCGGTGTCTCAGTGTCCCAGTGTCTCTGTGTCCCTGTGTCTCTGTGTCTCAGTGTCCCAGTGTCTCAGTGTCCCAGTGTCTCAGTGTCTCAGTGTCCCAGTGTCCCAGTGTCCCAGTGTCCCAGTGTCTCAGTCTCTTTGTGTCCCTGTGTCCCAGTGTCTCTGTGTCCCAGTGTCTCTGTGTCCTTGTGTCTCTGTGTCCCAGCGTCCCATTATCCCTGTACCCCTGTGCCTCTGTCTCCCAGTGTCCGTGTCTCCATGTCTCAGTGTCCCAGTGTCCCAGTGTCTCAGTGTCTCAATCTCTCTGTCTCCCTGTGTCCCAGTGTCTCTGTGTCTCAGTGTGTCAGTGTCCCAGTGCCCCAGTGTCTCGGTGTACCAGAGTCTCAATGTCTCAGTGTCCCAGTGTCCCAGTGTCCCAGTGTACAGTGTCCCATTGTCTCAGTGTCCCAGTGACACAGTGTCTCAGTTCCCAGTGTCTCTATGTCCCTGTGCCTCTGTGACTCAGTGTCCCAGTGTCTCAGTGTCTCAGTGTCCCAGTGTCTCAGTGTCTCAGTGTCTCAGTGCCTCCGTGTCTCAGTGTCTCAGGGTCCCAGTGTCCCAGTGTCTCAGTGTCCCAGTGTCTCAGTGTCTCAGTGTCCCAGTGCCTCAGTGTCTCAGAGACACAGTGTCCCACTGTCTCAGTGTCTCAGTGTCTCAGTGTCCCAGTGTTGCTGTGTCTCAGTTTCTCAGTGTCCTACTGTCCCAGTGTCTCTGTGTCTCAGTGTCTCAGTGTCTCAGTGTCCAATGTCCCAGTTTCTCTGTATCTCAGTGTCCCAGTGTCCCAGTGTCCCCATGGCTCAGTGTCTCTGTGTCTCCGTGTCCCAGTGTCCCAGAGTCTCAGTGTCCCAGTGTCCCAGTGATTCAGTGTCTCAGTGTCCCAGTGGCCCAGTGTCCCCATATCTCGAGTGTCTCAGTATCTCAGTGTCTCAGTGTCTCAGTGTCCCAGGGTCCCAGTGTCCCTGTGTCTCAGTGTCTCAGTTCCCAGCGTCCCTGTGTCTCTGTGTCTCTGTGTATCTGTGTCTCTGTGTCCCAGTGTCTCAGTGTCCCAGTGTCTCTGTGTCTCAGTGTCCCAGTGTCTCAGTGTCTCAGTGTCCCAGTGTCCCAGTGTCTCAGTGTCCCAGTGGCCCAGTGTCCCCATATCTCAAGTGTCCCAGTGTCTCAGTGTCCCAGTGTCCCAGGGTCCCAGTGTCCCAGTGTCTCAGTGTCCCAGTGTCCCAGTGTCTCAGTGTCCCAGTGGCCCAGTGGCCCCATGTCTCAAGTGTCTCAGTATCTCTGTGTCTCAGTGTCTCAGTGTCCCAGGGTCCCAGTGTCCCAGTGTCTCAGTGTCCCAGTGTCTCAGTTTCCCAGTGTCCCAGTGTACCAGTGTCCCATTGTCTCAGTGTCCCAGTGACACAGTGTCTCAGTTCCCAGTGTCTCTATGTCCCTGTGCCTCTGTGTCTCAGTGTCCCAGTGTCTCAGTGTCTCAGTGTCCCAGTGTTTCAGTGTCTCAGTGTCTCAGTGCCTCAGTGTCTCAGTGTCTCAGGGTCCCAGTGTCCCAGTGTCTCAGTGTCCCAGTGTCTCAGTGTCTCAGTGTCCCAGTGCCTCAGTGTCTCAGAGACACAGTGTCCCACTGTCTCAGTGTCTCAGTGTCTCAGTGTCCCAGTGTTGCTGTGTCTCAGTTTCTCAGTGTCCTACTGTCCCAGTGTCTCTGTGTCTCAGTGTCTCAGTGTCTCAGTGTCTCAGTGTCCAATGTCCCAGTTTCTCTGTATCTCAGTGTCCCAGTGTCCCAGTGTCCCAGTGTCCCCATGGCTCAGTGTCTCTGTGTCTCCGTGTCCCAGTGTCCCAGAGTCTCAGTGTCCCGGTGTCCCAGTGACTCAGTGTCTCAGTGTCCCAGTGGCCCAGTGTCCCCATATCTCGAGTGTCTCAGTATCTCAGTGTCTCAGTGTCTCAGTGTCCCAGGGTCCCAGTGTCCCAGTGTCTCAGTGTCCCAGTGTCTCAGTGTCTCAGTGTCCCAGTGTCTCAGTGTCCCAGTATCTCTGTGTCTCAGTGTCCCAGTGTCCCAGTGTCTCAGTGTCTCAGTTGCCAGCGTCCCTGTGTCTCTGTGTCTCTGTGTATCTGTGCCTCTGTGTCCCAGTGTCTCAGTGTCCCAGTGTCTCTGTGTCTCAATGTCCCAGTGTCTCAGTGTCCCAGGGTCCCAGTGTCCCAGTGTCTCAGTGTCCCAGTGTCTCAGTTTCCCAGTGTCCCAGTGTACCAGTGTCCCATTGTCTCAGTGTCCCAGTGACACAGTGTCTCAGTTCCCAGTGTCTCTATGTCCCTGTGCCTCTGTGTCTCAGTGTCCCAGTGTCTCAGTGTCTCAGTGTCCCAGTGTCTCAGTGTCTCAGTGCCTCAGTGTCTCAGTGTCTCAGGGTCCCAGTGTCCCAGTGTCTCAGTGTCCCAGTGTCTCAGTGTCTCAGTGTCCCAGTGCCTCAGTGTCTCAGAGACACAGTGTCCCACTGTCTCAGTGTCTCAGTGTCTCAGTGTCCCAGTGTTGCTGTGTCTCAGTTTCTCAGTGTCCTACTGTCCCAGTGTCTCTGTGTCTCAGTGTCTCAGTGTCTCAGTGTCCAATGTCCCAGTTTCTCTGTATCTCAGTGTCCCAGTGTCCCAGTGTCCCCATGGCTCAGTGTCTCTGTGTCTCCGTGTCCCAGTGTCCCAGAGTCTCAGTGTCCCAGTGTCCCAGTGACTCAGTGTCTCAGTGTCCCAGTGGCCCAGTGTCCCCATATCTCGAGTGTCTCAGTATCTCAGTGTCTCAGTGTCTCAGTGTCCCAGGGTCCCAGTGTCCCAGTGTCTCAGTGTCCCAGTGTCTCAGTGTCTCAGTGTCCCAGTGTCTCAGTGTCCCAGTATCTCTGTGTCTCAGTGTTCCAGTGTCTCAGTGTCTCAGTGTCCCAGTGTCCCAGTGTCTCAGTGTCCCAGTGGCCCAGTGTCCCCATGTCTCAAGTGTCCCAGTGTCTCAGTGTCCCAGTGTCTCTGTGCCCCAGGGTCCCAGTGTCCCAGTGTCTCAGTGTCCCAGTGTCCTAGTGTCTCAGTGTCCCAGTGGCCCAGTGGCCCCATGTCTCAAGTGTCTCAGTATCTCAGTGTCTCAGTGTGTCAGTGTCCCAGGGTCC
This sequence comes from Pristiophorus japonicus, assembly GCF_044704955.1. Taxonomy (NCBI): domain Eukaryota; kingdom Metazoa; phylum Chordata; class Chondrichthyes; family Pristiophoridae; genus Pristiophorus; species Pristiophorus japonicus. The sequence continues at coordinate 19,164,907 of NC_091985.1, forward strand.
CAGTGTGCCAGTGTCTCAGTGTCCCAGAGTCTCAGTGTCTCAGTGTCCCAGTGTCTCAGTGTCCCAGTGTCTCTGTGTCTCAGTGTCCCAGTGTCTCAGTGCCTCAGTTCCCAGCGTCCCTGTGTCTCTGTGTCTCTGTGTATCTCTGTCTCTGTGTCCCTGTGTCCCAGTGTCCCAGTGTCTCAGTGTCCCAGTGCCTCAGTGTCTCAGTGTCCCAGTGTCTCAGTGTCCCAGTATCTCTGTGTCTCAGTGTCCCAGTGTCCCAGTGTCTCAGTGTCTCAGTTCCCAGCGTCCCTGTGTCTCTGTGTCTCTGTGTATCTGTGTCTCTGTGTCCCAGTGTCCCAGTGTCCCAGTGCCTCTGTGTCTCAGTGTCCAAGTGTCTCAGTGTCTCAGTGTCCCAGTGTCCCAGTGTCTCAGTGTCCCAGTGGCCCAGTGTCCCCATGCCTCAAGTGTCTCAGTATCTCAGTGTCTCAGTGTGTCAGTGTCCCAGGGTCCCAGTGTCCCAGTGTCTCAGTGTCCCAGAGTCTCAGTGTCTCAGTGTCCCAGTGTCCCAGTGTCTCAGTGTCTCAGTTCCCAGCGTCCCTGTGTCTCTGTGTCTCTGTGTATCTGTGTCTCTGTGTCCCAGTGTCCCAGTGTCCCAGTGCCTCTGTGTCTCAGTGTCCCAGTGTCTCAGTGTCTCAGTGTCCCAGTGTCCCAGTGTCTCAGTGTCCCAGTGGCCCAGTGTCCCCATGCCTCAAGTGTCTCAGTATCTCAGTGTCTCAGTGTGTCAGTGTCCCAGGGTCCCAGTGTCCCAGTGTCTCAGTGTCCCAGAGTCTCAGTGTCTCAGTGTCCCAGTGTCTCAGTGTCCCAGTGTCTCTGTGTCTCAGTGTCCCAGTGTCTCAGTGCCTCAGTTCCCAGCGTCCCCGTGTCTCTGTGTCTCTGTGTATCTCTGTCTCTGTGTCCCTGTGTCTCAGTGTCCCAGTGTCTCAGTGTCTCAGCGTCCCAGTGTCTCAGTGTCTCAGTGTCCCAGTGTCCAAGTGTCTCAGTGTCCCAATGTCCCGGTGTTTCAGTGTCTCAGTGTCCCAGTGTCCCAGTGTCTCAGTGTCCCAGTGTCCCAGTGTCTTCATGCCCCAGTGTCTAGTGCCTCAGTGTCTCAGTGTCTCAGTGTCCCAGTGTCTCTGTGTCTCAGTGTCCGTGTCTCTGTGTCCCATTTTCCCATTGTCCCTGTGCCCCTGTGTCTCTGTGTCCCAGTGTCCGTGTCTCCATGTCTCTGTGTCCCAGTACTCCAGTGTCTCAGTGTACCAGTGTTTCAGTGTCTCCGTGTCCCAGTGTCCCAGTGAATCAGAGTCCCACGGTCTCTGTGTCTCAGTGTCCGAGTGTTCCAGTGGACCGGTGTCTCAGTTTCCAGCGTCCCTGTGTCCCTGTGTCTCAGTGTCTCAGTGTCCCAGTGTCCCAGTGTCTCAGTGTCTCAGTGTCCCAGTGTCTCAGTGTCTCAGTTCCCAGTGTCCCTTGGTCCCTGTGTCTCAGTGCCCCTGTGTCTCAGTGTCCCAGTATCCCAGTGTCTCAGTGTAACAGTGTCTCAGTGTCCCAGTGTCCCAGTGTCTCAGTGTCTCAGTGTCTCAGTGTCTCAGTGTCCAAGTGTCTCTGTGTCCTTGTGTCTCTGTGTCCCAGCGTCCCATTGTCCCTGTACCCCTGTGTCTCTGTCTCCCAGTGTCCATATCTCAATGTCTCTGTGTCCCAGTGCCCCATTGTCTCTGTGTCTCAGTGTGTCAGCGTCCCAGTGCCCCAGCGTCTCAGTGTACCAGTGTCCCAGTGTATCAGAGTCCCACGGTCTCTGTGTCTCAGTGTCCCAGTGTACCAGTGTCCCAGTGTCTTAGTTTTCCAGTGTCTCAGTGTCTCAGTTCCCAGCATCCCTGTGTCCCTGTATCTCAGTGTCTCAGTGTCTCAGTGTCCCAGTGTCTCAGTGTCTCAGTGTCCCCGTGTCTCAGTGTCTCAGTGTCCCAGTGTCCCAGTGTCTCAGTGCCCCAGTGTCCCAGTGTCTCAGTGTCTCAGAGACACAGTGTCCCAGTGTCCCACTGTCTCAGTGTCTCAGTGTCTCAGTGTCCCAGTGTCCCAGTGTCGCTGTGTCTCAGTTTCTCAGTGTCCCAGTGTCTCTGTGTCTCAGTGTCTCAGTGCCTCAGTGCCTCAATGTCCCAGTGTCCCAGTGTCTCTGTGTCTCAGTGTCCCAGTGTCCCAGTGTCCCCATGTCTCAGTGTTTCTGTGTCTCAGTGTCTCCGTGTCTCCGTGACCCAGTGTCCCAGTGTCTCAGTGTCCCAGTGTCCAAGTGTCTCAGTGTCTCAGTGTCCCAGTGGCCCAGTGTTCCCTTGTCTCAAGTGTCTCAGTATCTCAGTGTCTCAGTGTCTCAGTGTCCCAGGGTCCCAGTGTCCCAGTGTCTCAGTGTCCCAGTGTCTCAGTGTCTCAGTGTCTCAGTGTCCCAGTGTCTCAGTTCCCAGCTTCTCTGTGTCTCTGTGTCTCTGTGTCTCAGTGTCCCAGTGTCTCAGTGTTCCAGTGTCCCGGTGTCTCAGTGTCTCAGTGTCCCAGTGTCCCATGTCTCAGTGTCTCAGTGTCCCAGTGTCCCTGTGTCTCAGTGTCTCAGTGTCTCAGTGTCCCAGTGTCCCAGTTTCTCTGTGTCCCTGTGTCTCTGTGTCTCAGTGTCCCAGTGTCTCAGTGTCTCAGTGTCCCAGTGTCCCAGTGTCTCAGTGTCCCAGTGTCCCAGTGTCCCAGTGTCTCAGTGTCCCAGTGGCCCAGTGTCCCCATGTCTCAAGTGTCTCAGTATCTCTGTGTCTCAGTGTCTCGGTGTCCCAGGGCCCCAGTGTCGCAGTGCCTCAGTGTCCCAGTGTCGCAGTGTCTCAGTGTCCCAGTGTCTCAGTTTCCCAGTGTCCCAGTGTCTCAGTGTCCCAGTGGCCCAGTGTCCCCATGCCTCAAGTGTCTCAGTATCTCAGTGTCTCAGTGTGTCAGTGTCCCAGGGTCCCAGTGTCCCAGTGTCTCAGTGTCCCAGAGTCTCAGTGTCTCAGTGTCCCAGTGTCTCAGTGTCCCAGTGTCTCTGTGTCTCAGTGTCCCAGTGTCTCAGTGCCTCAGTTCCCAGCGTCCCTGTGTCTCTGTGTCTCTGTGTATCTCTGTCTCTGTGTCCCTGTGTCTCAGTGTCCCAGTGTCTCAGTGTCTCAGTGTCCCAGTGTCCCAGTGTCTCAGTGCCCCAGTGTCCCAGTGTCTCAGTGTCTCAGAGACACAGTGTCCCAGTGTCCCACTGTCTCAGTGTCTCAGTGTCTCCGTGTCTCAGTGCCCCAGTGTCCCAGTGTCGCTGTGTCTCAGTTTCTCAGTGTCCCAGTGTCTCTGTGTCTCAGTGTCTCAGTGCCTCAGTGTCTCAATGTCCCAGTGTCCCAGTGTCTCTGTGTCTCAGTGTCCCAGTGTCCCAGTGTCCCCATGTCTCAGTGTTTCTGTGTCTCAGTGTCTCCGTGTCTCCGTGACCCAGTGTCCCAGTGTCTCAGTGTCCCAGTGTCCAAGTGTCTCAGTGTCTCAGTGTCCCAGTGGCCCAGTGTTCCCATGTCTCAAGTGTCTCAGTATCTCAGTGTCTCAGTGTCTCAGTGTCCCAGGGTCCCAGTGTCCCAGTGTCTCAGTGTCCCAGTGTCTCAGTGTCTCAGTGTCTCAGTGTCCCAGTGTCTCAGTTCCCAGCTTCCCTGTGTCTCTGTGTCTCTGTGTCTCAGTGTCTCAGTGTCCCAGTGTCTCAGTGTTCCAGTGTCCCGGTGTCTCAGTGTCTCAGTGCCTCAGTTCCCAGCGTCCCTGTGTCTCTGTGTCTCTGTGTATCTCTGTCTCTGTGTCCCTGTGTCTCAGTGTCCCAGTGTCTCAGTGTCTCAGTGTCCCAGTGTCCCAGTGTCTCAGTGCCCCAGTGTCCCAGTGTCTCAGTGTCTCAGAGACACAGTGTCCCAGTGTCCCACTGTCTCAGTGTCTCAGTGTCTCCGTGTCTCAGTGCCCCAGTGTCCCAGTGTCGCTGTGTCTCAGTTTCTCAGTGTCCCAGTGTCTCTGTGTCTCAGTGTCTCAGTGCCTCAGTGTCTCAATGTCCCAGTGTCCCAGTGTCTCTGTGTCTCAGTGTCCCAGTGTCCCAGTGTCCCCATGTCTCAGTGTTTCTGTGTCTCAGTGTCTCCGTGTCTCCGTGACCCAGTGTCCCAGTGTCTCAGTGTCCCAGTGTCCAAGTGTCTCAGTGTCTCAGTGTCCCAGTGGCCCAGTGTTCCCATGTCTCAAGTGTCTCAGTATCTCAGTGTCTCAGTGTCTCAGTGTCCCAGGGTCCCAGTGTCCCAGTGTCTCAGTGTCCCAGTGTCTCAGTGTCTCAGTGTCTCAGTGTCCCAGTGTCTCAGTTCCCAGCTTCCCTGTGTCTCTGTGTCTCTGTGTCTCAGTGTCTCAGTGTCCCAGTGTCTCAGTGTTCCAGTGTCCCGGTGTCTCAGTGTCTCAGTGTCCCAGTGTCCCATGTCTCAGTGTCTCAGTGTCCCAGTGTCCCTGTGTCTCAGTGTCTCAGTGTCTCAGTGTCCCAGTGTCCCAGTTTCTCTGTGTCCCTGTGTCTCTGTGTCTCAGTGTCCCAGTGTCTCAGTGTCTCAGTGTCCCAGTGTCTCAGTGTCTCAGTGTCCCAGTGTCCCAATGTCTCAGTGTCCCAGTGCCTCAGTGTCTCAGAGACACAGTGTCCCACTGTCTCAGTGTCTCAGTGTCTCAGTGTCCCAGTGTCGCTGTGTCTCAGTTTCTCAGTGTCCTACTGTCCCAGTGTCTCTGTGTCTCAGTGTCTCAGTGTCTCAGTGTCCAATGTCCCAGTTTCTCTGTATCTCAGTGTCCCAGTGTCCCCATGGCTCAGTGTCTCTGTGTCTCCGTGTCCCAGTGTCCCAGAGTCTCAGTGTCCCAGTGTCCCAGTGACTCAGTGTCTCAGTGTCCCAGTGGCCCAGTGTCCCCATATCTCGAGTGTCTCAGTATCTCAGTGTCTCAGTGTCTCAGTGTCCCAGGGTCCCAGTGTCTCAGTGTCCCAGCGTCCCTGTGTCTCTGTGTCTCTGTGTATCTGTGTCTCTGTGTCCCAGTGTCCCAGTGTCCCAGTGTCTCTGTGTCTCAGTGTCCCAGTGTCTCAGTGTCTCAGTGTCCCAGTGTCCCAGTGTCTCAGTGTCCCAGTGGCCCAGTGTCCCCATGCCTCAAGTGTCTCAGTATCTCAGTGTCTCAGTGTGTCAGTGTCCCAGGGTCCCAGTGTCCCAGTGTCTCAGTGTCCCAGAGTCTCAGTGTCTCAGTGTCCCAGTGTCTCAGTGTCCCAGTGTCTCTGTGTCTCAGTGTCCCAGTGGCTCAGTGCCTCAGTTCCCAGCGTCCCCGTGTCTCTGTGTCTCTGTGTATCTCTGTCTCTGTGTCCCTGTGTCTCAGTGTCCCAGTGTCTCAGTGTCTCAGCGTCCCAGTGTCTCAGTGTCTCAGTGTCCCAGTGTCCAAGTGTCTCAGTGTCCCAATGTCCCGGTGTTTCAGTGTCTCAGTGTCCCAGTGTCCCAGTGTCTCAGTGTCCCAGTGTCCCAGTGTCTTCATGCCCCAGTGTCTAGTGCCTCAGTGTCTCAGTGTCTCAGTGTCCCAGTGTCTCTGTGTCTCAGTGTCCGTGTCTCTGTGTCCCATTTTCCCATTGTCCCTGTGCCCCTGTGTCTCTGTGTCCCAGTGTCCGTGTCTCCATGTCTCTGTGTCCCAGTACTCCAGTGTCTCAGTGTACCAGTGTTTCAGTGTCTCCGTGTCCCAGTGTCCCAGTGAATCAGAGTCCCACGGTCTCTGTGTCTCAGTGTCCCAGTGTTCCAGTGGACCAGTGTCCCAGTGTCTCAGTGTCCCAGTGTCTCAGTGTCTCAGTTCCCAGCGTCCCTGTGCCCCTGTGTCTCGGTGTCTCAGTGTCCCAGTGTCTCTGTGTCCCTGTGTCTCTGTGTCTCAGTGTCCCAGTGTCTCAGTGTCCCAGTGTCTCAGTGTCTCAGTGTCCCAGTGTCCCAGTGTCCCAGTGTCCCAGTGTCTCAGTCTCTTTGTGTCCCTGTGTCCCAGTGTCTCTGTGTCCCAGTGTCTCTGTGTCCTTGTGTCTCTGTGTCCCAGCGTCCCATTATCCCTGTACCCCTGTGCCTCTGTCTCCCAGTGTCCGTGTCTCCATGTCTCAGTGTCCCAGTGTCCCAGTGTCTCAGTGTCTCAATCTCTCTGTCTCCCTGTGTCCCAGTGTCTCTGTGTCTCAGTGTGTCAGTGTCCCAGTGCCCCAGTGTCTCGGTGTACCAGAGTCTCAATGTCTCAGTGTCCCAGTGTCCCAGTGTCCCAGTGTACAGTGTCCCATTGTCTCAGTGTCCCAGTGACACAGTGTCTCAGTTCCCAGTGTCTCTATGTCCCTGTGCCTCTGTGACTCAGTGTCCCAGTGTCTCAGTGTCTCAGTGTCCCAGTGTCTCAGTGTCTCAGTGTCTCAGTGCCTCCGTGTCTCAGTGTCTCAGGGTCCCAGTGTCCCAGTGTCTCAGTGTCCCAGTGTCTCAGTGTCTCAGTGTCCCAGTGCCTCAGTGTCTCAGAGACACAGTGTCCCACTGTCTCAGTGTCTCAGTGTCTCAGTGTCCCAGTGTTGCTGTGTCTCAGTTTCTCAGTGTCCTACTGTCCCAGTGTCTCTGTGTCTCAGTGTCTCAGTGTCTCAGTGTCCAATGTCCCAGTTTCTCTGTATCTCAGTGTCCCAGTGTCCCAGTGTCCCCATGGCTCAGTGTCTCTGTGTCTCCGTGTCCCAGTGTCCCAGAGTCTCAGTGTCCCAGTGTCCCAGTGATTCAGTGTCTCAGTGTCCCAGTGGCCCAGTGTCCCCATATCTCGAGTGTCTCAGTATCTCAGTGTCTCAGTGTCTCAGTGTCCCAGGGTCCCAGTGTCCCTGTGTCTCAGTGTCTCAGTTCCCAGCGTCCCTGTGTCTCTGTGTCTCTGTGTATCTGTGTCTCTGTGTCCCAGTGTCTCAGTGTCCCAGTGTCTCTGTGTCTCAGTGTCCCAGTGTCTCAGTGTCTCAGTGTCCCAGTGTCCCAGTGTCTCAGTGTCCCAGTGGCCCAGTGTCCCCATATCTCAAGTGTCCCAGTGTCTCAGTGTCCCAGTGTCCCAGGGTCCCAGTGTCCCAGTGTCTCAGTGTCCCAGTGTCCCAGTGTCTCAGTGTCCCAGTGGCCCAGTGGCCCCATGTCTCAAGTGTCTCAGTATCTCTGTGTCTCAGTGTCTCAGTGTCCCAGGGTCCCAGTGTCCCAGTGTCTCAGTGTCCCAGTGTCTCAGTTTCCCAGTGTCCCAGTGTACCAGTGTCCCATTGTCTCAGTGTCCCAGTGACACAGTGTCTCAGTTCCCAGTGTCTCTATGTCCCTGTGCCTCTGTGTCTCAGTGTCCCAGTGTCTCAGTGTCTCAGTGTCCCAGTGTTTCAGTGTCTCAGTGTCTCAGTGCCTCAGTGTCTCAGTGTCTCAGGGTCCCAGTGTCCCAGTGTCTCAGTGTCCCAGTGTCTCAGTGTCTCAGTGTCCCAGTGCCTCAGTGTCTCAGAGACACAGTGTCCCACTGTCTCAGTGTCTCAGTGTCTCAGTGTCCCAGTGTTGCTGTGTCTCAGTTTCTCAGTGTCCTACTGTCCCAGTGTCTCTGTGTCTCAGTGTCTCAGTGTCTCAGTGTCTCAGTGTCCAATGTCCCAGTTTCTCTGTATCTCAGTGTCCCAGTGTCCCAGTGTCCCAGTGTCCCCATGGCTCAGTGTCTCTGTGTCTCCGTGTCCCAGTGTCCCAGAGTCTCAGTGTCCCAGTGTCCCAGTGACTCAGTGTCTCAGTGTCCCAGTGGCCCAGTGTCCCCATATCTCGAGTGTCTCAGTATCTCAGTGTCTCAGTGTCTCAGTGTCCCAGGGTCCCAGTGTCCCAGTGTCTCAGTGTCCCAGTGTCTCAGTGTCTCAGTGTCCCAGTGTCTCAGTGTCCCAGTATCTCTGTGTCTCAGTGTCCCAGTGTCCCAGTGTCTCAGTGTCTCAGTTGCCAGCGTCCCTGTGTCTCTGTGTCTCTGTGTATCTGTGCCTCTGTGTCCCAGTGTCTCAGTGTCCCAGTGTCTCTGTGTCTCAATGTCCCAGTGTCTCAGTGTCCCAGGGTCCCAGTGTCCCAGTGTCTCAGTGTCCCAGTGTCTCAGTTTCCCAGTGTCCCAGTGTACCAGTGTCCCATTGTCTCAGTGTCCCAGTGACACAGTGTCTCAGTTCCCAGTGTCTCTATGTCCCTGTGCCTCTGTGTCTCAGTGTCCCAGTGTCTCAGTGTCTCAGTGTCCCAGTGTCTCAGTGTCTCAGTGCCTCAGTGTCTTAGTGTCTCAGGGTCCCAGTGTCCCAGTGTCTCAGTGTCCCAGTGTCTCAGTGTCTCAGTGTCCCAGTGCCTCAGTGTCTCAGAGACACAGTGTCCCACTGTCTCAGTGTCTCAGTGTCTCAGTGTCCCAGTGTTGCTGTGTCTCAGTTTCTCAGTGTCCTACTGTCCCAGTGTCTCTGTGTCTCAGTGTCTCAGTGTCTCAGTGTCCAATGTCCCAGTTTCTCTGTATCTCAGTGTCCCAGTGTCCCAGTGTCCCCATGGCTCAGTGTCTCTGTGTCTCCGTGTCCCAGTGTCCCAGAGTCTCAGTGTCCCAGTGTCCCAGTGACTCAGTGTCTCAGTGTCCCAGTGGCCCAGTGTCCCCATATCTCGAGTGTCTCAGTATCTCAGTGTCTCAGTGTCTCAGTGTCCCAGGGTCCCAGTGTCCCAGTGTCTCAGTGTCCCAGTGTCTCAGTGTCTCAGTGTCCCAGTGTCTCAGTGTCCCAGTATCTCTGTGTCTCAGTGTTCCAGTGTCTCAGTGTCTCAGTGTCCCAGTGTCCCAGTGTCTCAGTGTCCCAGTGGCCCAGTGTCCCCATGTCTCAAGTGTCCCAGTGTCTCAGTGTCCCAGTGTCTCTGTGCCCCAGGGTCCCAGTGTCCCAGTGTCTCAGTGTCCCAGTGTCCTAGTGTCTCAGTGTCCCAGTGGCCCAGTGGCCCCATGTCTCAAGTGTCTCAGTATCTCAGTGTCTCAGTGTGTCAGTGTCCCAGGGTCCCAGTGTGCCAGTGTCTCAGTGTCCCAGAGTCTCAGTGTCTCAGTGTCCCAGTGTCTCAGTGTCCCAGTGTCTCTGTGTCTCAGTGTCCCAGTGTCTCAGTGCCTCAGTTCCCAGCGTCCCTGTGTCTCTGTGTCTCTGTGTATCTCTGTCTCTGTGTCCCTGTGTCTCAGTGTCCCAGTGTCTCAGTGTCTCAGCGTCCCAGTGTCTCAGTGTCTCAGTGTCCCAGTGTCCAAGTGTCTCAGTGTCCCAATGTCCCGGTGTTTCAGTGTCTCAGTGTCCCAGTGTCCCAGTGTCTCAGTGTCCCAGTGTCCCAGTGTCTTCATGCCCCAGTGTCTAGTGCCTCAGTGTCTCAGTGTCTCAGTGTCCCAGTGTCTCTGTGTCTCAGTGTCCGTGTCTCTGTGTCCCATTGTCCCATTGTCCCTGTGCCCCTGTGTCTCTGTGTCCCAGTGTCCGTGTCTCCATGTCTCTGTGTCCCAGTACTCCAGTGTCTCAGTGTACCAGTGTTTCAGTGTCTCCGTGTCCCAGTGTCCCAGTGAATCAGAGTCCCACGGTCTCTGTGTCTCAGTGTCCCAGTGTTCCAGTGGACCAGTGTCCCAGTGTCTCAGTGTCCCAGTGTCTCAGTGTCTCAGTTCCCAGCGTCCCTGTGCCCCTGTGTCTCGGTGTCTCAGTGTCCCAGTGTCTCTGTGTCCCTGTGACTCTGTGTCTCAGTGTCCCAGTGCCTCAGTGTCCCAGTGTCTCAGTGTCTCAGTGTCCCAGTGTCCCAGTGTCCCAGTGTCCCAGTGTCTCAGTCTCTTTGTGTCCCTGTGTCCCAGTGTCTCTGTGTCCCAGTGTCTATGTGTCCTTGTGTCTCTGTGTCCCAGCGTCCCATTATCCCTGTACCCCTGTGCCTCTGTCTCCCAGTGTCCGTGTCTCCATGTCTCAGTGTCCCAGTGTCCCAGTGTCTCAGTGTCTCAATCTCTCTGTCTCCCTGTGTCCCAGTGTCTCTGTGTCTCAGTGTGTCAGTGTCCCAGTGCCCCAGTGTCTCAGTGTACCAGAGTCTCAATGTCTCAGTGTCCCAGTGTCCCAGTGTCCCAGTGTACAGTGTCCCATTGTCTCAGTGTCCCAGTGACACAGTGTCTCAGTTCCCAGTGTCTCTATGTCCCTGTGCCTCTGTGACTCAGTGTCCCAGTGTCTCAGTGTCTCAGTGTCCCAGTGTCTCAGTGTCTCAGTGTCTCAGTGCCTCAGTGTCTCAGTGTCTCAGGGTCCCAGTGTCCCAGTGTCTCAGTGTCCCAGTGTCTCAGTGTCTCAGTGTCCCAGTGCCTCAGTGTCTCAGAGACACAGTGTCCCACTGTCTCAGTGTCTCAGTGTCTCAGTGTCCCAGTGTTGCTGTGTCTCAGTTTCTCAGTGTCCTACTGTCCCAGTGTCTCTGTGTCTCAGTGTCTCAGTGTCTCAGTGTCTCAGTGTCCAATGTCCCAGTTTCTCTGTATCTCAGTGTCCCAGTGTCCCAGTGTCCCCATGGCTCAGTGTCTCTGTGTCTCCGTGTCCCAGTGTCCCAGAGTCTCAGTGTCCCAGTGTCCCAGTGACTCAGTGTCTCAGTGTCCCAGTGGCCCAGTGTCCCCATATCTCGAGTGTCTCAGTATCTCAGTGTCTCAGTGTCTCAGTGTCCCAGGGTCCCAGTGTCCCAGTGTCTCAGTGTCCCAGTGTCTCAGTGTCTCAGTGTCCCAGTGTCTCAGTGTCCCAGTATCTCTGTGTCTCAGTGTTCCAGTGTCCCAGTGTTTCAGTGTCTCAGTTCCCAGCGTCCCTGTCTCTCTGTGTCTCTGTGTATCTGTGTCTCTGTGTCCCAGTGTCTCAGTGTCCCAGTGTCTCTGTGTCTCAGTGTCCCAGTGTCTCAGTGTCTCAGTGTCCCAGTGTCCCAGTGTCTCAGTGTCCCAGTGGCCCAGTGTCCCCATGTCTCAAGTGTCCCAGTGTCTCAGTGTCCCAGTGTCTCTGTGTCCCAGGCTCCCAGTGTCCCAGTGTCTCAGTGTCCCAGTGTCCTAGTGTCTCAGTGTCCCAGTGGCCCAGTGGCCCCATGTCTCAAGTGTCTCAGTATCTCAGTGTCTCAGTGTGTCAGTGTCCCAGGGTCCCAGTGTGCCAGTGTCTCAGTGTCCCAGAGTCTCAGTGTCTCAGTGTCCCAGTGTCTCAGTGTCCCAGTGTCTCTGTGTCTCAGTGTCCCAGTGTCTCAGTGCCTCAGTTCCCAGCGTCCCCGTGTCTCTGTGTCTCTGTGTATCTCTGTCTCTGTGTCCCTGTGTCCCAGTGTCCCAGTGTCTCAGTGTCTCAGCGTCCCAGTGTCTCAGTGTCTCAGTGTCCCAGTGTCCCAGTGTCTCAGTGTCCCAGTGCCTCAGTGTCTCAGTGTCCCAGTGTCTCAGTGTCCCAGTATCTCTGTGTCTCAGTGTCCCAGTGTCCCAGTGTCTCAGTGTCTCAGTTCCCAGCGTCCCTGTGTCTCTGTGTCTCTGTGTATCTGTGTCTCTGTGTCCCAGTGTCCCAGTGTCCCAGTGCCTCTGTGTCTCAGTGTCCAAGTGTCTCAGTGTCTCAGTGTCCCAGTGTCCCAGTGTCTCAGTGTCCCAGTGGCCCAGTGTCCCCATGCCTCAAGTGTCTCAGTATCTCAGTGTCTCAGTGTGTCAGTGTCCCAGGGTCCCAGTGTCCCAGTGTCTCAGTGTCCCAGAGTCTCAGTGTCTCAGTGTCCCAGTGTCCCAGTGTCTCAGTGTCTCAGTTCCCAGCGTCCCTGTGTCTCTGTGTCTCTGTGTATCTGTGTCTCTGTGTCCCAGTGTCCCAGTGTCCCAGTGCCTCTGTGTCTCAGTGTCCCAGTGTCTCAGTGTCTCAGTGTCCCAGTGTCCCAGTGTCTCAGTGTCCCAGTGGCCCAGTGTCCCCATGCCTCAAGTGTCTCAGTATCTCAGTGTCTCAGTGTGTCAGTGTCCCAGGGTCCCAGTGTCCCAGTGTCTCAGTGTCCCAGAGTCTCAGTGTCTCAGTGTCCCAGTGTCTCAGTGTCCCAGTGTCTCTGTGTCTCAGTGTCCCAGTGTCTCAGTGCCTCAGTTCCCAGCGTCCCCGTGTCTCTGTGTCTCTGTGTATCTCTGTCTCTGTGTCCCTGTGTCTCAGTGTCCCAGTGTCTCAGTGTCTCAGCGTCCCAGTGTCTCAGTGTCTCAGTGTCCCAGTGTCCAAGTGTCTCAGTGTCCCAATGTCCCGGTGTTTCAGTGTCTCAGTGTCCCAGTGTCCCAGTGTCTCAGTGTCCCAGTGTCCCAGTGTCTTCATGCCCCAGTGTCTAGTGCCTCAGTGTCTCAGTGTCTCAGTGTCCCAGTGTCTCTGTGTCTCAGTGTCCGTGTCTCTGTGTCCCATTTTCCCATTGTCCCTGTGCCCCTGTGTCTCTGTGTCCCAGTGTCCGTGTCTCCATGTCTCTGTGTCCCAGTACTCCAGTGTCTCAGTGTACCAGTGTTTCAGTGTCTCCGTGTCCCAGTGTCCCAGTGAATCAGAGTCCCACGGTCTCTGTGTCTCAGTGTCCGAGTGTTCCAGTGGACCGGTGTCTCAGTTTCCAGCGTCCCTGTGTCCCTGTGTCTCAGTGTCTCAGTGTCCCAGTGTCCCAGTGTCTCAGTGTCTCAGTGTCCCAGTGTCTCAGTGTCTCAGTTCCCAGTGTCCCTTGGTCCCTGTGTCTCAGTGCCCCTGTGTCTCAGTGTCCCAGTATCCCAGTGTCTCAGTGTAACAGTGTCTCAGTGTCCCAGTGTCCCAGTGTCTCAGTGTCTCAGTGTCTCAGTGTCTCAGTGTCCAAGTGTCTCTGTGTCCTTGTGTCTCTGTGTCCCAGCGTCCCATTGTCCCTGTACCCCTGTGTCTCTGTCTCCCAGTGTCCATATCTCAATGTCTCTGTGTCCCAGTGCCCCATTGTCTCTGTGTCTCAGTGTGTCAGCGTCCCAGTGCCCCAGCGTCTCAGTGTACCAGTGTCCCAGTGTATCAGAGTCCCACGGTCTCTGTGTCTCAGTGTCCCAGTGTACCAGTGTCCCAGTGTCTTAGTTTTCCAGTGTCTCAGTGTCTCAGTTCCCAGCATCCCTGTGTCCCTGTATCTCAGTGTCTCAGTGTCTCAGTGTCCCAGTGTCTCAGTGTCTCAGTGTCCCCGTGTCTCAGTGTCTCAGTGTCCCAGTGTCCCAGTGTCTCAGTGCCCCAGTGTCCCAGTGTCTCAGTGTCTCAGAGACACAGTGTCCCAGTGTCCCACTGTCTCAGTGTCTCAGTGTCTCAGTGTCCCAGTGTCCCAGTGTCGCTGTGTCTCAGTTTCTCAGTGTCCCAGTGTCTCTGTGTCTCAGTGTCTCAGTGCCTCAGTGCCTCAATGTCCCAGTGTCCCAGTGTCTCTGTGTCTCAGTGTCCCAGTGTCCCAGTGTCCCCATGTCTCAGTGTTTCTGTGTCTCAGTGTCTCCGTGTCTCCGTGACCCAGTGTCCCAGTGTCTCAGTGTCCCAGTGTCCAAGTGTCTCAGTGTCTCAGTGTCCCAGTGGCCCAGTGTTCCCTTGTCTCAAGTGTCTCAGTATCTCAGTGTCTCAGTGTCTCAGTGTCCCAGGGTCCCAGTGTCCCAGTGTCTCAGTGTCCCAGTGTCTCAGTGTCTCAGTGTCTCAGTGTCCCAGTGTCTCAGTTCCCAGCTTCTCTGTGTCTCTGTGTCTCTGTGTCTCAGTGTCCCAGTGTCTCAGTGTTCCAGTGTCCCGGTGTCTCAGTGTCTCAGTGTCCCAGTGTCCCATGTCTCAGTGTCTCAGTGTCCCAGTGTCCCTGTGTCTCAGTGTCTCAGTGTCTCAGTGTCCCAGTGTCCCAGTTTCTCTGTGTCCCTGTGTCTCTGTGTCTCAGTGTCCCAGTGTCTCAGTGTCTCAGTGTCCCAGTGTCCCAGTGTCTCAGTGTCCCAGTGTCCCAGTGTCCCAGTGTCTCAGTGTCCCAGTGGCCCAGTGTCCCCATGTCTCAAGTGTCTCAGTATCTCTGTGTCTCAGTGTCTCGGTGTCCCAGGGCCCCAGTGTCGCAGTGCCTCAGTGTCCCAGTGTCGCAGTGTCTCAGTGTCCCAGTGTCTCAGTTTCCCAGTGTCCCAGTGTCTCAGTGTCCCAGTGGCCCAGTGTCCCCATGCCTCAAGTGTCTCAGTATCTCAGTGTCTCAGTGTGTCAGTGTCCCAGGGTCCCAGTGTCCCAGTGTCTCAGTGTCCCAGAGTCTCAGTGTCTCAGTGTCCCAGTGTCTCAGTGTCCCAGTGTCTCTGTGTCTCAGTGTCTCAGTGTCCCAGTGTCTCAGTGCCTCAGTTCCCAGCGTCCCTGTGTCTCTGTGTCTCTGTGTATCTCTGTCTCTGTGTCCCTGTGTCTCAGTGTCCCAGTGTCTCAGTGTCTCAGTGTCCCAGTGTCCCAGTGTCTCAGTGCCCCAGTGTCCCAGTGTCTCAGTGTCTCAGAGACACAGTGTCCCAGTGTCCCACTGTCTCAGTGTCTCAGTGTCTCCGTGTCTCAGTGCCCCAGTGTCCCAGTGTCGCTGTGTCTCAGTTTCTCAGTGTCCCAGTGTCTCTGTGTCTCAGTGTCTCAGTGCCTCAGTGTCTCAATGTCCCAGTGTCCCAGTGTCTCTGTGTCTCAGTGTCCCAGTGTCCCAGTGTCCCCATGTCTCAGTGTTTCTGTGTCTCAGTGTCTCCGTGTCTCCGTGACCCAGTGTCCCAGTGTCTCAGTGTCCCAGTGTCCAAGTGTCTCAGTGTCTCAGTGTCCCAGTGGCCCAGTGTTCCCATGTCTCAAGTGTCTCAGTATCTCAGTGTCTCAGTGTCTCAGTGTCCCAGGGTCCCAGTGTCCCAGTGTCTCAGTGTCCCAGTGTCTCAGTGTCTCAGTGTCTCAGTGTCCCAGTGTCTCAGTTCCCAGCTTCCCTGTGTCTCTGTGTCTCTGTGTCTCAGTGTCTCAGTGTCCCAGTGTCTCAGTGTTCCAGTGTCCCGGTGTCTCAGTGTCTCAGTGCCTCAGTTCCCAGCGTCCCTGTGTCTCTGTGTCTCTGTGTATCTCTGTCTCTGTGTCCCTGTGTCTCAGTGTCCCAGTGTCTCAGTGTCTCAGTGTCCCAGTGTCCCAGTGTCTCAGTGCCCCAGTGTCCCAGTGTCTCAGTGTCTCAGAGACACAGTGTCCCAGTGTCCCACTGTCTCAGTGTCTCAGTGTCTCCGTGTCTCAGTGCCCCAGTGTCCCAGTGTCGCTGTGTCTCAGTTTCTCAGTGTCCCAGTGTCTCTGTGTCTCAGTGTCTCAGTGCCTCAGTGTCTCAATGTCCCAGTGTCCCAGTGTCTCTGTGTCTCAGTGTCCCAGTGTCCCAGTGTCCCCATGTCTCAGTGTTTCTGTGTCTCAGTGTCTCCGTGTCTCCGTGACCCAGTGTCCCAGTGTCTCAGTGTCCCAGTGTCCAAGTGTCTCAGTGTCTCAGTGTCCCAGTGGCCCAGTGTTCCCATGTCTCAAGTGTCTCAGTATCTCAGTGTCTCAGTGTCTCAGTGTCCCAGGGTCCCAGTGTCCCAGTGTCTCAGTGTCCCAGTGTCTCAGTGTCTCAGTGTCTCAGTGTCCCAGTGTCTCAGTTCCCAGCTTCCCTGTGTCTCTGTGTCTCTGTGTCTCAGTGTCTCAGTGTCCCAGTGTCTCAGTGTTCCAGTGTCCCGGTGTCTCAGTGTCTCAGTGTCCCAGTGTCCCATGTCTCAGTGTCTCAGTGTCCCAGTGTCCCTGTGTCTCAGTGTCTCAGTGTCTCAGTGTCCCAGTGTCCCAGTTTCTCTGTGTCCCTGTGTCTCTGTGTCTCAGTGTCCCAGTGTCTCAGTGTCTCAGTGTCCCAGTGTCTCAGTGTCTCAGTGTCCCAGTGTCCCAATGTCTCAGTGTCCCAGTGCCTCAGTGTCTCAGAGACACAGTGTCCCACTGTCTCAGTGTCTCAGTGTCTCAGTGTCCCAGTGTCGCTGTGTCTCAGTTTCTCAGTGTCCTACTGTCCCAGTGTCTCTGTGTCTCAGTGTCTCAGTGTCTCAGTGTCCAATGTCCCAGTTTCTCTGTATCTCAGTGTCCCAGTGTCCCCATGGCTCAGTGTCTCTGTGTCTCCGTGTCCCAGTGTCCCAGAGTCTCAGTGTCCCAGTGTCCCAGTGACTCAGTGTCTCAGTGTCCCAGTGGCCCAGTGTCCCCATATCTCGAGTGTCTCAGTATCTCAGTGTCTCAGTGTCTCAGTGTCCCAGGGTCCCAGTGTCTCAGTGTCCCAGCGTCCCTGTGTCTCTGTGTCTCTGTGTATCTGTGTCTCTGTGTCCCAGTGTCCCAGTGTCCCAGTGTCTCTGTGTCTCAGTGTCCCAGTGTCTCAGTGTCTCAGTGTCCCAGTGTCCCAGTGTCTCAGTGTCCCAGTGGCCCAGTGTCCCCATGCCTCAAGTGTCTCAGTATCTCAGTGTCTCAGTGTGTCAGTGTCCCAGGGTCCCAGTGTCCCAGTGTCTCAGTGTCCCAGAGTCTCAGTGTCTCAGTGTCCCAGTGTCTCAGTGTCCCAGTGTCTCTGTGTCTCAGTGTCCCAGTGGCTCAGTGCCTCAGTTCCCAGCGTCCCCGTGTCTCTGTGTCTCTGTGTATCTCTGTCTCTGTGTCCCTGTGTCTCAGTGTCCCAGTGTCTCAGTGTCTCAGCGTCCCAGTGTCTCAGTGTCTCAGTGTCCCAGTGTCCAAGTGTCTCAGTGTCCCAATGTCCCGGTGTTTCAGTGTCTCAGTGTCCCAGTGTCCCAGTGTCTCAGTGTCCCAGTGTCCCAGTGTCTTCATGCCCCAGTGTCTAGTGCCTCAGTGTCTCAGTGTCTCAGTGTCCCAGTGTCTCTGTGTCTCAGTGTCCGTGTCTCTGTGTCCCATTTTCCCATTGTCCCTGTGCCCCTGTGTCTCTGTGTCCCAGTGTCCGTGTCTCCATGTCTCTGTGTCCCAGTACTCCAGTGTCTCAGTGTACCAGTGTTTCAGTGTCTCCGTGTCCCAGTGTCCCAGTGAATCAGAGTCCCACGGTCTCTGTGTCTCAGTGTCCCAGTGTTCCAGTGGACCAGTGTCCCAGTGTCTCAGTGTCCCAGTGTCTCAGTGTCTCAGTTCCCAGCGTCCCTGTGCCCCTGTGTCTCGGTGTCTCAGTGTCCCAGTGTCTCTGTGTCCCTGTGTCTCTGTGTCTCAGTGTCCCAGTGTCTCAGTGTCCCAGTGTCTCAGTGTCTCAGTGTCCCAGTGTCCCAGTGTCCCAGTGTCCCAGTGTCTCAGTCTCTTTGTGTCCCTGTGTCCCAGTGTCTCTGTGTCCCAGTGTCTCTGTGTCCTTGTGTCTCTGTGTCCCAGCGTCCCATTATCCCTGTACCCCTGTGCCTCTGTCTCCCAGTGTCCGTGTCTCCATGTCTCAGTGTCCCAGTGTCCCAGTGTCTCAGTGTCTCAATCTCTCTGTCTCCCTGTGTCCCAGTGTCTCTGTGTCTCAGTGTGTCAGTGTCCCAGTGCCCCAGTGTCTCGGTGTACCAGAGTCTCAATGTCTCAGTGTCCCAGTGTCCCAGTGTCCCAGTGTACAGTGTCCCATTGTCTCAGTGTCCCAGTGACACAGTGTCTCAGTTCCCAGTGTCTCTATGTCCCTGTGCCTCTGTGACTCAGTGTCCCAGTGTCTCAGTGTCTCAGTGTCCCAGTGTCTCAGTGTCTCAGTGTCTCAGTGCCTCCGTGTCTCAGTGTCTCAGGGTCCCAGTGTCCCAGTGTCTCAGTGTCCCAGTGTCTCAGTGTCTCAGTGTCCCAGTGCCTCAGTGTCTCAGAGACACAGTGTCCCACTGTCTCAGTGTCTCAGTGTCTCAGTGTCCCAGTGTTGCTGTGTCTCAGTTTCTCAGTGTCCTACTGTCCCAGTGTCTCTGTGTCTCAGTGTCTCAGTGTCTCAGTGTCCAATGTCCCAGTTTCTCTGTATCTCAGTGTCCCAGTGTCCCAGTGTCCCCATGGCTCAGTGTCTCTGTGTCTCCGTGTCCCAGTGTCCCAGAGTCTCAGTGTCCCAGTGTCCCAGTGATTCAGTGTCTCAGTGTCCCAGTGGCCCAGTGTCCCCATATCTCGAGTGTCTCAGTATCTCAGTGTCTCAGTGTCTCAGTGTCCCAGGGTCCCAGTGTCCCTGTGTCTCAGTGTCTCAGTTCCCAGCGTCCCTGTGTCTCTGTGTCTCTGTGTATCTGTGTCTCTGTGTCCCAGTGTCTCAGTGTCCCAGTGTCTCTGTGTCTCAGTGTCCCAGTGTCTCAGTGTCTCAGTGTCCCAGTGTCCCAGTGTCTCAGTGTCCCAGTGGCCCAGTGTCCCCATATCTCAAGTGTCCCAGTGTCTCAGTGTCCCAGTGTCCCAGGGTCCCAGTGTCCCAGTGTCTCAGTGTCCCAGTGTCCCAGTGTCTCAGTGTCCCAGTGGCCCAGTGGCCCCATGTCTCAAGTGTCTCAGTATCTCTGTGTCTCAGTGTCTCAGTGTCCCAGGGTCCCAGTGTCCCAGTGTCTCAGTGTCCCAGTGTCTCAGTTTCCCAGTGTCCCAGTGTACCAGTGTCCCATTGTCTCAGTGTCCCAGTGACACAGTGTCTCAGTTCCCAGTGTCTCTATGTCCCTGTGCCTCTGTGTCTCAGTGTCCCAGTGTCTCAGTGTCTCAGTGTCCCAGTGTTTCAGTGTCTCAGTGTCTCAGTGCCTCAGTGTCTCAGTGTCTCAGGGTCCCAGTGTCCCAGTGTCTCAGTGTCCCAGTGTCTCAGTGTCTCAGTGTCCCAGTGCCTCAGTGTCTCAGAGACACAGTGTCCCACTGTCTCAGTGTCTCAGTGTCTCAGTGTCCCAGTGTTGCTGTGTCTCAGTTTCTCAGTGTCCTACTGTCCCAGTGTCTCTGTGTCTCAGTGTCTCAGTGTCTCAGTGTCTCAGTGTCCAATGTCCCAGTTTCTCTGTATCTCAGTGTCCCAGTGTCCCAGTGTCCCAGTGTCCCCATGGCTCAGTGTCTCTGTGTCTCCGTGTCCCAGTGTCCCAGAGTCTCAGTGTCCCAGTGTCCCAGTGACTCAGTGTCTCAGTGTCCCAGTGGCCCAGTGTCCCCATATCTCGAGTGTCTCAGTATCTCAGTGTCTCAGTGTCTCAGTGTCCCAGGGTCCCAGTGTCCCAGTGTCTCAGTGTCCCAGTGTCTCAGTGTCTCAGTGTCCCAGTGTCTCAGTGTCCCAGTATCTCTGTGTCTCAGTGTCCCAGTGTCCCAGTGTCTCAGTGTCTCAGTTGCCAGCGTCCCTGTGTCTCTGTGTCTCTGTGTATCTGTGCCTCTGTGTCCCAGTGTCTCAGTGTCCCAGTGTCTCTGTGTCTCAATGTCCCAGTGTCTCAGTGTCCCAGGGTCCCAGTGTCCCAGTGTCTCAGTGTCCCAGTGTCTCAGTTTCCCAGTGTCCCAGTGTACCAGTGTCCCATTGTCTCAGTGTCCCAGTGACACAGTGTCTCAGTTCCCAGTGTCTCTATGTCCCTGTGCCTCTGTGTCTCAGTGTCCCAGTGTCTCAGTGTCTCAGTGTCCCAGTGTCTCAGTGTCTCAGTGCCTCAGTGTCTTAGTGTCTCAGGGTCCCAGTGTCCCAGTGTCTCAGTGTCCCAGTGTCTCAGTGTCTCAGTGTCCCAGTGCCTCAGTGTCTCAGAGACACAGTGTCCCACTGTCTCAGTGTCTCAGTGTCTCAGTGTCCCAGTGTTGCTGTGTCTCAGTTTCTCAGTGTCCTACTGTCCCAGTGTCTCTGTGTCTCAGTGTCTCAGTGTCTCAGTGTCCAATGTCCCAGTTTCTCTGTATCTCAGTGTCCCAGTGTCCCAGTGTCCCCATGGCTCAGTGTCTCTGTGTCTCCGTGTCCCAGTGTCCCAGAGTCTCAGTGTCCCAGTGTCCCAGTGACTCAGTGTCTCAGTGTCCCAGTGGCCCAGTGTCCCCATATCTCGAGTGTCTCAGTATCTCAGTGTCTCAGTGTCTCAGTGTCCCAGGGTCCCAGTGTCCCAGTGTCTCAGTGTCCCAGTGTCTCAGTGTCTCAGTGTCCCAGTGTCTCAGTGTCCCAGTATCTCTGTGTCTCAGTGTTCCAGTGTCTCAGTGTCTCAGTGTCCCAGTGTCCCAGTGTCTCAGTGTCCCAGTGGCCCAGTGTCCCCATGTCTCAAGTGTCCCAGTGTCTCAGTGTCCCAGTGTCTCTGTGCCCCAGGGTCCCAGTGTCCCAGTGTCTCAGTGTCCCAGTGTCCTAGTGTCTCAGTGTCCCAGTGGCCCAGTGGCCCCATGTCTCAAGTGTCTCAGTATCTCAGTGTCTCAGTGTGTCAGTGTCCCAGGGTCCCAGTGTGCCAGTGTCTCAGTGTCCCAGAGTCTCAGTGTCTCAGTGTCCCAGTGTCTCAGTGTCCCAGTGTCTCTGTGTCTCAGTGTCCCAGTGTCTCAGTGCCTCAGTTCCCAGCGTCCCTGTGTCTCTGTGTCTCTGTGTATCTCTGTCTCTGTGTCCCTGTGTCTCAGTGTCCCAGTGTCTCAGTGTCTCAGCGTCCCAGTGTCTCAGTGTCTCAGTGTCCCAGTGTCCAAGTGTCTCAGTGTCCCAATGTCCCGGTGTTTCAGTGTCTCAGTGTCCCAGTGTCCCAGTGTCTCAGTGTCCCAGTGTCCCAGTGTCTTCATGCCCCAGTGTCTAGTGCCTCAGTGTCTCAGTGTCTCAGTGTCCCAGTGTCTCTGTGTCTCAGTGTCCGTGTCTCTGTGTCCCATTGTCCCATTGTCCCTGTGCCCCTGTGTCTCTGTGTCCCAGTGTCCGTGTCTCCATGTCTCTGTGTCCCAGTACTCCAGTGTCTCAGTGTACCAGTGTTTCAGTGTCTCCGTGTCCCAGTGTCCCAGTGAATCAGAGTCCCACGGTCTCTGTGTCTCAGTGTCCCAGTGTTCCAGTGGACCAGTGTCCCAGTGTCTCAGTGTCCCAGTGTCTCAGTGTCTCAGTTCCCAGCGTCCCTGTGCCCCTGTGTCTCGGTGTCTCAGTGTCCCAGTGTCTCTGTGTCCCTGTGACTCTGTGTCTCAGTGTCCCAGTGCCTCAGTGTCCCAGTGTCTCAGTGTCTCAGTGTCCCAGTGTCCCAGTGTCCCAGTGTCCCAGTGTCTCAGTCTCTTTGTGTCCCTGTGTCCCAGTGTCTCTGTGTCCCAGTGTCTATGTGTCCTTGTGTCTCTGTGTCCCAGCGTCCCATTATCCCTGTACCCCTGTGCCTCTGTCTCCCAGTGTCCGTGTCTCCATGTCTCAGTGTCCCAGTGTCCCAGTGTCTCAGTGTCTCAATCTCTCTGTCTCCCTGTGTCCCAGTGTCTCTGTGTCTCAGTGTGTCAGTGTCCCAGTGCCCCAGTGTCTCAGTGTACCAGAGTCTCAATGTCTCAGTGTCCCAGTGTCCCAGTGTCCCAGTGTACAGTGTCCCATTGTCTCAGTGTCCCAGTGACACAGTGTCTCAGTTCCCAGTGTCTCTATGTCCCTGTGCCTCTGTGACTCAGTGTCCCAGTGTCTCAGTGTCTCAGTGTCCCAGTGTCTCAGTGTCTCAGTGTCTCAGTGCCTCAGTGTCTCAGTGTCTCAGGGTCCCAGTGTCCCAGTGTCTCAGTGTCCCAGTGTCTCAGTGTCTCAGTGTCCCAGTGCCTCAGTGTCTCAGAGACACAGTGTCCCACTGTCTCAGTGTCTCAGTGTCTCAGTGTCCCAGTGTTGCTGTGTCTCAGTTTCTCAGTGTCCTACTGTCCCAGTGTCTCTGTGTCTCAGTGTCTCAGTGTCTCAGTGTCTCAGTGTCCAATGTCCCAGTTTCTCTGTATCTCAGTGTCCCAGTGTCCCAGTGTCCCCATGGCTCAGTGTCTCTGTGTCTCCGTGTCCCAGTGTCCCAGAGTCTCAGTGTCCCAGTGTCCCAGTGACTCAGTGTCTCAGTGTCCCAGTGGCCCAGTGTCCCCATATCTCGAGTGTCTCAGTATCTCAGTGTCTCAGTGTCTCAGTGTCCCAGGGTCCCAGTGTCCCAGTGTCTCAGTGTCCCAGTGTCTCAGTGTCTCAGTGTCCCAGTGTCTCAGTGTCCCAGTATCTCTGTGTCTCAGTGTTCCAGTGTCCCAGTGTTTCAGTGTCTCAGTTCCCAGCGTCCCTGTCTCTCTGTGTCTCTGTGTATCTGTGTCTCTGTGTCCCAGTGTCTCAGTGTCCCAGTGTCTCTGTGTCTCAGTGTCCCAGTGTCTCAGTGTCTCAGTGTCCCAGTGTCCCAGTGTCTCAGTGTCCCAGTGGCCCAGTGTCCCCATGTCTCAAGTGTCCCAGTGTCTCAGTGTCCCAGTGTCTCTGTGTCCCAGGCTCCCAGTGTCCCAGTGTCTCAGTGTCCCAGTGTCCTAGTGTCTCAGTGTCCCAGTGGCCCAGTGGCCCCATGTCTCAAGTGTCTCAGTATCTCAGTGTCTCAGTGTGTCAGTGTCCCAGGGTCCCAGTGTGCCAGTGTCTCAGTGTCCCAGAGTCTCAGTGTCTCAGTGTCCCAGTGTCTCAGTGTCCCAGTGTCTCTGTGTCTCAGTGTCCCAGTGTCTCAGTGCCTCAGTTCCCAGCGTCCCCGTGTCTCTGTGTCTCTGTGTATCTCTGTCTCTGTGTCCCTGTGTCCCAGTGTCCCAGTGTCTCAGTGTCTCAGCGTCCCAGTGTCTCAGTGTCTCAGTGTCCCAGTGTCCAAGTGTCTCAGTGTCCCAATGTCCCGGTGTTTCAGTGTCTCAGTGTCCCAGTGTCCCAGTGTCTCAGTGTCCCAGTGTCCCAGTGTCTTCATGCCCCAGTGTCTAGTGCCTCAGTGTCTCAGTGTCTCAGTGTCCCAGTGTCTCTGTGTCTCAGTGTCCGTGTCTCTGTGTCCCATTGTCCCATTGTCCCTGTGCCCCTGTGTCTCTGTGTCGCAGTGTCCGTGTCTCCATGTCTCTGTGTCCCAGTACTCCAGTGTCTCAGTGTACCAGTGTTTCAGTGTCTCCGTGTCCCAGTGTCCCAGTGAATCAGAGTCCCACGGTCTCTGTGTCTCAGTGTCCCAGTGTTCCAGTGGACCAGTGTCCCAGTGTCTCAGTGTCCCAGTGTCTCAGTGTCTCAGTTCCCAGCGTCCCTGTGCCCCTGTGTCTCGGTGTCTCAGTGTCCCAGTGTCTCTGTGTCCCTGTGTCTCTGTGTCTCAGTGTCCCAGTGTCTCAGTGTCCCAGTGTCTCAGTGTCTCAGTGTCCCAGTGTCCCAGTGTCCCAGTGTCCCAGTGTCTCAGTCTCTTTGTGTCCCTGTGTCCCAGTGTCTCTGTGTCCCAGTGTCTATGTGTCCTTGTGTCTCTGTGTCCCAGCGTCCCATTATCCCTGTACCCCTGTGCCTCTGTCTCCCAGTGTCCGTGTCTCCATGTCTCAGTGTCCCAGTGTCCCAGTGTCTCAGTGTCTCAATCTCTCTGTCTCCCTGTGTCCCAGTGTCTCTGTGTCTCAGTGTGTCAGTGTCCCAGTGCCCCAGTGTCTCAGTGTACCAGAGTCTCAATGTCTCAGTGTCCCAGTGTCCCAGTGTCCCAGTGTACAGTGTCCCATTGTCTCAGTGTCCCAGTGACACAGTGTCTCAGTTCCCAGTGTCTCTATGTCCCTGTGCCTCTGTGACTCAGTGTCCCAGTGTCTCAGTGTCCCAGTGTCTCAGTGTCTCAGTGTCTCAGTGCCTCAGTGTCTCAGTGTCTCAGGGTCCCAGTGTCCCAGTGTCTCAGTGTCCCAGTGTCTCAGTGTCTCAGTGTCCCAGTGCCTCAGTGTCTCAGAGACACAGTGTCCCACTGTCTCAGTGTCTCAGTGTCTCAGTGTCCCAGTGTTGCTGTGTCTCAGTTTCTCAGTGTCCTACTGTCCCAGTGTCTCTGTGTCTCAGTGTCTCAGTGTCTCAGTGTCTCAGTGTCCAATGTCCCAGTTTCTCTGTATCTCAGTGTCCCAGTGTCCCAGTGTCCCCATGGCTCAGTGTCTCTGTGTCTCCGTGTCCCAGTGTCCCAGAGTCTCAGTGTCCCAGTGTCCCAGTGATTCAGTGTCTCAGTGTCCCAGTGGCCCAGTGTCCCCATATCTCGAGTGTCTCAGTATCTCAGTGTCTCAGTGTCTCAGTGTCCCAGGGTCCCAGTGTCCCAGTGTCTCAGTGTCTCAGTTCCCAGCGTCCCTGTGTCTCTGTGTCTCTGTGTATCTGTGTCTCTGTGTCCCAGTGTCTCAGTGTCCCAGTGTCTCTGTGTCTCAGTGTCCCAGTGTCTCAGTGTCTCAGTGTCCCAGTGTCCCAGTGTCTCAGTGTCCCAGTGGCCCAGTGTCCCCATGTCTCAAGTGTCCCAGTGTCTCAGTGTCCCAGTGTCCCAGGGTCCCAGTGTCCCAGTGTCTCAGTGTCCCAGTGTCCCAGTGTCTCAGTGTCCCAGTGGCCCAGTGGCCCCATGTCTCAAGTGTCTCAGTATCTCTGTGTCTCAGTGTCTCAGTGTCCCAGGGTCCCAGTGTCCCAGTGTCTCAGTGTCCCAGTGTCTCAGTTTCCCAGTGTCCCAGTGTACCAGTGTCCCATTGTCTCAGTGTCCCAGTGACACAGTGTCTCAGTTCCCAGTGTCTCTATGTCCCTGTGCCTCTGTGTCTCAGTGTCCCAGTGTCTCAGTGTCCCAGTGTCTCAGTGTCTCAGTGTCTCAGTGCCTCAGGGTCCCAATGTCCCAGTGTCTCAGTGTCCCAGTGTCTCAGTGTCTCAGTGTCCCAGTGCCTCAGTGTCTCAGAGACACAGTGTCCCACTGTCTCAGTGTCTCAGTGTCTCAGTGTCCCAGTGTTGCTGTGTCTCAGTTTCTCAGTGTCCTACTGTCCCAGTGTCTCTGTGTCTCAGTGTCTCAGTGTCTCAGTGTCTCAGTGTCCAATGTCCCAGTTTCTCTGTATCTCAGTGTCCCAGTGTCCCAGTGTCCCCATGGCTCAGTGTCTCTGTGTCTCCGTGTCCCAGTGTCCCAGAGTCTCAGTGTCCCAGTGTCCCAGTGACTCAGTGTCTCAGTGTCCCAGTGGCCCAGTGTCCCCATATCTCGAGTGTCTCAGTATCTCAGTGTCTCAGTGTCTCAGTGTCCCAGGGTCCCAGTGTCCCAGTGTCTCAGTGTCCCAGTGTCTCAGTGTCTCAGTGTCCCAGTGTCTCAGTGTCCCCGTATCTCTGTGTCTCAGTGTCCCAGTGTCCCAGTGTCTCAGTGTCTCAGTTGCCAGCGTCCCTGTGTCTCTGTGTCTCTGTGTATCTGTGCCTCTGTGTCCCAGTGTCTCAGTGTCCCAGTGTCTCTGTGTCTCAATGTCCCAGTGTCTCAGTGTCCCAGGGTCCCAGTGTCCCAGTGTCTCAGTGTCCCAGTGTCTCAGTTTCCCAGTGTCCCAGTGTACCAGTGTCCCATTGTCTCAGTGTCCCAGTGACACAGTGTCTCAGTTCCCAGTGTCTCTATGTCCCTGTGCCTCTGTGTCTCAGTGTCCCAGTGTCTCAGTGTCTCAGTGTCCCAGTGTCTCAGTGTCTCAGTGTCTCAGTGCCTCAGTGTCTCAGTGTCTCAGGGTCCCAGTGTCCCAGTGTCTCAGTGTCCCAGTGTCTCAGTGTCTCAGTGTCCCAGTGCCTCAGTGTCTCAGAGACACAGTGTCCCACTGTCTCAGTGTCTCAGTGTCTCAGTGTCCCAGTGTTGCTGTGTCTCAGTTTCTCAGTGTCCTACTGTCCCAGTGTCTCTGTGTCTCAGTGTCTCAGTGTCTCAGTGTCTCAGTGTCCAATGTCCCAGTTTCTCTGTATCTCAGTGTCCCAGTGTCCCAGTGTCCCCATGGCTCAGTGTCTCTGTGTCTCCGTGTCCCAGTGTCCCAGAGTCTCAGTGTCCCAGTGTCCCAGTGACTCAGTGTCTCAGTGTCCCAGTGGCCCAGTGTCCCCATATCTCGAGTGTCTCAGTATCTCAGTGTCTCAGTGTCTCAGTGTCCCAGGGTCCCAGTGTCCCAGTGTCTCAGTGTCCCAGTGTCTCAGTGTCTCAGTGTCCCAGTGTCTCAGTGTCCCAGTATCTCTGTGTCTCAGTGTCCCAGTGTCCCAGTGTTTCAGTGTCTCAGTTCCCAGCGTCCCTGTCTCTCTGTGCCTCTGTGTATCTGTGTCTCTGTGTCCCAGTGTCTCAGTGTCCCAGTGTCTCTGTGTCTCAGTGTCCCAGTGTCTCAGTGTCTCAGTGTCCCAGTGTCCCAGTGTCTCAGTGTCCCAGTGGCCCAGTGTCCCCATGTCTCAAGTGTCCCAGTGTCTCAGTGTCCCAGTGTCTCTGTGTCCCAGGGTCCCAGTGTCCCAGTGTCTCAGTGTCCCAGTGTCCTAGTGTCTCAGTGTCCCAGTGGCCCAGTGGCCCCATGTCTCAAGTGTCTCAATATCTCTGTGTCTCAGTGTCTCAGTGTCCCAGGGTCCCAGTGTCCCAGTGCCTCAGTGTCCCAGTGTCTCAGTGTCTCAGTGTCCCAGTGTCTCAGTTTCCCAGTGTCCCAGTGTCTCCGTGTCCCAGTGGCCCAGTGTCCCCATGCCTCAAGTGTCTCAGTATCTCAGTGTCTCAGTGCGTCAGTGTCCCAGGGTCCCAGTGTCCCAGTGTCTCAGTGTCCCAGAGTCTCAGTGTCTCAGTGTCCCAGTGTCTCAGTGTCCCAGTGTCTCTGTGTCTCAGTGTCCCAGTGTCTCAGTGCCTCAGTTCCCAGCGTCCCTGTGTCTCTGTGTATCTCTGTCTCTGTGTCCCTGTGTCTCAGTGTCCCAGTGTCTCAGTGTCTCAGCGTCCCAGTGTCTCAGTGTCTCAGTGTCCCAGTGTCCAAGTGTCTCAGTGTCCCAATGTCCCGGTGTTTCAGTGTCTCAGTGTCCCAGTGTCCCAGTGTCTCAGTGTCCCAGTGTCCCAGTGTCTCCATGCCCCAGTGTCTCAGTGCCTCAGTGTCTCAGTGTCTCAGTGTCCCAGTGTCTCTGTGTCTCAGTGTCCGTGTCTCTGTGTCCCATTGTCCCATTGTCCCTGTGCCCCTGTGTCTCTGTGTCCCAGTGTCCGTGTCTCCATGTCTCTGTGTCCCAGTACTCCAGTGTCTCAGTGTACCAGTGTTTCAGTGTCTCCGTGTCCCAGTGTCCCAGTGAATCAGAGTCCCACGGTCTCTGTGTCTCAGTGTCCCAGTGTTCCAGTGGACCAGTGTCCCAGTGTCTCAGTGTCCCAGTGTCTCAGTGTCTCAGTGTCCCAGTGTCCCAGTGTCTCTGTGACTCAGTGTCTCAGTTCCCAGTGCCCCAGTGTCCCCGTGTCTCAGTGTCTCAGTGTCTCTGTGTCCTAGTGTCCCAGTGTCCCAGTGTCTCTATGTCTCAGCGTCACAGTGTCCCAGTGTCTCAGTGTCTCAGTGTCTCAGTGTCCCAGTGTCTCTGTGTCCTTGTGTCTCTGTGTCCCAGCGTCCCATTGTCCCTGTACCCCTGTGTCTCTGTCTCCCAGTGTCCGTGACTCCATGTCTCTGTATCCCAGTGCCCCAGTGTCTCTGTGTCTCAGTGTGTCAGTGTCCCAGTGCCCCAGTGTCTCGGTGTACCAGTGTCTCAGTGGCTCAGTGCCCCAGTGTCTCTGTGTCTCAGTGTGTCAGTGTCCCAGTGCCCCAGTGTCTCAGTGTACCTGTATATCCATGTCCCAGTGTCTCAGTGCCTCAGTGTCTCAGTGTCTCAGTGTCTCAGTGTCCCAGTGTCTCAGTGTCTCAGTGTCTCACTGTCCCAGTGTCTCAATGTCTCAGTGTCCCAGTGTCTCAGTGTTTCAGTGTCCCAGTGTCCCAGTGTCTCAGTGTCCTTGTGTCCCAGTGTCCCAGTATCCCAGTGTCTCAGTTTATCAGTGTCTCAGTGTCCCAGTGTCCCAGTGTCTCTGTGACTCAGTGTCTCAGTTCCCAGTGCCCCAGTGTCCCCGTGTCTCAGTGTCTCAGTGTCTCGGTGCCCCAGTGTGCCAGTGTCCCAGTGTCCCAGTGTCCCAGTGTCCCAGTGTCTCTCTGTCTCAGTGTCACAGTGTCCCAGTGTCTCGGTGTCTCAATCTCTCCGTCTCCCGGTGTCCCAGTGTCTCTGTGTCCCAGTGTCCCAGTGTCTCAGTGTCTCAGTGTCTCAGTGTCCAAGTGTCTCTGTGTCCTTGTGTCTCTGTGTCCCAGCGTCCCATTGTCCCTGTACCCCTGTGTCTCTGTCTCCCAGTGTCCATATCTCCATGTCTCTGTGTCCCAGTGCCCCAGTGTCTCTGTGTCTCAGTGTGTCAGTGTCCCAGTGCCCCAGTGTCTCAGTGTACCAGTGTCTCAGTGTCTCAGTGCCCCAGTGTCTCTGTGTCTCAGTGTGTCAGTGTCCCAGTGCTCCAGTGTCTCAGTGTACCAGTGTATCAGTGTCTTAGTGTCCCAGTGTCCCAGTGTATCAGAGTCCCACGGTCTCTGTGTCTCAGTGTCCCAGTGTCCCAGTGTCTCTGTGTCCCCGTGTCTCTGTGTCTCAGTGTCCCAGTGTCTCAGTGTCCCAGTGTCTTAGTTTTCCAGTGTCTCAGTGTCTCAGTTCCCAGCATCCCTGTGTCTCAGTGTCTCAGTGTCTCAGTGTCCCAGTGTCTCTGTGTCCCTGTGTCTCAGTGTCCCAGTGTCTCAGTGTCTCAGTGTCCCAGTGTCCCAGTGTCTCAGTGCCCCAGTGTCCCAGTGTCTCAGTGTCTCAGAGACACAGTGTCCCAGTGTCCCACTGTCTCAGTGTCTCAGTGTCTCAGTGTCTCTATGTCCCAGTGCCCCAGTGTCGCTGTGTCTCAGTTTCTCAGTGTCCCAGTGTCTCTGTGTCTCAGTGTCTCAGTGCCTCAGTGTCTCAATGTCCCAGTGTGCCAGTGTCTCTGTGTCTCAGTGTCCCAGTGTCCCAGTGTCCCCATGTCTCAGTGTTTCTGTGTCTCAGTGTCTCCGTGTCTCTGTGACCCAGTGTCCCAGTGTCTCAGTGTCCCAGTGTCCAAGTGTCTCAGTGTCTCAGTGTCCCAGTGGCCCAGTGTCCCCATGTCTCAAGTGTCCCAGTGTCTCAGTGTCTCAGTGTCTCAGTGTCCCAGTGTCTCAGTTCCCAGCTTCCCTGTGTCTCTGTGTCTCTGTGTCTCAGTGTCTCAGTGTCCCAGTGTCTCAGTGTTCCAGTGTCCCGGTGTCTCAGTGTCTCAGTGTCCCAGTGTCCCATGTCTCAGTGTCTCAGTGTCCCAGTGTCCCTGTGTCTCAGTGTCTCAGTGTCCCAGTGTCCCAGTGTCTCTGTGTCCCTGTGTCTCTGTGTCTCAGTGTCCCAGTGTCTCAGTGTCTCAGTGTCCCAGTGTCTCAGTGTCTCAGTGTCCCAGTGTCCCAGTGTCTCAGTGTCCCAGTGCCTCAGTGTCTCAGAGACACAGTGTCCCACTGTCTCAGTGTCTCAGTGTCCCAGTGTCGCTGTGTCTCAGTTTCTCAGTGTCCTACTGTCCCAGTGTCTCTGTGTCTCAGTGTCTCAGTGTCTCAGTGTCTCAGTGTCCAATGTCCCAGTTTCTCTGTATCTCAGTGTCCCAGTGTCCCAGTGTCCCCATGGCTCAGTGTCTCTGTGTCTCCGTTTCCCAGTGTCCCAGAGTCTCAGTGTCCCAGTGTCCCAGTGACTCAGTGTCTCAGTGTCCCAGTGGCCCAGTGTCCCCATATCTCGAGTGTCCCAGTGTCCCAGTGTCTCAGTGTCCCAGTGTCTCAGTGTCTCAGTGTCCCAGTGTCTCAGTGTCCCAGTATCTCTGTGTCTCAGTGTCCCAGTGTCCCAGTGTCTCAGTGTCTCAGTGTCTCAGTGCCTCAGTGTCTCAGTGTCTCAGGGTCCCAGTGTCCCCATGTCTCAAGTGTCCCAGTGTCTCAGTGTCCCAGTGTCTCTGTGTCCCAGTGTCCCAGTGTCCCAGTGTCTCAGTGTCCCAGTGTCCCAGTGTCTCAGTGTCCCAGTGGCCCAGTGGCCCCATGTCTCAAGTGTCTCAGTATCTCTGTGTCTCAGTGTCTCAGTGTCCCAGGGTCCCAGTGTCCAAGTGCCTCAGTGTCCCAGTGTCTCAGTGTCTCAGTGTCCCAGTGTCTCAGTTTCCCAGTGTCCCAGTGTCTCAGTGTCCCAGTGGCCCAGTGTCCCCATGCCTCAAGTGTCTCAGTATCTCAGTGTCTCAGTGCGTCAGTGTCCCAGGGTCCCAGTGTCCCAGTGTCTCAGTGTCCCAGAGTCTCAGTGTCTCAGTGTCCCAGTGTCTCAGTGTCCCAGTGTCTCTGTGTCTCAGTGTCCCAGTGTTTCAGTGCCTCAGTTCCCAGCGTCCCTGTGTCTCTGTGTATCTCTGTCTCTGTGTCCCTGTGTCTCAGTGTCCCAGTGTCTCAGTGTCTCAGCGTCCCAGTGTCTCAGTGTCTCAGTGTCCCAGTGTCCAAGTGTCTCAGTGTCCCAATGTCCCGGTGTTTCAGTGTCTCAGTGTCCCAGTGTCCCAGTGTCTCAGTGTCCCAGTGTCCCAGTGTATCCATGCCCCAGTGTCTCAGTGCCTCAGTGTCTCAGTGTCTCAGTGTCCCAGTGTCTTTGTGTCTCAGTGTCCGTGTCTCTGTGTCCCATTGTCCCATTGTCCCTGTGCCCCTGTGTCTCTGTGTCCCAGTGTCCGTGTCTCCATGTCTCTGTGTCCCAGTACTCCAGTGTCTCAGTGTACCAGTGTTTCAGTGTCTCCGTGTCCCAGTGTCCCAGTGAATCAGAGTCCCACGGTCTCTGTGTCTCAGTGTCCCAGTGTCTCAGTGTCTCAGTGTCCCAGTGTCTCAGTGTCTCAGTGTCTCAGTGCCTCCGTGTCTCAGTGTCTCAGGGTCCCAGTGTCCCAGTGTCTCAGTGTCCCAGTGTCTCAGTGTCTCAGTGTCCCAGTGCCTCAGTGTCTCAGAGACACAGTGTCCCACTGTCTCAGTGTCTCAGTGTCTCAGTGTCCCAGTGTTGCTGTGTCTCAGTTTCTCAGTGTCCTACTGTCCCAGTGTCTCTGTGTCTCAGTGTCTCAGTGTCTCAGTGTCTCAGTGTCCAATGTCCCAGTTTCTCTGTATCTCAGTGTCCCAGTGTCCCAGTGTCCCCATGGCTCAGTGTCTCTGTGTCTCCGTGTCCAAGTGTCCCAGAGTCTCAGTGTCCCAGTGTCCCAGTGATTCAGTGTCTCAGTGTCCCAGTGGCCCAGTGTCCCCATATCTCGAGTGTCTCAGTATCTCAGTGTCTCAGTGTCCCAGTGTCCCCATGGCTCAGTGTCTCTGTGTCTCCGTGTCCCAGTGTCCCAGAGTCTCAGTGTCCCAGTGTCCCAGTGATTCAGTGTCTCAGTGTCCCAGTGGCCCAGTGTCCCCATATCTCGAGTGTCTCAGTATCTCAGTGTCTCAGTGTCTCAGTGTCCCAGGGTCCCAGTGTCCCAGTGTCTCAGTGTCTCAGTTCCCAGCGTCCCTGTGTCTCTGTGTCTCTGTGTATCTGTGTCTCTGTGTCCCAGTGTCTCAGTGTCCCAGTGTCTCTGTGTCTCAGTGTCCCAGTGTCTCAGTGTCTCAGTGTCCCAGTGTCCCAGTGTCTCAGTGTCCCAGTGGCCCAGTGTCCCCATATCTCAAGTGTCCCAGTGTCTCAGTGTCCCAGTGTCCCAGGGTCCCAGTGTCCCAGTGTCTCAGTGTCCCAGTGTCCCAGTGTCTCAGTGTCCCAGTGGCCCAGTGGCCCCATGTCTCAAGTGTCTCAGTATCTCTGTGTCTCAGTGTCTCAGTGTCCCAGGGTCCCAGTGTCCCAGTGTCTCAGTGTCCCAGTGTCTCAGTTTCCCAGTGTCCCAGTGTACCAGTGTCCCATTGTCTCAGTGTCCCAGTGACACAGTGTCTCAGTTCCCAGTGTCTCTATGTCCCTGTGCCTCTGTGTCTCAGTGTCCCAGTGTCTCAGTGTCTCAGTGTCTCAGTGCCTCAGTGTCTCAGTGTCTCAGGGTCCCAGTGTCCCAGTGTCTCAGTGTCCCAGTGTCTCAGTGTCTCAGTGTCCCAGTGCCTCAGTGTCTCAGAGACACAGTGTCCCACTGTCTCAGTGTCTCAGTGTCTCAGTGTCCCAGTGTTGCTGTGTCTCAGTTTCTCAGTGTCCTACTGTCCCAGTGTCTCTGTGTCTCAGTGTCTCAGTGTCTCAGTGTCTCAGTGTCCAATGTCCCAGTTTCTCTGTATCTCAGTGTCCCAGTGTCCCAGTGTCCCAGTGTCCCCATGGCTCAGTGTCTCTGTGTCTCCGTGTCCCAGTGTCCCAGAGTCTCAGTGTCCCAGTGTCCCAGTGACTCAGTGTCTCAGTGTCCCAGTGGCCCAGTGTCCCCATATCTCGAGTGTCTCAGTATCTCAGTGTCTCAGTGTCTCAGTGTCCCAGGGTCCCAGTGTCCCAGTGTCTCAGTGTCCCAGTGTCTCAGTGTCTCAGTGTCCCAGTGTCTCAGTGTCCCAGTATCTCTGTGTCTCAGTGTCCCAGTGTCCCAGTGTCTCAGTGTCTCAGTTGCCAGCGTCCCTGTGTCTCTGTGTCTCTGTGTATCTGTGCCTCTGTGTCCCAGTGTCTCAGTGTCCCAGTGTCTCTGTGTCTCAATGTCCCAGTGTCTCAGTGTCCCAGGGTCCCAGTGTCCCAGTGTCTCAGTGTCCCAGTGTCTCAGTTTCCCAGTGTCCCAGTGTACCAGTGTCCCATTGTCTCAGTGTCCCAGTGACACAGTGTCTCAGTTCCCAGTGTCTCTATGTCCCTGTGCCTCTGTGTCTCAGTGTCCCAGTGTCTCAGTGTCTCAGTGTCCCAGTGTCTCAGTGTCTCAGTGCCTCAGTGTCTCAGTGTCTCAGGGTCCCAGTGTCCCAGTGTCTCAGTGTCCCAGTGTCTCAGTGTCTCAGTGTCCCAGTGCCTCAGTGTCTCAGAGACACAGTGTCCCACTGTCTCAGTGTCTCAGTGTCTCAGTGTCCCAGTGTTGCTGTGTCTCAGTTTCTCAGTGTCCTACTGTCCCAGTGTCTCTGTGTCTCAGTGTCTCAGTGTCTCAGTGTCCAATGTCCCAGTTTCTCTGTATCTCAGTGTCCCAGTGTCCCAGTGTCCCCATGGCTCAGTGTCTCTGTGTCTCCGTGTCCCAGTGTCCCAGAGTCTCAGTGTCCCAGTGTCCCAGTGACTCAGTGTCTCAGTGTCCCAGTGGCCCAGTGTCCCCATATCTCGAGTGTCTCAGTATCTCAGTGTCTCAGTGTCTCAGTGTCCCAGGGTCCCAGTGTCCCAGTGTCTCAGTGTCCCAGTGTCTCAGTGTCTCAGTGTCCCAGTGTCTCAGTGTCCCAGTATCTCTGTGTCTCAGTGTTCCAGTGTCTCAGTGTCTCAGTGTCCCAGTGTCCCAGTGTCTCAGTGTCCCAGTGGCCCAGTGTCCCCATGTCTCAAGTGTCCCAGTGTCTCAGTGTCCCAGTGTCTCTGTGCCCCAGGGTCCCAGTGTCCCAGTGTCTCAGTGTCCCAGTGTCCTAGTGTCTCAGTGTCCCAGTGGCCCAGTGGCCCCATGTCTCAAGTGTCTCAGTATCTCAGTGTCTCAGTGTGTCAGTGTCCCAGGGTCCCAGTGTGCCAGTGTCTCAGTGTCCCAGAGTCTCAGTGTCTCAGTGTCCCAGTGTCTCAGTGTCCCAGTGTCTCTGTGTCTCAGTGTCCCAGTGTCTCAGTGCCTCAGTTCCCAGCGTCCCCGTGTCTCTGTGTCTCTGTGTATCTCTGTCTCTGTGTCCCTGTGTCCCAGTGTCCCAGTGTCTCAGTGTCTCAGCGTCCCAGTGTCTCAGTGTCTCAGTGTCGCAGTGTCCAAGTGTCTCAGTGTCCCAATGTCCCGGTGTTTCAGTGTCTCAGTGTCCCAGTGTCCCAGTGTCTCAGTGTCCCAGTGTCCCAGTGTCTTCATGCCCCAGTGTCTAGTGCCTCAGTGTCTCAGTGTCCCAGTGTCTCTGTGTCTCAGTGTCCGTGTCTCTGTGTCCCATTGTCCCATTGTCCCTGTACCCCTGTGTCTCTCTGTCCCAGTGTCCGTGTCTCCATGTCTCTGTGTCCCAGTACTCCAGTGTCTCAGTGTACCAGTGTTTCAGTGTCTCCGTGTCCCAGTGTCCCAGTGAATCAGAGTCCCACGGTCTCTGTGTCTCAGTGTCCCAGTGTTCCAGTGGACCAGTGCCCCAGTGTCTCAGTGTCCCAGTGTCTCAGTGTCTCAGTTCCCAGCGTCCCTGTGCCCCTGTGTCTCGGTGTCTCAGTGTCCCAGTGTCTCTGTGTCCCTGTGACTCTGTGTCTCAGTGTCCCAGTGTCTCAGTGTCCCAGTGTCTCAGTGTCTCAGTGTCCCAGTGTCCCAGTGTCCCAGTGTCCCAGTGTCTCAGTCTCTTTGTGTCCCTGTGTCCCAGTGTCTCTGTGTCCCAGTGTCTATGTGTCCTTGTGTCTCTGTGTCCCAGCGTCCCATTATCCCTGTACCCCTGTGCCTCTGTCTCCCAGTGTCCGTGTCTCCATGTCTCAGTGTCCCAGTGTCCCAGTGTCTCAGTGTCTCAATCTCTCTGTCTCCCTGTGTCCCAGTGTCTCTGTGTCTCAGTGTGTCAGTGTCCCAGTGCCCCAGTGTCTCAGTGTACCAGAGTCTCAATGTCTCAGTGTCCCAGTGTCCCAGTGTCCCAGTGTACAGTGTCCCATTGTCTCAGTGTCCCAGTGACACAGTGTCTCAGTTCCCAGTGTCTCTATGTCCCTGTGCCTCTGTGACTCAGTGTCCCAGTGTCTCAGTGTCTCAGTGTCCCAGTGTCTCAGTGTCTCAGTGTCTCAGTGCCTCAGTGTCTCAGTGTCTCAGGGTCCCAGTGTCCCAGTGTCTCAGTGTCCCAGTGTCTCAGTGTCTCAGTGTCCCAGTGCCTCAGTGTCTCAGAGACACAGTGTCCCACTGTCTCAGTGTCTCAGTGTCCCAGTGTTGCTGTGTCTCAGTTTCTCAGTGTCCTACTGTCCCAGTGTCTCTGTGTCTCAGTGTCTCAGTGTCTCAGTGTCTCAGTGTCCAATGTCCCAGTTTCTCTGTATCTCAGTGTCCCAGTGTCCCAGTGTCCCCATGGCTCAGTGTCTCTGTGTCTCCGTGTCCCAGTGTCCCAGAGTCTCAGTGTCCCAGTGTCCCAGTGACTCAGTGTCTCAGTGTCCCAGTGGCCCAGTGTCCCCATATCTCGAGTGTCTCAGTATCTCAGTGTCTCAGTGTCTCAGTGTCCCAGGGTCCCAGTGTCCCAGTGTCTCAGTGTCCCAGTGTCTCAGTGTCTCAGTGTCCCAGTGTCTCAGTGTCCCAGTATCTCTGTGTCTCAGTGTTCCAGTGTCCCAGTGTTTCAGTGTCTCAGTTCCCAGCGTCCCTGTCTCTCTGTGTCTCTGTGTATCTGTGTCTCTGTGTCCCAGTGTCTCAGTGTCCCAGTGTCTCTGTGTCTCAGTGTCCCAGTGTCTCAGTGTCTCAGTGTCCCAGTGTCCCAGTGTCTCAGTGTCCCAGTGGCCCAGTGTCCCCATGTCTCAAGTGTCCCAGTGTCTCAGTGTCCCAGTGTCTCTGTGTCCCAGGGTCCCAGTGTCCCAGTGTCTCAGTGTCCCAGTGTCCTAGTGTCTCAGTGTCCCAGTGGCCCAGTGGCCCCATGTCTCAAGTGTCTCAGTATCTCAGTGTCTCAGTGTGTCAGTGTCCCAGGGTCCCAGTGTGCCAGTGTCTCAGTGTCCCAGAGTCTCAGTGTCTCAGTGTCCCAGTGTCTCAGTGTCCCAGTGTCTCTGTGTCTCAGTGTCCCAGTGTCTCAGTGCCTCAGTTCCCAGCGTCCCCGTGTCTCTGTGTCTCTGTGTATCTCTGTCTCTGTGTCCCTGTGTCCCAGTGTCCCAGTGTCTCAGTGTCTCAGCGTCCCAGTGTCTCAGTGTCTCAGTGTCCCAGTGTCCAAGTGTCTCAGTGTCCCAATGTCCCGGTGTTTCAGTGTCTCAGTGTCCCAGTGTCCCAGTGTCTCAGTGTCCCAGTGTCCCAGTGTCTTCATGCCCCAGTGTCTAGTGCCTCAGTGTCTCAGTGTCTCAGTGTCCCAGTGTCTCTGTGTCTCAGTGTCCGTGTCTCTGTGTCCCATTGTCCCATTGTCCCTGTGCCCCTGTGTCTCTGTGTCGCAGTGTCCGTGTCTCCATGTCTCTGTGTCCCAGTACTCCAGTGTCTCAGTGTACCAGTGTTTCAGTGTCTCCGTGTCCCAGTGTCCCAGTGAATCAGAGTCCCACGGTCTCTGTGTCTCAGTGTCCCAGTGTTCCAGTGGACCAGTGTCCCAGTGTCTCAGTGTCCCAGTGTCTCAGTGTCTCAGTTCCCAGCGTCCCTGTGCCCCTGTGTCTCGGTGTCTCAGTGTCCCAGTGTCTCTGTGTCCCTGTGTCTCTGTGTCTAAGTGTCCCAGTGTCTCAGTGTCCCAGTGTCTCAGTGTCTCAGTGTCCCAGTGTCCCAGTGTCCCAGTGTCCCAGTGTCTCAGTCTCTTTGTGTCCCTGTGTCCCAGTGTCTCTGTGTCCCAGTGTCTATGTGCCCTTGTGTCTCTGTGTCCCAGCGTCCCATTATCCCTGTACCCCTGTGCCTCTGTCTCCCAGTGTCCGTGTCTCCATGTCTCAGTGTCCCAGTGTCCCAGTGTCTCAGTGTCTCAATCTCTCTGTCTCCCTGTGTCCCAGTGTCTCTGTGTCTCAGTGTGTCAGTGTCCCAGTGCCCCAGTGTCTCAGTGTACCAGAGTCTCAATGTCTCAGTGTCCCAGTGTCCCAGTGTCCCAGTGTACAGTGTCCCATTGTCTCAGTGTCCCAGTGACACAGTGTCTCAGTTCCCAGTGTCTCTATGTCCCTGTGCCTCTGTGACTCAGTGTCCCAGTGTCTCAGTGTCTCAGTGTCCCAGTGTCTCAGTGTCTCAGTGTCTCAGTGCCTCAGTGTCTCAGTGTCTCAGGGTCCCAGTGTCCCAGTGTCTCAGTGTCCCAGTGTCTCAGTGTCTCAGTGTCCCAGTGCCTCAGTGTCTCAGAGACACAGTGTCCCACTGTCTCAGTGTCTCAGTGTCTCAGTGTCCCAGTGTTGCTGTGTCTCAGTTTCTCAGTGTCCTACTGTCCCAGTGTCTCTGTGTCTCAGTGTCTCAGTGTCTCAGTGTCCAATGTCCCAGTTTCTCTGTATCTCAGTGTCCCAGTGTCCCAGTGTCCCCATGGCTCAGTGTCTCTGTGTCTCCGTGTCCCAGTGTCCCAGAGTCTCAGTGTCCCAGTGTCCCAGTGATTCAGTGTCTCAGTGTCCCAGTGGCCCAGTGTCCCCATATCTCGAGTGTCTCAGTATCTCAGTGTCTCAGTGTCTCAGTGTCCCAGGGTCCCAGTGTCCCAGTGTCTCAGTGTCTCAGTTCCCAGCGTCCCTGTGTCTCTGTGTCTCTGTGTATCTGTGTCTCTGTGTCCCAGTGTCTCAGTGTCCCAGTGTCTCTGTGTCTCAGTGTCCCAGTGTCTCAGTGTCTCAGTGTCCCAGTGTCCCAGTGTCTCAGTGTCCCAGTGGCCCAGTGTCCCCATGTCTCAAGTGTCCCAGTGTCTCAGTGTCCCAGTGTCCCAGGGTCCCAGTGTCCCAGTGTCTCAGTGTCCCAGTGTCCCAGTGTCTCAGTGTCCCAGTGGCCCAGTGGCCCCATGTCTCAAGTGTCTCAGTATCTCTGTGTCTCAGTGTCTCAGTGTCCCAGGGTCCCAGTGTCCCAGTGTCCCAGTGTCCCAGTGTCTCAGTTTCCCAGTGTCCCAGTGTACCAGTGTCCCATTGTCTCAGTGTCCCAGTGACACAGTGTCTCAGTTCCCAGTGTCTCTATGTCCCTGTGCCTCTGTGTCTCAGTGTCCCAGTGTCTCAGTGTCTCAGTGTCCCAGTGTCTCAGTGTCTCAGTGTCTCAGTGCCTCAGTGTCTCAGTGTCTCAGGGTCCCAGTGTCCCAGTGTCTCAGTGTCCCAGTGTCTCAGTGTCTCAGTGTCCCAGTGCCTCAGTGTCTCAGAGACACAGTGTCCCACTGTCTCAGTGTCTCAGTGTCTCAGTGTCCCAGTGTTGCTGTGTCTCAGTTTCTCAGTGTCCTACTGTCCCAGTGTCTCTGTGTCTCAGTGTCTCAGTGTCTCAGTGTCTCAGTGTCCAATGTCCCAGTTTCTCTGTATCTCAGTGTCCCAGTGTCCCAGTGTCCCCATGGCTCAGTGTCTCTGTGTCTCTGTGTCCCAGTGTCCCAGAGTCTCAGTGTCCCAGTGTCCCAGTGACTCAGTGTCTCAGTGGCCCAGTGGCCCAGTGTCCCCATATCTCGAGTGTCTCAGTATCTCAGTGTCTCAGTGTCTCAGTGTCCCAGGGTCCCAGTGTCCCAGTGTCTCAGTGTCCCAGTGTCTCAGTGTCTCAGTGTCCCAGTGTCTCAGTGTCCCAGTATCTCTGTGTCTCAGTGTCCCAGTGTCCCAGTGTCTCAGTGTCTCAGTTGCCAGCGTCCCTGTGTCTCTGTGTCTCTGTGTATCTGTGCCTCTGTGTCCCAGTGTCTCAGTGTCCCAGTGTCTCTGTGTCTCAATGTCCCTGTGTCTCAGTGTCCCAGGGTCCCAGTGTCCCAGTGTCTCAGTGTCCCAGTGTCTCAGTTTCCCAGTGTCCCAGTGTACCAGTGTCCCATTGTCTCAGTGTCCCAGTGACACAGTGTCTCAGTTCCCAGTGTCTCTATGTCCCTGTGCCTCTGTGTCTCAGTGTCCCAGTGTCTCAGTGTCTCAGTGTCTCAGTGTCTCAGTGCCTCAGTGTCTCAGTGTCTCAGGGTCCCAGTGTCCCAGTGTCTCAGTGTCCCAGTGTCTCAGTGTCTCAGTGTCCCAGTGCCTCAGTGTCTCAGAGACACAGTGTCCCACTGTCTCAGTGTCTCAGTGTCTCAGTGTCCCAGTGTTGCTGTGTCTCAGTTTCTCAGTGTCCTACTGTCCCAGTGTCTCTGTGTCTCAGTGTCTCAGTGTCTCAGTGTCTCAGTGTCCAATGTCCCAGTTTCTCTGTATCTCAGTGTCCCAGTGTCCCAGTGTCCCCATGGCTCAGTGTCTCTGTGTCTCCGTGTCCCAGTGTCCCAGAGTCTCAGTGTCCCAGTGTCCCAGTGACTCAGTGTCTCAGTGTCCCAGTGGCCCAGTGTCCCCATATCTCGAGTGTCTCAGTATCTCAGTGTCTCAGTGTCTCAGTGTCCCAGGGTCCCAGTGTCCCAGTGTCTCAGTGTCCCAGTGTCTCAGTGTCTCAGTGTCCCAGTGTCTCAGTGTCCCAGTATCTCTGTGTCTCAGTGTCCCAGTGTCCCAGTGTTTCAGTGTCTCAGTTCCCAGCGTCCCTGTCTCTCTGTGCCTCTGTGTATCTGTGTCTCTGTGTCCCAGTGTCTCAGTGTCCCAGTGTCTCTGTGTCTCAGTGTCCCAGTGTCTCAGTGTCTCAGTGTCCCAGTGTCCCAGTGTCTCAGTGTCCCAGTGGCCCAGTGTCCCCATGTCTCAAGTGTCCCAGTGTCTCAGTGTCCCAGTGTCTCTGTGTCCCAGGGTCCCAGTGTCCCAGTGTCTCAGTGTCCCAGTGTCCTAGTGTCTCAGTGTCCCAGTGGCCCAGTGGCCCCATGTCTCAAGTGTCTCAGTATCTCTGTGTCTCAGTGTCTCAGTGTCCCAGGGTCCCAGTGTCCCAGTGCCTCAGTGTCCCAGTGTCTCAGTGTCTCAGTGTCCCAGTGTCTCAGTTTCCCAGTGTCCCAGTGTCTCCGTGTCCCAGTGGCCCAGTGTCCCCTTGCCTCAAGTGTCTCAGTATCTCAGTGTCTCAGTGCGTCAGTGTCCCAGGGTCCCAGTGTCCCAGTGTCTCAGTGTCCCAGAGTCTCAGTGTCTCAGTGTCCCAGTGTCTCAGTGTCCCAGTGTCTCTGTGTCTCAGTGTCCCAGTGTCTCAGTGCCTCAGTTCCCAGCGTCCCTGTGTCTCTGTGTATCTCTGTCTCTGTGTCCCTGTGTCTCAGTGTCCCAGTGTCTCAGTGTCTCAGCGTCCCAGTGTCTCAGTGTCTCAGTGTCCCAGTGTCCAAGTGTCTCAGTGTCCCAATGTCCCGGTGTTTCAGTGTCTCAGTGTCCCAGTGTCCCAGTGTCTCAGTGTCCCAGTGTCCCAGTGTCTCCATGCCCCAGTGTCTCAGTGCCTCAGTGTCTCAGTGTCTCAGTGTCCCAGTGTCTCTGTGTCTCAGTGTCCGTGTCTCTGTGTCCCATTGTCCCATTGTCCCTGTGCCCCTGTGTCTCTGTGTCCCAGTGTCCGTGTCTCCATGTCTCTGTGTCCCAGTACTCCAGTGTCTCAGTGTACCAGTGTTTCAGTGTCTCCGTGTCCCAGTGAATCAGAGTCCCACGGTCTCTGTGTCTCAGTGTCCCAGTGTTCCAGTGGACCAGTGTCCCAGTGTCTCAGTGTCCCAGTGTCTCAGTGTCTCAGTGTCCCAGTGTCCCAGTGTCTCTGTGACTCAGTGTCTCAGTTCCCAGTGCCCCAGTGTCCCCGTGTCTCAGTGTCTCAGTGTCTCTGTGTCCTAGTGTCCCAGTGTCCCAGTGTCTCTATGTCTCAGCGTCACAGTGTCCCAGTGTCTCAGTGTCTCAGTGTCTCAGTGTCTCAGTGTCCCAGTGTCTCTGTGTCCTTGTGTCTCTGTGTCCCAGCGTCCCATTGTCCCTGTACCCCTGTGTCTCTGTCTCCCAGTGTCCGTGACTCCATGTCTCTGTATCCCAGTGCCCCAGTGTCTCTGTGTCTCAGTGTGTCAGTGTCCCAGTGCCCCAGTGTCTCAGTGTACCTGTATATCCATGTCCCAGTGTCTCAGTGCCTCAGTGTCTCAGTGTCTCAGTGTGTCAGTGTCCCAGTGCCCCAGTGTCTCGGTGTACCAGTGTCTCAGTGGCTCAGTGCCCCAGTGTCTCTGTGTCTCAGTGTGTCAGTGTCCCAGTGCCCCAGTGTCTCAGTGTACCTGTATATCCATGTCCCAGTGTCTCAGTGCCTCAGTGTCTCACTGTCCCAGTGTCTCAATGTCTCAGTGTCCCAGTGTCTCAGTGTTTCAGTGTCCCAGTGTCCCAGTGTCTCAGTGTCCTTGTGTCCCAGTGTCCCAGTATCCCAGTGTCTCAGTTTATCAGTGTCTCAGTGTCCCAGTGTTCCAGTGTCTCGGTGACTCAGTGTCTCAGTTCCCAGTGCCCCAGTGTCCCCGTGTCTCAGTGTCTCAGTGTCTCGGTGCCCCAGTGTGCCAGTGTCCCAGTGTCCCAGTGTCCCAGTGTCCCAGTGTCTCTCTGTCTCAGTGTCACAGTGTCCCAGTGTCTCGGTGTCTCAATCTCTCCCTCTCCCGGTGTCCCAGTGTCTCTGTGTCCCAGTGTCCCAGTGTCTCAGTGTCTCAGTGTCTCAGTGTCCAAGTGTCTCTGTGTCCTTGTGTCTCTGTGTCCCAGCGTCCCATTGTCCCTGTACCCCTGTGTCTCTGTCTCCCAGTGTCCATATCTCCATGTCTCTGTGTCCCAGTGCCCCAGTGTCTCTGTGTCTCAGTGTGTCAGTGTCCCAGTGCCCCAGTGTCTCAGTGTACCAGTGTCTCAGTGTCTCAGTGCCCCAGTGTCTCTGTGTCTCAGTGTGTCAGTGTCCCAGTGCTCCAGTGTCTCAGTGTACCAGTGTATCAGTGTCTTAGTGTCCCAGTGTCCCAGTGTATCAGAGTCCCACGGTCTCTGTGTCTCAGTGTCCCAGTGTCCCAGTGTCTCTGTGTCCCCGTGTCTCTGTGTCTCAGTGTCCCAGTGTCTCAGTGTCCCAGTGTCTTAGTTTTCCAGTGTCTCAGTGTCTCAGTTCCCAGCATCCCTGTGTCTCAGTGTCTCAGTGTCTCAGTGTCCCAGTGTCTCTGTGTCCCTGTGTCTCAGTGTCCCAGTGTCTCAGTGTCTCAGTGTCCCAGTGTCCCAGTGTCTCAGTGCCCCAGTGTCCCAGTGTCTCAGTGTCTCAGAGACACAGTGTCCCAGTGTCCCACTGTCTCAGTGTCTCAGTGTCTCAGTGTCTCTATGTCCCAGTGCCCCAGTGTCGCTGTGTCTCAGTTTCTCAGTGTCCCAGTGTCTCTGTGTCTCAGTGTCTCAGTGCCTCAGTGTCTCAATGTCCCAGTGTGCCAGTGTCTCTGTGTCTCAGTGTCCCAGTGTCCCAGTGTCCCCATGTCTCAGTGTTTCTGTGTCTCAGTGTCTCCGTGTCTCTGTGACCCAGTGTCCCAGTGTCTCAGTGTCCCAGTGTCCAAGTGTCTCAGTGTCTCAGTGTCCCAGTGGCCCAGTGTCCCCATGTCTCAAGTGTCCCAGTGTCTCAGTGTCTCAGTGTCTCAGTGTCCCAGTGTCTCAGTTCCCAGCTTCCCTGTGTCTCTGTGTCTCTGTGTCTCAGTGTCTCAGTGTCCCAGTGTCTCAGTGTTCCAGTGTCCCGGTGTCTCAGTGTCTCAGTGTCCCAGTGTCCCATGTCTCAGTGTCTCAGTGTCCCAGTGTCCCTGTGTCTCAGTGTCTCAGTGTCCCAGTGTCCCAGTGTCTCTGTGTCCCTGTGTCTCTGTGTCTCAGTGTCCCAGTGTCTCAGTGTCTCAGTGTCCCAGTGTCTCAGTGTCTCAGTGTCCCAGTGTCCCAGTGTCTCAGTGTCCCAGTGCCTCAGTGTCTCAGAGACACAGTGTCCCACTGTCTCAGTGTCTCAGTGTCCCAGTGTCGCTGTGTCTCAGTTTCTCAGTGTCCTACTGTCCCAGTGTCTCTGTGTCTCAGTGTCTCAGTGTCTCAGTGTCTCAGTGTCCAATGTCCCAGTTTCTCTGTATCTCAGTGTCCCAGTGTCCCAGTGTCCCCATGGCTCAGTGTCTCTGTGTCTCCGTTTCCCAGTGTCCCAGAGTCTCAGTGTCCCAGTGTCCCAGTGACTCAGTGTCTCAGTGTCCCAGTGGCCCAGTGTCCCCATATCTCGAGTGTCCCAGTGTCCCAGTGTCTCAGTGTCCCAGTGTCTCAGTGTCTCAGTGTCCCAGTGTCTCAGTGTCCCAGTATCTCTGTGTCTCAGTGTCCCAGTGTCCCAGTGTCTCAGTGTCTCAGTTCTCAGCGTCCCTGTGTCTCTGTGTATCTGTGTATCTGTGTCTCTGTGTCCCAGTGTCTCAGTGTCCCAGTGTCTCTGTGTCTCAGTGTCCCAGTGTCTCAGTGTCTCAGTGTCCCAGTGTCCCAGTGTCTCTATGTCCCTGTGTCTCAGTGTCTCAGTGTCCCAGTGTCCCAGTGTCTCTATGTCCCTGTGTCTCTGTGTCTCAGTGTCCCAGTGTCTCAGTGTCTCAGTGTCTCAGTGCCTCAGTGTCTCAGTGTCTCAGGGTCCCAGTGTCCCCATGTCTCAAGTGTCCCAGTGTCTCAGTGTCCCAGTGTCTCTGTGTCCCAGTGTCCCAGTGTCCCAGTGTCTCAGTGTCCCAGTGTCCCAGTGTCTCAGTGTCCCAGTGGCCCAGTGGCCCCATGTCTCAAGTGTCTCAGTATCTCTGTGTCTCAGTGTCTCAGTGTCCCAGGGTCCCAGTGTCCAAGTGCCTCAGTGTCCCAGTGTCTCAGTGTCTCAGTGTCCCAGTGTCTCAGTTTCCCAGTGTCCCAGTGTCTCAGTGTCCCAGTGGCCCAGTGTCCCCATGCCTCAAGTGTCTCAGTATCTCAGTGTCTCAGTGCGTCAGTGTCCCAGGGTCCCAGTGTCCCAGTGTCTCAGTGTCCCAGAGTCTCAGTGTCTCAGTGTCCCAGTGTCTCAGTGTCCCAGTGTCTCTGTGTCTCAGTGTCCCAGTGTTTCAGTGCCTCAGTTCCCAGCGTCCCTGTGTCTCTGTGTATCTCTGTCTCTGTGTCCCTGTGTCTCAGTGTCCCAGTGTCTCAGTGTCTCAGCGTCCCAGTGTCTCAGTGTCTCAGTGTCCCAGTGTCCAAGTGTCTCAGTGTCCCAATGTCCCGGTGTTTCAGTGTCTCAGTGTCCCAGTGTCCCAGTGTCTCAGTGTCCCAGTGTCCCAGTGTATCCATGCCCCAGTGTCTCAGTGCCTCAGTGTCTCAGTGTCTCAGTGTCCCAGTGTCTTTGTGTCTCAGTGTCCGTGTCTCTGTGTCCCATTGTCCCATTGTCCCTGTGCCCCTGTGTCTCTGTGTCCCAGTGTCCGTGTCTCCATGTCTCTGTGTCCCAGTACTCCAGTGTCTCAGTGTACCAGTGTTTCAGTGTCTCCGTGTCCCAGTGTCCCAGTGAATCAGAGTCCCACGGTCTCTGTGTCTCAGTGTCCCAGTGTTCCAGTGGACCAGTGTCCCAGTGTCTCAGTGTCCCAGTGTCTCAGTGTCTCAGTGTCCCAGTCTCCCAGTGTCTCTGTTACTCAGTGTCTCAGTTCCCAGTGCCCCAGTGTCCCCGTGTCTCAGTGTCTCCGTGTCTCTGTGTCCTAGTGTCCC
Source organism: Pristiophorus japonicus (assembly GCF_044704955.1). NCBI lineage: Eukaryota > Metazoa > Chordata > Chondrichthyes > Pristiophoridae > Pristiophorus > Pristiophorus japonicus. Next base: position 19,208,961 of record NC_091985.1, read on the forward strand.
AGTGTCCCAGTGTCTCTGTGTCTCAGCGTCACAGTGTCCCAGTGTCTCAGTGTCTCAATCTCTCCGTGTCCCTGTGTCCCAGTGTCTCTGCGTCCCAGTGTCCCAGTGTCTCAGTGTCTCAGTGTCTCAGTGTCCCAGTGTCTCTGTGTCCTTGTGTCTCTGTGTCCCAGCGTCCCATTGTCCCTGTACCCCTGTGTCTCTGTCTCCCAGTGTCCGTGACTCCATGTCTCTGTATCCCAGTGCCCCAGTGTCTCTGTGTCTCAGTGTGTCAGTGTCCCAGTGCCCCAGTGTCTCGGTGTACCAGTGTCTCAGTGGCTCAGTGCCCCAGTGTCTCTGTGTCTCAGTGTGTCAGTGTCCCAGTGCCCCAGTGTCTCAGTGTACCTGTATCTCCATGTCCCAGTGTCTCAGTGCCTCAGTGTCTCAGTGTCTCAGTGTCTCACTGTCCCAGTGTCTCAATGTCTCAGTGTCCCAGTGCCTCAGTGTTTCAGTGTCCCAGTGTCCCAGTGTCTCCGTGTCCTTGTGTCCCAGTGTCCCAGTATCCCAGTGTCTCAGTTTATCAGTGTCTCAGTGTCCCAGTGTCCCAGTGTCTCTGTGACTCAGTGACTCAGTTCCCAGTGCCCCAGTGTCCCCGTGTCACAGTGTCTCGGTGTCCCAGTGTGCCAGTGTCCCAGTGTCCCAGTGTCCCAGTGTCTCTCTGTCTCAGTGTCACAGTGTCCCAGTGTCTCGGTGTCTCAATCTCTCCGTGTCCCGGTGTCCCAGTGTCTCTGTGTCCCAGTGTCCCAGTGTCTCAGTGTCTCAGTGTCTCAGTGTCCAAGTGTCTCTGTGTCCTTGTGTCTCTGTGTCCCAGCGTCCCATTGTCCCTGTACCCCTGTGTCTCTGTCTCCCAGTGTCCATATCTCCATGTCTCTGTGTCCCAGTGCCCCAGTGTCTCTGTGTCTCAGTGTGTCAGTGTCCCAGTGCCCCAGTGTCTCAGTGTACCAGTGTCTCAGTGTCTCAGTGCCCCAGTGTCTCTGTGTCTCAGTGTGTCAGTGTCCCAGTGCTCCAGTGTCTCAGTGTAC